>NC_044555.1:71114176-71479933 GCF_007565055.1 Rhinopithecus roxellana
ATGCAAGTTCGAACTTGGTCCCCCCCCGTTCTACAACACACAAGAGGGGCCTCGAACAATGCGTGTGCTTGCTTTTTATAGCCTAATGTAAACAGGACTTGTAAAGTTGCAGAGGAACGAGGGAATTCTCTAGGTTACAGCATTACAATTGGTTAACATTTTAAGTTTATACATTTAGCAGTTTTCTTATTGGTTCCCGCGCTCTCACAAACGGCTGTGTTCTTATCGGGGACTTTCCAGGTGGTGTCTTTCTAAAGTTGAGATATATGGTAGTCTTTGAGTTGAAAGATATATGGTGGGATGTGTTTATACTGGGCTCAGGAAGTTGAGAGATATATGGCAAGCACTGGTAATTATAACAGAAAAAGAACAAGACAGGGACTTTCACAATGCTTGTCTATACAATGCCTGGAATCTATAGATAACATAATCGGTTAGGTCCGGGGTCAACTTTTAACTAGGCTCAAGGTGCCGCCCGGGCTGTCTGCCTGTGGGGTCAACTTTTAACTAGGCTCAAGGCGCCGCCCGGGCTGTCTGCCTGTGGATTTCATTTGATCTCTTTCAATGTATCTATCCATCCATGCATCCATCCATCTGTCTATCTGTCCATCTGTTTGTCCATCTGTCCAACTTTCCATCCATCCATCCATTTATGTATCCATGCATCCATCCATGCATCCATCCATCCATCCATTTATCTATCAATCCATCTATCCATCCATTTATGTATCTCTCCATCCATGTATCCATTTATCTATCTGTCCATCCATCCTTCCATCTGTCCATGCATCCAGCCAGCCAGCCAGCCATCTATCTATCTGTGTATACATGCATATATGTACTTATGTATACACAAAGTCAAAATACACTAGCCTGTAAATTACATTTTAACAAAAAAATTCTTCTAGAGGTTGAGAGTAAGAAATGGAAATGAATACAATGACAACAGAGGTGTTGTTACAGTGAATCCGTGGTGCTTGCATCAAATATGTATGTCCTAAAAATGAATTGAGCAGCTGTTCAAATTCAAAATACATGTATCTCACCCTACCTTTAAAAAAATAAAGTCAGAGCAATTATGTGGCCACTCTGGACCAGTTCTGGACCCCAGTTAAATTAGAAAGAGATTTCAGGCCGCTGATTCTGAGCTGTTAGAATATTTTAACAAGGAAGTGAACTTAGAAATCAAGGTCCTTATGGTTTGTGACACCACTTACTCTGAAAAGATTTATCAGAATGCGTGATAAGGCAATCCTCTTGCAAGTTCACATTTCACATGGGGAGTCCAGCCTTGAACAGGAAGCAGATGCATGTGCACTGGAATCTCAGTTCCACTTTCCCCCAGTCTTGCAAATAACCACAGTGCCGAAAAATATCCTTCATGCATGGTCTTATCTTTTCATCTCTGGACATCTTCCCTCTGAATTCCCTTCCAGGTTCTCTGAGGCTTCTCTGCCTTTTGTATGTGTAACATTTCCCTATCAGCTGGAAGTGTCCATCAAGAAAAAATGACAAGACAAGTCGTAATCATTTTAGAAGGTTTATTTGTCAACGTTAAGGATGCCGGGGACAGGTCTATGCCTTTCTCTGAAGATAATTTTGAGGGCTCCAAATTTAAAGGGAAAAGGGCGGGGTACTGAGAAGTACACACTTTTCATGTAAGAGGCAGGTAGGGAAAAATAGTTATTCATGCCTTTGTCTGGTACAGTGAATCTGCATCTTTTTACATAAGGTGACAGACAATTGGGGCAGAGGAAAAAGGCAGGGAATCTGCATTCTCCATAAGATAACATAGACAACATGGGGCAGGGGAACAATCAGATATGCACTTGTGTCTGCTGGGCCGGGGTGACTGCACCTGTAAAGAGAAGCTGTCATTGCCATGGGGAAATCTTCATAGAAACACCTTCGGGTAAAGATCTTGCAGCTCACTAGGAATTTCCTTGTGGGCCAAATATGGGGGAGGCATGTAGCTTTTCATCTTACAGCCATCTTATTTAGGAACCGTGCAAAACAGGGAGGCCGGTTTGCAAGACCCAATTCCCTGCTTGACTTTTCCCTTTGGCTAATGAGTTTGGAGTCCCAACATTTAGTTTTCACTGAAGTGTGAATACTCTTTCAAATGTCTTTCCTTTTAAAGAAGTGAACTGAAAATAACTTGGATGACACAAGTGGCCAAAACTCTTTGACTCATTCTTCCTAAGAAAGAAACTGCTGAGATTAATATCAGGTCACCTGGTTTTACAACAGAGCTGCATTTGTCTTGTATTTTCCACAGAATTGTTGGAAATAGATAAAACATTGACAAAATCTAGCAGCCCATCAATCTAATAGCATCTTTCATTATATGTAAAAGAGAGTTGGTTTCATAAATGCTCTACAGTAGTTACTATAAACACAATCCCCTGAGGCTCTTGTTCCCAAAGGGTGTTTTGAGATGAAACTGCAGATGCTAGGCTCAAGGTGAGCGATGGTCTTTGCTGTATATACAAAGGTTCATGCCTGAAAATGTTGACGCATATTTTTAGACCTTTATTTAAAATTTAACATTATCCCTTTATGAACTACTCAGGATTATCTGACTGTCCTTGCCTTTGTTCAGGTGATATAGTCAGGTGTTCAGGTGATATGTTCGCTCAAATGATGATCTCTTGTTACCAGCCTTGCTTCCAACAATTTTTTTAAACTAATTGAAAATAAAATCTGACCATATTTTTATGTGCGAAATACCCTTCCAAATATCAAAGAAGGAAAAAATCATATGTACATTAGTACATTTAAAATTGCTGAAAGCATACCTTTCAGATATGTACCTCGTTCAACATGTTTAAATACCTCACCATGTTTCCTAATAATAAATAATGAATAAATCCCATATCTTAGGACAGACTCGACGTCTTTCTTTCTGTGTGAGAGACCAAAAGCAAATGCAAGTCTTTGAAACGTTTAAACAGAGCTTTAGAAACAGCTTTTAAGAGAAGAAAATTATTTTAGGTAGTGGAGAGAAAAGGAAACAGTCATGTCAAATATTGCTAGGCAAAATGTGAGTGAATCTCAAATGTGCTATCAGTAGCATTCAGAGGAATATGCTTTATCTAAGCTGGTTTGGGAAGATTACTACTCCTAACCTTACCAGCACCAGATCCAGCACTACTGCAAGTACTACTGTAACCACGAGGGTTCTTTGTGCCCACTGCATAAAGACCACTGCATTGTGGAGAGAAGGAGTTTAAGACATGAGGCCAGCCACGCCAAGTGGAAGATGGAGTTCCTAGTCAAATCATCTCGTCCAAAGCTGTTAGGTTAGGGGTTTTTCAAAGGCAGTTTGGGGGAAGGGGTGGGGATGGCTAGGTAACAGGTGCTTGATGCTGATTGGTTGGGGCAGAGTTGAAATCACAAGGTATCCAAGCTGTCCTACTGTGGATTGAATCTCTTCTGGATGGGGCTGCAGGAGCAGGGTTGGCAGTCCAGGTGGAGCCATCGGGGTCTAGGTGCAGCCGTGGGCGTCAGACATGCAAAAAACCTGGAAAGATACTTCAAAAGGCCAATCTACCATAGTGGTGTTATTTGCAGGAGTAACTGGGAATAACAGCTGAAAATATGCTTATGGCTGCACCTTAGCAGGACTCTTCTCTGCCCAGCCTAATGGCCTCCATTAGCTTTATAAAAGCAGTTGAGTTTGGGGGCAAGGCCTATTATCATTTAAACTATAGCTTCAATGTCTTCCAAAGTTAGCTTGGCCCAATAGCTCAGGAATAATTAAGGGGAAGGTGAGATAGGGGGTGGGTTAGCTTAGCTTACTGTTACAATATTTTCTCACTGATACAATTTTCACAAAGGTGGTTTGGTTACACTACCACTACTTGTACTGAAGTGGAAATAACTTTTACTGAGTTTGTGGTGCTTATCAGTTCTCTTTTTAAGGGCTTCACCTGTAACAACCCATTTCATCTTTGTAAGGATCCTATGCCTTAGGTCTTATTACTGTTCCAATATTGTGAATGAGTTAAGTGGTGCTATATTGTATAGACCTGTGTTTGTGTATTGCTACTTGTTCTTGCTCTCACACATTTCGTGTTCCTCTACTCTTTTCATCTGCTTGTTCTGTAGACTTGGAGAGCCAGCATCCGACATAAAAATTACAGTCTTACAGAGTTTGTTAATCAGCTCTCAGCACTGTGTAAGACTAAACCCCTGAGTCGGCTTCTGTGATTGCATTTTGCCTGATATACTAACTAAATTCCACAAAATTTGGTTTATACCCTGAATGGACTAATTCGCACTATTAAAAATCATGTGATAGAAGAATTTTTAGTGGTATGATGAAATTAAAGTGATATACATTGTAAATTTTAAAACTGCCAATTGCACATCAAAATAAAATACAATCTTTATTTTGGGAAACAAACTGTGCACTGTATATCTGTTTATCTTTACAGGCAATTTTTTAATCTATAATTTTTAAAATTCACTCAGTATTTGAAGAGGAACATGTATTTTAACTATGTTTTCACATTCTTTGCAGGACACTGAAAACTCAGAGAGACCCTGATTGGAATATTAAAAAGAGGCCCTCCTCACTGTGTTTGACTCATTGCTGGTGTTACTGGAAAGAGGTCCAAATTCAGACCCCAAAAGAGGGTTCTTGGATCTCATGCAAGAAAGAACTTGGGGTAAGTCCACAGAGTAAAGTAAGAGCAATTATTAAGAAAGTAAAGGAAAAAAAGAATAGCTACTCCATAGGCAGAGCAGTGCCTTGAGCTGCTGGACTAAGGATACTTATGAAACAGCCAGGTGGGAGGGGGCGCCTGGAGAAACTCCAACCAGGTTGCCCACTGGTGGACTCTGAGGTGGAGCCTGGGGAAGTTCACAAGTTAGCAGCAGGGAGGAGCCTGGATCCTCCTCTTCCTGTGTGAAACCTGGGATTCAAGCTGCAAGTGGGAAGCGTTCTAGCAGGGACACTGGCCTTGTGGAGGATCCCTGTTTTCCCCTTTTTTTCCCTTTTCACCCAATAAAACCCTACTTCACTCACCCTTCAAACCGTGTGCAAGCCTAAATTTCGGTGGCCATGGGATACACAAGGACCCCATCTTTAGCTGAACTAAGGGAAAGTCCTGCAACACTTAAGAGTTATTCTTGCTCATATGCCAAACAAGAAGTGGATTATTCATAAATTTTCCAGGAAAGGGGTGGGCAATTTCTGGGAACTGAGGGTTCCTGCTCTTTTTAGACCATACAGAGTAACTTCCTGATGTTGCCATCGCACCTGTAAACTGTCATGGCGCTGGTGAGAGTGTCTTTTAGCATGCTAATTCATTGTAATTTACATATAATGAGCTGTGAGGATGACCAGAGGTCACTGTCATTGCCGTCTTGGTTTTGGTGGCTTTTGGCCAGCTTCCTTACCACATCCTGTTTTATAAGCAAGGTCTTTGACCTGTATCTTGTGCCGACCTCTTATCTCATCCTGCGACCTACAATGCCAAACCTCCTCATAAGCAGCCAAGTCGGTCTCAGCGTTATTTTACCCAGCCCTAGTGTAAGATGGAGTTGTTCTGCTTCAGATGCCTCTGACACCATGAATTCATCGTAATTTCTCCTGCAGATGCTTTCCAATACTGACAACTGTGCATGAATACTTCCTTTCATATTAGAAAAACAGATTACAAAGTCAATAGAATTTTCTGGGAGTTTTTTGTTTGTTTTTGTCTTATCCAGATGAATTGCTTTATTTTCATTTCACTCATATTGATTTGGTTTCAGTTAAAATAAAAATATTATTTTCAAAGTTATTGGAGAGCAGTCATTTTAGAAACAAACAAAAAAAGATTTATTCCACTTGCATGCATTGTTTTTTTTTTAGCTAGAGGTTTTTAATCTCATTCTGGCCAGGCATGGTGGCTCATGACTGTAATCCCAGTACTTTAGGAGCCCAAGTCAGGAGGATTGCTTGAGGCCATGAGTTCAAGATCAGCCTGGGTAACCTAGTGAGACCCCATCTCTACAAAATAATTTAAAAATATAGCCCAGAGTTGTGGTGCACACCTGTAGTCTCAGCTACTCAGGAGGCTGAGTGGGAGGATCACTTGAGCCCAGGAGGTCAAGGCTGTGGTGATCCATGATCATACCACTGCACTCCTAACTGAGCAACAGAGCAAGACCCCATCTGTAATAATAATAATATAATTCTGTTATTGTTGTTTGCCTCTTATTACGCACTAGTTTTGTGATGTATTTTTGCCTTAATCTGCTTATTTATAAACATTTCACCTGTAGCACTAGAATAAATAGGTTCTGCCACATTAGTAAATTTCCAGATATAATTTTAAATAGGAATTTTAGTTTTAGAAGAGAAATGAAACCAAAATAATGCTAACCTGTCTTTTTTTCAGAACGGTGTATGTACACATTTTCAAGAGTTAGTAAAAAGTCAAATACCACAAGTACACATCTAAATTTATCTTGAGAATCTCTACCACTATCTTTGTTTGAATTTAATTAAACCATAAAGAGCACTGTTTGCATGAATCTTTGTATGAAACCGCTCTACAATACCACTGAAGAGAAATTTTAAAGTACAACCCTGAAATTCAGGGGAAAAAAATCATTTGGATTTAAAGCAAAACACCTTTATTTAAGCTGAAGAAAACACACACACACACACACACACACACACACACAATGTCAGTGATACCCATGATTGCAGCCACTAATAGTTTAGAAAGTCGAATTCCTTCGTCTTTCAAACCTGTTGGTTTCAAAGAGATCCGCACACAGAGAGTTATACAACTGCGGGCTTTGAGTTTGGCTGTGAGCTCTTGAAACTGTTCGTAGGTTTCTAAAACTGTGGCGATCTTCCTGTCTTCTCTTTTTCTTTTATATCCTGTTTCTAATTTGTTTGATGGATCCTTTTGATCAAACCTTCGAAATATATCCAGAAGCAGATACTACTTCTGAACAAACACCATAGCTCCTCCTACTCAGAACCATCCTTTTTCTTCCCTGTGAATTTACGCAAGCATCCTTGATCCTTACTCTTGGGCACACTTCCAAGACTCCTCCATCCATTCAGCAGAGGATAAGTCCTTTGCACAATGCTCTCCAGTAGTCCCCCAACTCAGTCAGCATCAAGACTTTAAGATATCTGGCACCATCTCACATTGAGTCTTTATCTTAGATTTCCCTTGCTTCTCTGACTTCCAGCCAGAAGTTACCTTGCTTTGCAGGAAATTCCTGGTTCACTCTACTTTGAGGTATCCTCTTATGGAACCCTAAATTCAGGTTCATGCAGCTACAGACAAGCACTGAGACATTGGGCTTGGAGATCAAACAAGATTTATTCAATTTGGCCAAAGCAAGAAGTCGGGAGAGCAAGATGTCTCAAATCCATGTTAACAAAAAGAGGAAACAGTGAGTTTTTAGGTAGCTAGGGAATAAGGGAGAGGCAGTGTCAGGGAAAAGTCCGTGTTTCCTTATTCTCAGGTAACATCTTGAGCAACCAGACTCCTGGGTATCAGCAGCTGGTTGCAATGTCCTTCAAGGCATTCATTCTTTCTGCAAACTTTCTTCATGACCCTCAAGTGACCTTCTCCTGCTTGACAAAGAAACAGTATATCGGCAGTTTATCATTATATTGCAGGAACGAGGGATGATGGGCAAAAAGTGAGTAGTTAACTTGTGCAAGCAAGCAAGAGCTGAAGCAGAATTTTCATGATTCTGGTCATGAAAAATGCTAGGTATAGGAATCCTAAGGGGCCTGGTTTCATTCCCACTGCGGTGGAGAAGACTTTTTTCTCAGGTCTCTCTCTCTGTTGCTCACTGTCTTACCTCTGTCAAGTCTTTGTTCATGTGTTGGCACCTCTGTGACACATTCCTTTTATACCTTTTGATCCTGGTTAAAATTGCATCACATAACCCCTACCCTCACCATCACCTCCACCCCCCGTCCCAGCCAACCTGGTCTACATTAACCATTTTATAACATTTGTCATCTTACAAAATACTACTTAGTTTATATGATATATTTGCCATTGTGTGTCTCTTCTACTAAAACATAAATCCATCCAAGGTAGGGATCTCTCTTTGTTTTGTTTAATGCCAACATATTCTCAGTACCCTTCCTGGGATATTCATTGCTCATAAAATAAATACTGAATAAATCAACTAGTACATGCACAAATGCACAAAAATGTCTACAGCTTTTCTTAGTGAGATGGGAGAGTTCCCTGACCCCCTTGCAGGACTTGCGACAGGGTTGTGACTCGCTTACTCTGCCACTGCATATTCAAACCCTTTACAGGAGGGAGAGCATGAAGATGAGCAGGTGCAGGAGCCAGGGTGAGTGCGTCTTGGCTCTGGCTCCATGACAGTGTCTAGGGGTGTTACAATGCTCCTTTAGTCCTGCTGCCTAGGGATGGTATAAGTGTTAAACAGCTCAGTGAAGAGTTAGTGTGACAACTCTTTTGGGTTCCCACACCCAGTAGGTACTGAATTCTTGTCTCGTGTCCAGTAAGAATGAGATTACTTAGACTGGAAGGATGGTGAATGTGGGGATTTTATTTGGTGATGGAAGTGACTCTCAATGGGATGGGGAGCTGGAGAGGAGATGGAGTGGGAAGATGATCTTTCCCCTGGAGTTCGGCTGTACGATGGCCAATTTCCTTTCTGACTGCTCCCAGCCAAACTCCTCTTGATGTTCAGATGCTTCCTCTATTCTCTCCGTCTCTACTGTGCCGCTCTGTTGCTCTTCCACTCTGCTGCTTTTCTGCCTATGGAGCCTGGGGCTTGGGGTTTATATGGATAGAGGATGGGGGCATGGTGGGCCGGAGAGGTTGTGGAAGAGGCAACATTTGAGCATGGAAATAAGAATGTCTATTTCCATTTAGGGCCACAGGTTTCCAAACTTGAGGGTGGGGCCTTTGTGGGGGAACTTTCCTCCTGCCTCCTGTCTGTATCATTAGGAGAAATTTAACTCAACTTCACATAGTAACTATGTGGGATTACTGCAAATATTTTTTTTTCTCCCACCACCTGATTACTAAAATAGCTACTGTCTTTCTGTTATCAAAATGCCAGGTCTAGGTCCTCCTGTTTGCCACACAGAAAGGCAATCATTGAGACAATGAGTATTGCCATGGAAGAAGGCTTAAATCAGGTGCTGCAGTCGAGGAGATGGAAGATCAGTCTGAAATCTATCTCCCTGACTGACTCAACTTAGGGGTCATATATAATAGCAGGGAAGAAATGTAACTGTGTGTGAGAAAACAGGAACTAGGGAGGGATAAGGAAGAGGAGTATTCAACAGGAGGCAGGAGATTGGTTAAGAAATTGGAAATTAGGGAGTGATAAGGAAGCAATCATGAAGAATGAGGGGTCTGGCATCTCATTGTCTGGATGTGGTAACCTGGTGAGGTTTTGTTCTTTGATAATTTTTGAGTGCCCTGAGTGTCATTTCCTGAGGAAGGAACTCAGATAAAACAAATGTAAGGTTCAAGTTGCTTTAAGACCAGAAGTGCCCATTTCTATATGTCTCAAAAAAAAAAAAAAAAAAAAAAACCCACACAAAAACCAAACAAACAAGAAAATAATTGTCTATGGGACTATTGGGTTGGTATCAATTGATTAAAACATTTTGCAGGATTTTGTAAATTTGTGAAAGTATTTTGGATAGTTGTGCATTAAAGCCCTTTGAGGTGTTCCAGTTGATGAGGGAGAGAAGAAGGTATTTCATGGAGACAAAAGATTGGTACAAAGGCAGTGAGTAGCCGGGAGCTGGAGAAAAACATAAAAGCAGACATCAAAAGGCACTATACGCAAATGCCCATTTGGAAGTAGATTAAAAAAAATAATAAAGAATCATTATAAGTTACGTTATTATGGAAGAAAAAAATTCATGTGTCAGGAAAGATGCAATTCATTTATCATTCATTCCTTATTCCTTCCTAAATTCATTTCTTAAATCTTTTTGAGCACGTACTGCATGGGTCTGTGGAGTATTCTAGGTGTAGGGAGTAAAGTAGACATTCAAGCTGTTTTTGTCTGCTCAAACTTCCTTGACATGAGACAAACAGCACATCAAGAGCTCAGTGACACTGCTGTATCTTTGCCTGAAGGGTTTGCATTCTTCAACTACATAACTGGGTACAAGATCCCTGCTGTCTGCAGAGCACCCTGGCAGCCAACAAAAGTGAAAGGGGCTGGGTGCGGTGGCTCACGTCTGTAATCCCAGCACTTTGGGAGGGCAAGGTGGGTGGATCATCTGAGGTCAGGAGTTCGAGACCAGCCTGGCCAACATAGTGAAGTCCCGTTTCTACTAAAAATACAAAACTTAGCTGGGAGTGGTGGCACGTGCCTGTAATCTCAGCTACTCAGGAGGCTGAAAATGAGCAGAAAATCCTAACAGATATTTCTCAAAAGAATACATACAAATGGCCAACAGTATACAAAAGCATACTCAACATCACTAGTTATCAGAGAAATGCAAATCAAAGCCATAATGCAATATTATCTCACCCCAGTTAAAATGGCATTTATCAAAATGACAGGCAATAATGAATGCTGGTGAGGATAAAGAGAAAGGGGAACCCTTGTACACTGTTGGTGGGAATGTAAATTAGTATAGCCTCTAGAGAAAAAGTGTGGAAGTTCCTCAAAAAAACTTAAAATAAGCCAGGCATGGTGGTGTGTACCTGTAGTCCCAGCTACTTGGGAGGCTGAAGCAAAAGGATTGCTTGAGCCCAGGAATTCAAGGCTGCAGTGAGCTATGATCACACCATTGCACTCCAGTCTGGACAACAGAGCAACACCTTGTGTCTTAAGAAAAAAAAAAATAAGGCCGGGCGCGGTGGCTCAAGCCTGTAATCCCAGCACTTTGGGAGGCCGAGACGGGGGGATCACAAGGTCAGGAGATGGAGACCATCCTGGCTAATACGGTGAAACCCCGTCTCTACTAAAGAATACAAAAAACTAGCCGGGCGACGAGGCGGGCGCCTGTAGTCCCAGCTACTTGGGAGGCTGAGGCAGGAGAATGGCGTGAACCTGGGAGGCGGAGCTTGCAGTGAGCTGAGATCCGGCCACCGCACTCCAGCCTGGGCGACAGAGCCAGACTCCATCTCAAAAAAAAAAAAAAAAAAAAAAAAAAATACAACTTCCATATGATCCAGCAATTCTACTACTAACTATATATCCAAAATAAAGGAAATCATTATATCAAAGAGATATCTGCACTCCCATGTTTATTGCAGCACTATTCACAATAGTGAAAATACGGAATCTACCTAAGTGCCTATCAACAGACGAATGGATACAGAAAATGTGGTCCATAAACACATGATGGAACATTCAGCCATAAAAATGAATAAAGTCCCCATCATTTGCAGCAACATGGACAGAACTGAAGATCATTCTGTTAAATGAAATAAGCCAAGCACAGAAAGACAAACATCACATTATCACTCATATGTGGGAATTTTAAAAATGGATCTCGTGAAGACAGAGCACATTGATGGTTACCAGAGGCAGGGAAGGGACTGCGGGAGGGGAGGGTGGAGAGAAGAAAAAGAATATAAATATAATTACCACTGAACTGTGCACGTAAAAATAGTAAAGATGGTCAATCACATATGCATATTTTACCTCAATATAAAAGAAAATTTAATAAAAGGAGTGTTCAGCCCTCATAATACTAATGGACAAAGATTTGGAGGCAGGTAAAGACTTACTTGGCATTGTTATTTTTTCCCCTTGGTTATCTGACAGAGTGCTCTAGTTCAGGTAGGGATAAGGATCTGAATGCTGTGTATTTTGGGCATTTTTTGTCTTCAGTGTTAGAGGAGTAACTAATCAGCAGCTAGGAAGTATATAGTGTAGTGGAAAGTGACCCTACAAACAGGAGGTGGAATGTGCATGTAAGGAAAATTTGGAAATTACTTCTAACATCTCTTTTGGAAGTTGTTTTTCACTAGTTGGTTTTCTACTTTAGCTATTTGCTTAGATCACTGAGTAGGTGGCTGTCCATTCGTAAACAGCATAGTATTTTAAGATAATTCCAGCCTGGGCAACTTGGCAAAACCCTGTCTCTACTAAAAATGCAGACAATTAGACGGAAGTGGTGGCGCATGCCTGTAATCCCAGCTACTCAGGAAGCTGAGGTGGGAGGATTGCTTGAGCCTAAGAAGTCGAGGCTGCAGTGAGCTATGATTGCACGGCTGTACTCCAGCCTGGATGGCAGAGCAAGATCCTGTCTTGAAAGAAAAAAAAAAGATAATTACACTGCAGACTGACTGCCTTACAAGAATGTCATATTGTGCTTTTCTCATATGGACCTTAAGTGCTAATTTCCATCCAGTTTCTAGCATTTGTGTTCACTAAACAACAATCATCTTTGTTATTGAGATAACAAAGAGAGTTCTGCACTTATAGTATAGGTGAAAAAATGTTAAATAAATGGCAGAAAGCTCTAAATATTGACAGGAATAAGTATGAGATGTGTAAGATTGGCATAAGCATACTGAGAAAAAAGAATAAGGAAGTGGGAACAAAATTGTAAATGGAGAATATTTAAAGAAGAACAAAATAAAGGAAATATTTATTTAGAAAGTAACCCAATTACACTAGATAAAGGTGATACTTAAAACAAAGATAACACTTGAAAATACTATTGTTGGGCTGGGCGCGGTGGCTCAAGCCTGTAATCCCAGCACTTTGGGAGGCCGAGACGGGCGGATCGCGAGGTCAGGAGATCGAGACCATCCTGGCTAACACGGTGAAACCCCGTCTCTACTAAAAACTAGCCGGGCGACGTGGCGGCGCCTGTAGTCCCAGCTACCTGGGAGGCTGAGACAGGAGAATGGCGTGAACCCGGGAGGCGGAGCTTGCAGTGAGCTGAGATCCGGCCACTGCACTCCAGCCTGGGTGACAGAGCGAGACTCCGTCTCAAAAAAAAAAAAAAAAAAAAAAAAAAAAAAAAAAAAAAAAAAAAAAAAATCAAGTATATTTTGGTACCAAAAAATGCAATTTACCTGTGTATTAGATACTAGGAATTATTATTTACTCACAAGAATACAACTAGAATTGCATAGTTGAGATTTAGACTTAGAATTAGACTTTGTCTGGAAAGGATATTGAAATTCTTAGGTGCATCAAGACACATAGCCTTGGCTGGGTGCAGTGGCTCATACCTGTAATCTCAGCACTTTGGGAAACCGAGGTGGGCGGATCACTTGAGGTCAAGAATTTGAGACCAGCCTGGCCAACATGGCAAAACCTCATCTCTACTAAACTCTACCAAAAATACAAAAATTAGGCAGGCGTGGTGGCTCACACCTGTAGTCCTAGCTACTCGGGAGGCTGACGCACAAGAATTGCTTGAACCTGGGAGGCAGAGGTTGCAGTGAGCCGAGATTGCACTAGTGCACTCCAGCCTGGGTGACAGAGGAGGACTGTCTCAAAAACAAACAAACAAACAAAAAAAAAAAACACCACATAGCCTTTCATTTGATACCCTGTATCAGGACATATTCTGATATCCTATATATCAACCGTATATCAAAACATTTCATATACAGTTGAAGCAAATATAGTATCACAAAATATTAAGAATTGTTCAGTCTAGGACAGAGGATTTAGTGTTATTATAGTGCTTGTTCTTTATTTCTGTACATTTGAATGTTCTCAAAATAAAATGACTGGAAAAGCAATATTGCAATTACTGGAAAGAAAGTAATCCGTGTGCACTTAATACAATGTGAACACTTTTATTTATTCCTATTTTATTTTATTTGAAATGTATGTTCTTTAAAATTTGGAGTAATGATGAAAGGCCCTTCAACAAATTAACAGATTTGGTTGTCTTCCTACACTACTGTCATTTACGTAGCCTCATGGCAGGGAAGAAGACAGGGTTAGTAGTTTAACATTTGCTGCATGAAAGCTAAGCCTATGATGTGAGCTTCAGGGACTGCGTTTCTCAGGAGAAGCAAAGACCACAAACTTGTACAGCAGTCAATGCCACTATTTAATGCCTAAAGTGTACATGAAGGCTGACTTAGTGGAAGGCTTCATTCATTGGGATGCCAAGCCATGACTCCCCCACAGAAAGAAGCCTATTGCATAGTATAGATTCATCACTTTGTCCAAAGTCTTGTGTTAAATAAATTCCAAGAATGTCATCAGGTAGACCCCAAATAAATGTGTTTGTGTGCCTTTATTTTTTTAAAGTTAACACTCTTTGGAGTTGCACATGCCTATGAGTTGCTTACAGAATAAATGATCAATAATAGATCATACTGTGGCTTAAGGGATAGAGAAGGAAACATCTTTTCTATTTGACATGGTGTCATAGCATTAAACAAGGCTGACCTTCAAGGAAGCCTAAAGATTAGAAAGAGGCCTCTGATTTTTGATTTGGCTACAAATTATTTTCAGTTTGGTGGTAAGTTTTTATGAAAAAAATCTAAAAGGTTCAAAGAATTCAATAATGAACTTAATAAAGTATAAGTAATTGTGATATATAGAATCTCATTTTGCAGATATCAATGAGTAAAACCGATTTTATTCTATTTATTCTAAGCACAATAATAATTTACAAGACTCTTAATTGCATCGTGGTATGGAAGGTGTGGACTATAAGTAGGGGAACAAAAGAATTTTAGTATTGAGAAACTGTGATCCTACCATAAAACGTTATTCAGCGAAGTTTACTGTGAAGTTCAGAATTCTCTTAAGGGGGGTGCTGTTTTTAGTGCTGAGAAACTGCAGGTGTCTGACATAAAACGAGTCTGATTTTCACAAACCCAGTTCATTCTGAAACACTGTCAGTAAGTGCTACTTTTGGAAAGGTTGAACAAGTTGGGATCACTTTTGAAGTAGATGCAGAAAATGCAGGGGTTCATTTCTTTGAACTTTTAAACATTTCTAGACATACTAGTCTGTAATGGCCGGGTGTGGTGGCTCACACTTGTAATCTCAGCACTTTGGGAGGCCCAGGCGGGAGGATCACGAGGTCAGGAAATCGAAATCATCCTGGCTACCACGGTGAAACCCCATCTCTACTAAAAATACAAAAAAATTAGCCAGGCATGGTGGCAGGCAGCTGTAGTCCCAGCTACTCGGGAGGCTGAGGCAGGAGAATGGTGTGAACCCGGGAGGCAGAGCTTGCAGTGAGCCGAGATCGTGCCACTGTACTCCAGCCTGGGTGACAGAGCCAGACTACATCTCAAAAAAAAAAAAAAAAAAAAAAAAAAAAATTACTGAGGCTCCTAGAGAGAGCAGGTACCAGCCATGTAAAGGAAGTTTGTGTTCATGTATGCATGTGTGTGTGTGTGTGTGTGTGTGTGTAGGAGGGTGCTATGATCTGAATCGCGGTGTGCCCCCCAAATTCCTATGTTGACATCCCAATCTCCAAGATGACAGCATTAGGAGGTGGGGTCTTTGGGAGGTGATTAGGTCATGAAAGGGCAGTGCTTGTGAATGAGATGAGTGCTTTTATAAAGGGGACCTCAGAGAGCTCCCTTGTCCCTTCCACTATGTGTGGACACAGCAAGAAGGCGCCATCTATGTACCAAGAAGCGGGTCTTCACCAGGCACAAAATCCACTGTGCCTTAAGCTTATACTTCCCACCTCCAGAACTGTGAGAGATAAATGTCCATTGTCTACAAACCACCCAGTCTAAGGTATTTTGTTATAACAACCCAAATGTACTAAGACAGAAGTGATGACCAGCACGGTGGTTGCTTCTGGAGGCTGTTCCACACACAGGGTTGAAACATGTGTGAACACCATGAGAAGGCAGAGGACTTGGTCAGCTGGAGGAGCTGGCATAGTGTGGTTCAGTGCATGAACAAAAGACTGAATCAATTTCAGGTGAGAGAGGTACAAGTGAGCTCTCATTGCACTGGTGCTTGGAGGCCATACATACTTTGAAGCTTGTTCTAACAATAATAGAAAAATATTTGAATGGTTTTAAAGAGGAAAAGATCCTTAGATGTTGTGTGGGTAATAGATTGTGGTGGGCTAAGGGTAGAGGCAGCAAGGATGTGTGAGAAGGTTCTGAGGTTGTCCAGGCAGATGGTGACAGTCATGGTAGAAATGGAAGTTCAGTAAGGTTTGCTTTCAACATAGACACAATGGAATTTATTAAGGTATTTATTGTGATGTGGGACATACTAAATCTAAATATGAATATTGATGACTTTTTAGATATAATGACTTTTTAGACGTTCAGACATGCGGCAGAAGGGAAGAAGGATAAGTGAGATTTAAAAGCTAATAGCAGTCATATAACAAGAAATGGAGTTGGTCTTATTATGGTATCCACGTCAACATCTTGGACAACTTAAGCACTGATGTGACATCATAGATGTCTGTTGAAGATGATGCTTTCCTGGGGCATTGATACCAGGAAAGTGAACTCATCAGAGGCAATGTTAGAAGTCTGACCATCACAGGGAATGGTGTAAGGATTTGGTGTAAGAAGGTGAGAGAACTCAGAAACCAGCAACCACCTGTTTAGTGTGGATGTTAGCTGTTCACTATGGCCACACGCTACCAGGAATTCTTATTTATTTTATTTACTGTTTGGGTCCAGAAACCCCTGAACACTGAGGGGTGGTGCGTGTGACGTCAGTACTCATCACTTCACTAGGTGGGATTGTATGTGGAAGAATGCCTTGTAGGTTGTAAACCTCCATACATCAAGAGACAGTCCATTTGTCATCATTCACAACACTGATGTTGTAGAAATTCACCACGGACAATGAATTAGCCAATGCTGAATCGTTTTTCCCGGGGAAATACAGTGTTGGGTTTCTGTGAGAGTACAGTCACAACATTTTCATCAGTGGAGCAACATATAATCTTGTTTTATGTGTATTTCTGTTTAAAGACACCTTATTTAATCTATAATATATTGCTGATCCATTCATATTGGACTTACTGCCAGCAGCACTATAACTCATGCCTGAGCAAAGCTTACCTAACACATGTATTATCTCTGCAAGGCACATCACAGCCTTTGAAACCAGAACTTCCTCCATAGAAGTGATGTTTACAGTCTTTTTGAATAGACACAGAAATTGGCCCTCCTGATCTTAAGGTTTAAAACTTACAATTCTCTTAACTGAGTTTCTCTCCCAGGAAACTCACCATCAGGCTTCCCAGATAGTATCACGGAGCTGAAGCTCACCAGATCACTGCATCTAGACAAAGAGAAGCCAGAACCCTAACTGCCTAACTGACCATCTGCTTCTTGTTGACAAACTCCTTTTCCTTACCTCTCCCTAATTCCTGTTTTCCACTTATAGCTGTATTCTTTGCCTCCTTTATGAACCCCCAGTTTTAGTTAGCTGAGGAGATGGATTTGAGATTTATCTTCTATCTCCCTGGCTGATGTCACCAGAATAAAGCCTTCTTCCCTGGCAATACTCATTGTCTCAGGGACTGGCTTTCTGTGCAATGAGATACTGACCTTCGCTGAACCCCTGAAGTTTCAGTAGCACCTTCTTGTGCTTAGGGACTCACGACAACACTGAAGCCCCCACTTCAGTGCCATTTTAAATAGTAGCATCACCAACGAAAAGCACGAACATGCAAAAAAACGAATGTGGCACTGAGTAGACTTTAAGAAGTACACTTGCTTACAGTACGAAAGCTGAAAGAAGACAACACATTGCCTTGTTTAACCTCAGATGGGAAACTTTGTATCAGGAGACTCAAATTTCTGACTGCTCTGTTCATGTCCATGACTGACTGCAAAAGCACCACCAGCATTGAAGGGGGGAGAAAAAAAAAAACAAATGTTATCTGGCAGGCAAATTTGCAACTTCAGAATTCATAAATTATGAGGATGGACCATACATCACTCTCTAACAAAATAAGGAGATGCAGAAATATGAATTTATAGAAATGTCCAGTGTTAAAAATGAAAAACTCCCACTAGCTCCCAATAGATCTCTTTTTTGTGTACCCCTCAAAGTGTTAAGCATTAGAGATAAAATATGACCCTGTTGGAAAATGTAGGCATTGACAACATCCACAAAAATAACATAAAGTATTGCAATCAGATAACCACATGGGCACAATACTGGTGGTTGGCTGATATATTTGAATGGAAGAAAATTTCAAAAGAGAGAAGCTAGATGATTTGACATTTAAAATTCAGTATCAGGGAACTCAAGAGAAAGAGGCATGAGGGTGTTGGATGATAGATTCCAGAAGACAGGTCATAGAGTGGGAATTTATAAAATATCTCCCTTGTCTTCTTTTTCCTGGGGATCCTGAGGGCAATCTGTCAGTTACTAAAACCTTTGCCTCATTTTTTTCTTCCAATTTATGGATTAAATATCCACTCCCAGGCCAGTTTAGAAGATGACACTTGAGCCTCCTCAAATCCAGCTATCATTCCTTACAGGCTCAACCCTAAGGCTGGACCCACTCTCTCTCTCTCTCCACTTGGTGCCCATTTGCAAAGCTGCGTCTCAGAGTGGCTCCCATTTGCAGAGAAAGAAGCAAGGAGGAAACGCATGGCTATGGTTCCTTTGCATTCAGTTCTGTATCCTCCTCTTTCCCATCCGAGGTTGGACATTCAGCATTGTCTGTGATCTTTATTGGTTGTCTCTAATATTCTCCTTTCCAAATCTGTAAGCAGCGTATCCCTCAAACCCACAACTACAGCACAGTAAAATCTTAATATTCCTGTTGATTCCAGCATGAATCTTAGTAGTTAAGGATTTTTTTTTTTTTCCTCCTCAAGCACTCACTATGCTCAGCAGTCAGTCTGCTCAGTTAGTTTTACTGACATCAGTGATCCTGTTAGCAGCTGCAATCTGTACGGGTCTTCAGTTCTTGTCTCTTCAGAAGAAAGAATTTGACCAAGGGGCATGAGGCAGAGGGAGAGACTAAGTCAAGTTTTAGAGCAAGAGTGAAAGTTTATTAAAAGTTTAGAGCAGGAACAACAGGAAGTAAAGTACACTTGGAAGAGGGCCAAGTGGAAGACTTGAGAGATTCAAGTGCACGGCTTGACCTTTGACTTGGGATTTTATACATGGACATACTTCTGCGGTCTCGCATTCCTTCTGCCCTGATTCTTCCATTGGGGTGGGCTGTCCACATGCACAGTCGGCTGCCGGCACTTGGCAGAGGTTGCATGCACAGTGTGTTTACTGGAGTTGTACGCATGCTCACTTGAGGCATTTTTCCCTCACCAGTTGAGTGTTCCTAAAGGAAGGTCAAACACCAGTTCAACTCTGCCATTCTGCCTCTTAATGTGCATGCTTGAGTCCACTCATCAAACCCCTGAGAACTTACTGGGAAGCTGCTGATCAATAGTTTCAGGGTTTAGAAAAAATCTATTGGTAGACTGTCTTTCCCTGGTGCCAGCTGTGACCAATTATTATTTTAGGCAGACAACTTAACAACTGCCTGCTATCACCTGATGGTCGCCTGACATTCCTTGATTGGGGCAGGAGCTCTCCTGCTCTGCTCATGTCTGCCCGACTACCTGCTCTAACATTCCAGTTATTAGCTTTGAATGCAGGAAAAGTTGGGGAGAGACAGACACCTCCAGCAGTCTTCTCCCAGCATGAAATGTCTGTGGATGAGTCATGGAACAAAATAGATCAGGATTCTCTGCTTCTTCAAAAACAAATCCTCAAGTGACCCCATAATTTTGCTTTAAAGTAATTTTTGTGAACATTGAGACAGTCCATGACTTAATTCAAGAATGGAAATTAGTTGTAGCAACTTGTGGGCTGTGTGCCCAGTGACACACTACGTTAGACACACCATTATATCAGTTTAGCCTTGTAAACTAAAAATATAACCTTAAGCCCCCCAAATAACTGAATGGGCCCCCCTTTTGCCCAAGAGTCCCAAGAGAAACCTGAAAGGCTGAATTCCCAGCCATCACCGGGCTGAGGTGGAGGTGTTAAACTCCTTTTTGGAGTTCAGGCAAAACTGACCAACATTAACCTTAAACTAGAAACCATAAGACTGACAAAACAGATGCTTTGTGGAATAAGATACCAAATGACAAGATATAGCATCATGTGACAGACAGCAGACCCCAAAGGGAGAAAATCAAAATATTTTACCACCAAAAATAATTTACTTGACATATTTTGAAATGCCCTAGCAAAGCCATCTCTTGTAGTGGTGGTGGTAGTGTGTGTGTGTGTGTGTATTTGCATCTATAGACAATCTCCATGAATGCAACCAAGCCTTCCTTTCTAGGTCTCTCCTGGATCTAGGAGAGATTAAATGAGTGAGTCTGACACCTTTCAAGTCTGAAAAGAGACATTCACCATCTATTCTCTCTGAGGGCTGCTGCCTATGGGGTTTCATCTACATAACAAGAATCTTGGTTTCCACAATTCCTCTTATCTTAACTCAAGCATTTATTTCTACTAACTTCAGGTACTTAGACCAGACTTAAATTTTTCAAGCAATCACTAATCAGAAAATCTGTAAATCCACCTATGACTTGTAAGCTCTTGTCAGAGGCATGTGAACCAGAGCAACTCCATCTTGTATAGAAGTTGGGTAAAATGAGGTTAAAATCTACTGGGCTGCATTTCCAGATGGTTAAGGCATTCTAAGTCACAGGATGAGACAGGAGTTCAGCACAAGATACAGGTCACAAAGACCTTGCAGATAAAACAGTTTGCAGTAAAGAAGCCGGCCAAATCTCACCCAAACCAAGATGGCCACGAGACTGACCTCTGGTCGTCCTCACTGCTACACTCCCACCAGTGCTATGACAGTAAGTGAGCCACACTCCTGTCGCAAGTCCTGCAAAGGGGTCAAGGGAACTCTCCCATCTCAATAGTATCCTAAAACAATAGCCAAGGAAGTTAGAATCACATGATGTTTGATTTCTTTAGAAAAACTAAAGATAATATCTTAGCATATATCCCTGAGATGTTTTTTTCAGATATCTGGACTGTCACCAAACAGATCTCCTGGCATGTAGACCTCGGGTAAGGGGAACTGAAGACTGAACTCTGACTGCCTGTTCTTTGTTCTATGTGTTTTTTTGAGGGGCCTGGAGGAGGTCATGCTCATGAGCCACAGCTAACATTCTTTTCTGCTGACCCCAAATTTTTATTTATTTATTTATTTATTTATTTATTTATTTATTTATTTATTTATTTATTTTTGTGACAGGGTGTCCCTCTGTCACTTAGGCTGGAGTGCAGTGGCATAATCTCCACTCACTGCAACCTCCGCCTCCTGGGTTCATGTGATTCTCTTGACTCAGCCTCCTAAATAGCTGGGACTACAGGCGTGCACCACCACACCCAACTAATTTTTGTATTTTTTGGGAGAGACGAGGTTTCACTGTGTTAGCCAGGCTGGTCTCTAACTCCTGGCTTCAAGTGATCTGCCCACCTTGGCCTCCCAAATTGCTGGGATTACAGGAGTGAACTACTGCACCTGGCCTGAACCCAAATTTTTAAACAAAACCTTCTCTCCTTAACCAATTCCGAATCAGAAAATATTCTCATCTACTTATGTCCTGTATGCCTCCACTTCAAAATATTCTTCTATGTTAGGCCAAGACCAGTGTGTAACATTTTGGTATTGATTTACTATTTTGCCTGTAGTTTCTGCTTTCCTGAAGTTTAGCTCTACCTTTGAAAATCATTACCTGCAAGCCATTGCAGAGGCTGGGTCTTAAACGTGAGCTGCCTGATTCTTCTTGCTTGGTATCCTGCAAATAAACACCCTCCTTTCGCCTGCTGCAAAGCCTCTGCATGGATATCGGGTCTTATTGTGCTGGGTGAGTGGACCCCAGTCGGGTTGCATAACAATGAGCAGGGAAGAAATTTGCATCAGAACCAAGTACACTTTTTACAAGGTACAGAACATCTTTGGGAGAAATAAATAAATAAAATCATCATCCCAACTATTAAGACCTTTAACAATAGTTTTTTAGTACCAGTTTCAGGTCAGATGAGGAACTTTAGGTTACATTCCAAACATTCTTTCAAAGCTGTCCTCTTTCTCCAACTCCAGAAAGTGAGTATCATGAAACTGCAAGACTATGGTATTTTTTAGGGTGATAACCTTGTACTTGCTCTAATCACAGGGGGAAAAAAAAGATGTTGACCTGTTGAATCTTGTTAATTATTGAACAAAACACTCGCAAAATTGTTAGCAGTACTCTCAGTGATTAGATTTCTGGTGGCCTCAGAATGTACTACTGTGCACTAAGAATGACCTCCAATGGCCTTCACTCTTGGAGTGTGGGTGGAATGTGTGAATACAATGAGTGATTACTCTCATGATTTGGTTATTTTATGGTGCAAAATGGTGAGTAGCTGAGTGATCCCAATTTAAGCAACAGGGGCCCATAAAAGCTGACCATTTTCTTGCCGGGGTTGCAGAAGGTGAGGTCGGAAGGATATGAAGCATACAAAGTGTTTGCTTGCTTATTTATGGATTTGAGGATACAAGGAACCAATGATTTCGAGTAAGAATTCTTGGGCAGCTAGGTGTATGTGTTGCAGACGTGTAGTAGCTTGAATGCATAGCAATGTGCAGAAAAGATGATGGCAAATTTGTTGGAATTAAGGCTGCATCTTTCTTCTCTGAAGATTAATCACCAGGTTATATATGGTGTGTCATTTGTTCTGAAGTAGTAAAGATATTTTCCCATGTTCTGGATTAACTGTTTCATAAGGCAATTTATTATTCTCTGTTTTTTGTGGGTTTTTTTTTTTTTGTGCTTGCAGAGTGGCTAACAGTGGCATAAATCTCTCTTTTGATGAAGCCTTTCAAATCTAAGGAAATGGAAATAGAATAAGGTCCTCAACTTTCTTTTCTGGAAAAGTCAGTGCCTAGATCATAATGTTCACTTCTGTGGATGGAGCTGCATCTCCGTAAATGGAAGTTGTCTCAAAGAGGCATGCTGTTCCACATCTGTGAAAACTGGGTCAGTAATACTCAATTTCCTATGCCCAAAGCCTATGTCCTCTATAATCTATTTTTTTTATGTATATAATCTTTGTAACTTAGGGATGGATTAAGAGGACAAAGACATGGGCATTTTGTGTGTTGGTATTAATACATATTTATTCATTGGGAAGCAAAATATGAGAGCCCCCATAAAAGCATTGAAATTGGTTAAAGCTGAACGTGATGTGATGTAGATTGTCTGAATGATCTCTGCGTAGCATGCCGATTTGTTTTTCAACACATTTTTTAAGCTGTGCTTTGTGTATGTGTACATACCATCTGACAGCACAAATAATGAAGATAGGAAATGCCTTCTATGCATCAAGACTCAGTTAATCTTTTACTATTAGGATTAGGTGGCACACAAATTAGGCTTTTCATTCTAACTTTTAAATTTTAAAAGTTCTCAAGCTCATAATTGCACATATCTCAAATATTGGGATAGTTAACTTACAGTCATCGTGAAGTGTCCTCTGTCCCCCACAAACAAGGAAACTCTCTACTCTCTACCTTCAGCTCTGTGTTTGAATTGGCCATTGCTGACTCTTCCCCTTCTTTTTCTGGTTCATGGCATTTCAAGCAATGCAGAAAGACTAGACATGGCCATTGCAACAGTCATTGGTTGCTGCGTAACAAGTAATCACCAAATATGGTGGCTCAAAGCAATGAATATAAACTCACATGTCTTCTTTAGGTTGAGACTTGGTGAGCAGCTCAGCTCATTGATTCTGGTGCAGTCCAGTTGTCAGCTGGGGATGCAGTCATTTGAGACTGAACTTGAGCTGGATGATCTTCTTCCAAGAGGACACCTATGGCGATGCTTGGGAGGCTAAAATTCTTCTCCAGCTGGCTTTTTCCATAGGGCTGTCCATAGCATCGGTTTCTTAAAAGGGAATGATCAAACAGAGAGAGAGAGAGCATAAATGTTACATTTTATTTATTAAAATAAATGAATGTCACATTTTAATTTATTAGTTTATGTATGTTATATTGTGGCTTTATATATATAAAATGCATATCAATTTTGTAATTATGTACATACATATATACATATACAGAAATTATGTACCTATGAATCATATACCTGAATATGATTAAAATGGCAAATTATACTATATATATATGTACATATGCATGTAGATATATACATGTAGGTGTGTGTGTAATACAATTTGCCATTTTAACCTTTTTAGATGTACAGTTCAGTGGCATTCATTACATTTAAAATGTTGTACAAGCATCACCACTGTTATAGATTGAATTATTTCCTCCCAAAATTCACATGTTGAACGCCTAAATTCCTACATGACTGCTTTTGGAGTTAGGGTCTGTAAAGAGGTAATTAAGTTAGAATTAGGTCACTAAAGTGGATCTCAATCCAATAGGACTGGTGTCCTTATAAGAAGAGAAGATTAGGATACAGGCAGTCACAGAAGGACAACTGTATGAGGACACAGGGGGAAGATGGGGTCTACAAGCCAGGGAGAGAGGCCTCAGGAAGCACGAGCCTTGTTGACACCTTGATCTTGGGCTTCCAGCCTCCAGGACTATGAGAATATAAATTTCAGTTATTTAAGCTGCCCAGTGTGTGGTACTTTGTCACGACAATCTTAGCAAACTAGCACAACCAACTGCCTATTTCCCTATTTCCAAGTCTTTTTCATCACTCTGGAACCAGTATTCAATAACTCCCTCTTCCCCATTTCCCTAAGCCTCTGAGGATGTATTAATACAATCACCAATATGGGTCCTAGATTACTGCACGCACGAAACTTATGTCCAGGACATTTTGATATCTATAAACTGTCTTTGATGTTTCCTTTTTGCTGTTCCCCTTGGATTTCCATTCTATAGTTCCAACCTTGGTCATTCATCAAAAAGCCATTTGCAGTCTCCTATCCAGTCCATCCCTTGATTTGGAGAAAATGTAGGTTCTGTTATCTCATGGAGTATTGCTCATTCTGCTAATAAAGACATACCTGAGACTGGGTCATTTATAGAGGAAAGAGGTTTAATTGACTCACAGTTTAGCATGGCTGGAGAAGCCTCAGGAAACTTACAATCATAGCAGAAGGGGAAGCAAACACATCCTTCTTCACATGGCAGCAGGAGAGAGAGAAGTGCAGGGAACCCGCCCTTTATAAAACCATCAGATCTCATGAGACTTATTCACTGTCACAAGAACAGAATGGGAAAAACCCTCCCCCATGACTATGGGAGCTACAATTTGAGATGAAATTTGTGTGGGGACACAGCCAAATCATATCACATGCAGACTATGAAACTCATTCCTTCAGCAGGAATTTATCTGAGCACATATTGGACACCAAGGACTAACGGAGTGCTTGTGTTCTACTGTTGTGTATGCCTTAAGGTCTTGGTTACATCTAATTTTCAACAGACCTGTGTAACTCATACCAAAAATCCAATAGAAGAAAAAAATAAAATAAAGCAACAACAACTGATGTGTAAACATTATAATTTCATGAGACCAAATTGCATGCAACAATACAAGGCCTTTTAGAATTTTGTGGGATTTTTTCCACCTTTCAAATGCTTTCAAATTTCACATCCAAACTTAAAACATCCACAGTAACCTCTAATCTACTTTCAGTCTCAATAAATTTGCCTCTTCTAGATACTTCCCTTTTTGGACGGGTTCTCATTCAGTCACCCAGGCTGGAGTGCAGTGGTGAGATCATGGTTCACTGCAGCCTCAAATTCCTGGGCTCAAGTGATCCTTCTGCTTCAGCGTCCCAAATAGCTGTGACTACAGGTGCATACCACCCTGTCCAACTAATTTTTAACTTATTTTTTTGTAGATTTGGAGTCCTGCTATATTTCCCAGCCTTGTCTTAAACTCCTGGGCTCAAACAATCCTTTTGTCTCTGCTTCTCAAAGTGTTGGGGTTACAGGTGTGAGCCACCTCACCCAGCCTATGTATTTCTTACTGGTGGCAGCAAACAGTGTTCGTCCTTTCGTGTCCTCCTTATTTTACTTAGTTGAACAGTGCATTTTAGGACCTAATCTCAAAAGTGCCATACTATTACATCTTCCATTTGTCATTGGTCACACAGGCTGACTCAAATACAATATGGAAGGGGGATCCCACAAAGCAATAAATTCTGGGAGGTGAGAGATGATCAGGACTCATTTTGGAGGGTGTCTGTCATCATCATTTAGCTATTTCAACATGACTTTGACATTTGGTTTACCTGCCTGCCTACCTATGTACCTCCCTACCTACCAACCAATTTCCCATCTCATTCCACAGAGTTATGAAGCCTTCATATAATCTTCTGGCTTCTGAATTATTGCTAGTACTTTCTAGATATCTACTATCTCAGGAGAGCAGGTCTATGCACACCTACCCACAAAGGCCGAGGGAGCTGAGAGGCTGAAGGAAGAAGCTGATAAATTCAGTTTCTAAGAATGAAACCTTTAATAGGGACTTACTAACAGAAGCCATGTCTTGGCCATCTGTGAGAAAATGGATCTCCCCACTGTTAATCACAAACCCAGGGCTTATGATATACCTGCTTCAGAAGTGATGTGTAAGACAACTGAAGTTAACCCCTCAGGGAAAGGCAAGAATACTATATGGTCATAGCCTATAATTTGTATAAGGGCAGGATTTATGGTAAGTATGTGATCAAGGTTCTTTTTATGGGCAGGATTTACAGTAAGTATATGCTAATAGTAGATAAAGTAGAAATCTTAGAGGCACTCCCAGAACTGGGGTTACTCAGAAGTCAACATGGCGGATTAGCATCCAAGATGGAGTGATTTTAACCTCTGTAGCTACACACATATCTGGGTGTCGCTACCCTTGTGTATGTAACTTTACCTGCCAAAATCTTTCTTTCCTTTATGTGCATTCAGACCTGCTTGGATTTGTCAGAGAATCTTTCTGTAGGAAGTGTTACGAACCCAATTGTGTCTTTACCCCTGAGATAAGAGTTAAACGGGGCTCAAGTGGTTTGCTTAAAGTTGTAAGCTTTAGGTAACAGAGACATAAATTACAGCTGTGTCCTGTGCCCTCCATCCCATTGTTCTGCTACAGTATATAATCCTTCTCCACTGGCTGATTGGAAAAATTACTTCTAAATAAGTAACGAGGTTGTGTTGCTCATTGACCTGTGGATGTTTTAATTTTGGATGTGAAATCCAAAAGAAGCATTTGAAAGGTCGGAGAAAGAAAAGCAAAATTCGAATAGGTCTTGTGTTGTATGCAATTTGGTCCTGTTAAATTATAATGCTACACATCAGTTGTTGTTACCTTGTTTTATTCTATTCCATTGGATTTTGGGTATGAGTATACACAGATCTGCTGAAAATCAGATGTGACTACAGCATTAAGACAGACGCAACAAAGTAGACAATGTGTAGAATAAGGTGAAATATTATCTCAAGACTGAAACATATTTTCTGAGGACAATTAAACTTTCTAATTAGTATATGCTAGTAATTGCTAAGTTAATCTATCCCCTGAACCCTACACCCATAGAGCTAACTGCTTTCTTGATACAGCTCACAAATGCCATCTCAAACTTGAAACAGTCAAAACATGACTTCTATAAATCTGCCATTTCTTCATCTCAGAATATATCACCATTGCCCAAATGAGTGGACAGAGAAACATGCTTCGTCAGTGACTTCTTTTTTTTCTCTGGTGCAGGATCCTAATTCTCTGCAGTCTTTGGTATATAGCCTGTGTTCATTTAAGTGTCTGTTGAAGGCGTGAGTCTGATGGTTGAGTGAGATGGCAGAAGCCATAAATGCTAAAATTCCAGGGATATGCAGATAGAAGATGACGAATGTTTCTTGATGAGCAGCCAAGGTTGTAACCACATGATGGAAATCCACAGGGAAGGGAAGGAAAAGAAAGGGAAGGGGGGGTGGTTTGGAGGGGGAGAAAGGAGGGAAGGGGAGGGGAGGGTCATAAAGAACAGTTCATGGAAGTCAAAAAGTCCTCACTACAAGTCTTTTTTGCACAAAGGGATCTGCAATCCATTTTGGCTATTTTATATCATATGTTTTGTGCTTTTACAATCAATGTTCTAGTGTTTTTGTTGTTGCTTGTTTGTTTGTTTTTAATGATAAATGGGGCCAGGTGTGGTGGCTAGTGGCTATAATTCCATGGACTAGGGAGGCTAAGGTTGAAGGATCACCTGAGGTCAGGACTTCAAGATCAGCCTGGGCAACATAGAGAAACCCCATGTCTACAAAATTTTTAAAAAGTTAGCTGGGCTTGGTTATGTATACCTGTAGTACCAGCTACTCAGGTGGTTGAGGTGGGGGTAATCACTTGAGCCCAGGAGTTCCAGACTGCATTGAGCTATGATCGTGCCACTACATTCCAGCCTAGGCAACAGAAGGAGACCCTGTCTCTCTCTCAGACAAAAAAAAAAAAAAAAAGCCATGTCAGCATCGGCAAGTCGTCTTTCCAATAATTGAATAACTTAAAAATAGAAGCACAACAAATAATTCTCATGTCAAAAGTCAAAACTTAAAAAAAAATTTAGAAGCTCTTGAGAAAAATTTGAAAAATCAAAATTCTAAAACTGAGGCATATATGACTCAATAAGAACTCTGTTTCCATTTGTTTTTCGAATGTCGTATCTCAGGATATGTAAGTTCCTGTAATAATATTTGATCTTATGTACAAGTGTATCAAGTAAAGAGCTCAGAGAGAATCATTGAGATTAATAATGCTATTGTTCCCAGTTTTCCATAGTGGATAATTAGATTGCAACAGTCAATTAAGTAGCTCTTGGAGTGTCACAGATGAACACTATGGGGAACTGCAAGCCAGGAAGCATTGCCAGAACTTGAACTCAATCTTTCTGTCTTGAGTCACTCCGCAGTGGAGGGTATAAAACATTGACTTATTCCAAATCATGTTTGCTCACAAGGAAAGTAGATAAAGGTGAAGTCATTTGTGAGCGTCTATTGTGAGCACATTGAAAACTGTCTTTAATAACCTATTTTACATGCTGTCGAGTATGAGGCAGTAAAACTTGTTCTCTTAAAAATTCTGTGTCAGTGTCAAAACTATTTTCTTTTTTAATGATGTTTTTTATTCTTGTGATCCTAATTTCTCAAAAGAAGGTGTTTTCATCATTAAGATTTTTCAATCCTGTTCATAGCATATAAAAGCATCAACAATTCACCAAAATAAATAAATAAATAAATAAATAAATAAATAAATAAATAAACCAGCCCAAAAGAGCAGTGCTTTGCCAAGCATTAAAATATCCATTTTAGGACAGATGTGATAATGCCTTATGTAACATGATCAGAGTAACTCCCTTTAGTCCTAAATCCACAGCCCTCTAAAAATGAATTATAAAGTAAGCTGTCATATTGAGGCCAAAGCCTTTGTTTTCTTTAGGATTTAATGGTCTTGAGAGTTCTCTGCTACCTGCCTCCTGGGAAAAGACTATTCACAAAGCACATGAGGATTTGACAGAACGCTGTCAAAAACATGTGTCAGACATTTGTTTTCTTGTGCTTATTTTCCCTTTTTAATGATAATTATACTAAATTTTCATTATTAAATATATTGTATATAAATTATATTATACCAATGTAATTAAATTTGCCTGGAATGACTTGTAATATGACTGAATTCTTTTTGTTAAGTTCCTAGTTGTGATTTTAACTACAATAAATGTGGATTTCATAGCACTCCAGGCTACATTTACTAGGCTGGTGAGGTGCATTGTAGGTATGTAGTTAGCAACAATGTGTTGTACATTTCAATGTAGATAGAGGAGAGGACTTGAAATGTTACCAACGCATCAAAATGATAAATACTCAATGTGAGGGATATCCCAAATACGCTGACTTGATCATTACACATTCTATGCATGCAACAAATACTCACCTGTGTCCCAAAGATATGTAAAACATTATGGATCAACAAAAAATAATGCAATAGCGGTGCCATGCATTCGTAGATGGCTATATTTATAGATGATATGTTTGTAGATTAGCTGACTACATTTACTGGTTTTACCACAAACCTTTGATGTAGGTAGAGCTAGTAATGTAACATCTATCCCGTAGACCAAGAGCTTTGGGCTACGAGTAGTGATATGATTTGACTCCAAGGGGAGTCAGGAAAATTTGAACTCGAGTCTTCAGGTTTCTAATTAATGACAGGTTTTTACTCAGCCAGGCTGACTTCTTCCTCTATTTTTAAAAATAAACTTTTAAAGTTGGAATAATTTTAGATGTACAAAAAGTTGCAATGATAGTTTGGGAGCTTCCATATAAGAGCTTCACTCAGCTCCTCAAAATATTATCTTGCGTAATTACGGTACATAGTCAATACTGAAAAGCTAATATTGGCAAGATGCCATTAATGAGACTACAGGCATTATATGAAGTCATGTTACCTTATGAAATGCATAAATATGTGTCAGTCATTTATTATATGTCAAGGTAGTACTTTATGTATATTATATAAATAGATCCTCACAATGCCAATTGGATTTGATGAAATTGAGGCCAATGGAGCTAAATAAATTGTCTCAAGGTTGGGCAGTTTGCACTTGACTGAACCAGTCCAAGACTGAGAATGAGCACCATGTAACTAAAGTATGTACATACCTAACTTCTCCACCATGTTGTCACTTTCAATTATGAGCAAAATACCTTTGCTGCTGAGTCAGTTCCTTTACTTTTTTGATTTAAGACAGTTCTATATTGCATTTAAATCCAAAAAGCCGTATGAAGCAGTCTCACCTACAGAAACTCTCTGGATTTGCATAGGTTGGATTTTAACAGCAAGAAACTTGCATACAATGTTGATTTGTTTATTTAAAGCAGGAATACTCTCTAGATAAATTCAAAGAGACAATCAGTAATGACTAAAAGTGATGGAACAATTTTACATCGCCTCTTTCAAATCTAAACACTTGAGTATGGAATAAACACCAGCTGAATATCTCCTACCAGAACACTCAATATGTAAGGTAGATTTTGATGACTGAGTCTGGCAGTCTATTATAATGAAATAATTTTATAAATCCTAAACATGCCACAAAAAATAGCATTCACGGATTACATATGGATGGGGAAACGTGTCTATTTTATGAAACTCTTTTCAAAAGTCGATGTTTCCCTTGAATAATAATTCCACGTTTGGAGGACAATACTGTTGACATTTATCTATAAATATTACTTTTCTTATAACCAACGTGAGTAGATGATTATCAAAATACAGGAATGAGGCTTTCTAAATGGCCCAGATGACAAGTTCATACAAATCTATGGTAGAGGGTAAAAGTGCAGACCACCTCCAAAAGCTGAGAATTATTGAACCAACAGATATGTTTGATTAAATCTCATTTACCAACTATTTGTTTAAACTTAAAACTTCATCATTTTCGGACTATCTATTTGACCTTTGTCTTCATGTATATTCAATACCTAATCTCTTTTTAATATATTACAGAATTTGTTCCTGCAATATTTTTCCCATGGCATTGCTGTGTTGGTAAAGATATTCCGGTGAAAAATATGATTCTCTCGAGATGAATGAAAGGACATGGAAAGCAAATGTATGTTAAGGATGTTACCTTTAATTTTGTCTCTCTTTATACAACCTGTGATGAAATATCTGTTGGTGAAGGAGAGCATCAGGAAAAATAGCTAATGGATGCTAGGCTTAATACTTAGGTGACGGATTGATAGGTGCAGCAAACCACCGTGGCACACACTTACCTATGTAACAAACCCACACATCCTGCACATGTACCCTAGAACTTTAAAATCAAATCAAATAAATAAAATAAATATATGTGCTTGTGATTGCTTTATTCATTGGAAAAGTTTAAATTCATAGGAAGAGCCCCCAAGCTTAAACTTGTTTGTCATATATACATCTCCTATTAGTCTTGCGCCTCTAGAGAACCTTGACTAATACAACTAATAACTCATTGACTTTCCAGATGTTACCTAAGCCCACCACTGAAACTAAGGCTACATTTCATTCTTCCTATACATGATTTTGAGTCACAACCTATGCTTTTCTGGGTCTGTTCTCTTTATTTTCATATTTATTATGCCTTTTTCTTACATAATAATATCTAGAAGAATGTTAAACAGTATCTAAAATAGACCAATTACCTGGCTTATGTGAATTGAACAATGGTTTTTATATAGTCTCTAGAAATGCTTGAAAACCACCACTATAAATTAGTCTTAGACATTCTTTCACTCCCAAGTAAAATCTGATTGTTTTTTCCTTTTTGCACATTTTTGTGTGTTGCCAGTCTCTAGAAGAGATGGGTGATTGCTTTGCAACTCCTAGAGGGAGCCTAATGGCAAAATCCAGGGAGGAATGAGAACCTTTGCTAATAACATCACTCTCTACCCTGGCAATCTGGACCAGTTGATCTTTGCAGCAAAAAAAAAAAAAATTATTCCCCAAATGCAGCCACAGTTATTGATTCCCTGTTGTCAAAATGCACCTGAAATATCTCATGAGCTATCAGTCTGCCACTGCAGAGAAATGACATGTTTTGTCAATTACCTATTTCTTGTGTGTGTGGGTTAGATATATATGTGTGTGTGTGTGTGTGTGTGTGTGTGTGTGTGTGTGTGTGTGTGTGTGTATATTATTTTTTTTTAATTTACTTTGCCTGTGACAAGTGCCTCTTAAGATACTATGTATTTGGGTTCTTTCTTTCGGCCATTTCTCTTTTCCATAGAAGTTAATTTTCTGGTTCAGTTTGTGATGCCAGATTCTGAGTTGGTCTCCATGGGAAGTTTTCAGTCACATAGAGAATGCCGCAAAGTGGGGAACAGGGAAGAGAGGATTCTATGCAGTTTCATAAGGGAGTAACCAGTCCACAGGAGCAGAGAAAGCCATCTACAGATATGGGGCACTGCAGAAACTGTATATTTTGACTACCAACATTCTTTAGACTTTGTAAAAAATGATTTCATCATAAACAAGCCAAGATAACTCTGGTTGCAAAAGACTAAAACAAATGTATTCCTATCTATAGTTATGCAAGATTCTTATTGTACATTTAAATGTTGCCATTATCATTAAGAAAAATCAGTCTAGTTATCCAAGTATTTTATTTAAAAGTAATACAGCATATAGTTCCTTCTTTACCCAACTCCCTCATTACTAATTTAAAGAATTTGATGCACATTAGCAGATGGTTTCGAAGATCTGGCTACTTCGTTTATTGAACATAAATGTTCAGAGAGCTTTGTTTTAGAAATTATACAATAGGCAGCATTGCAAAATCCAACTCGAATTCCAAGGACCATTTAGGAACATGAATCTCACTTTAAATGATAGTTTCATTTTAAAGTGGGACATATGTGCCGGGTGCAGTGGCCCATGCCTGTAATCCCAACACTTTAGGAATATGAGGCGGGAAGATAGCTTGAGCCCAGAAGTTCCAGACCAGACTGGGTAACCATAGGGAGACCCTGTCTCTACAAAACATAAGAAAACAATAGCTGAGTGTGGTGATGCACCTGTAGTCCCAGCTACTTGGGAGGCTGAGGAGGGCGGATCACCTGAGCCCAGGAGTTGAAGGCTGCAGTGAGCTGTGATTGTGCAACTGCACTCCAGCCTGGGTGATAGAGCAAGACTCTGACTCAATACATTTTAAAAATAAAACAAAATAAAGTGGGACATATGAACATGAAATAATGCAAATGAGAACATAAAATTATTATGAGTTTAAATTAAATGACATTAGCAGGAAGGTTAAAGGTATCTCCTTCATGTTTTTCTTAGTAACTACGTTTCCTTCTTTCACTGATGATAATACAAAATGCCTAATCTTCCCCATCATCCTTCTTCTCTTCCTGTCCTCTCAAACTTGTCTCACATTTGGAGATGGACTTGTTGTTGTTACAACTTATAACGAGGAACAGACACTTAATCATTGCTTTTATTGTTTTTATTTAAAATAATAAAAACAAAAAATAAAAATCAAACATTTTGTTAAGTTTTCACCTGAGCTAACATTGCAATTGTTAATCTTTCTTTGGTGTCTGTATCTAAGTGTAAGGGATCCGTTAACGACTCAGTGTAATTTATTGGGTGAAGACCAGAGAGGCAGACTGAAATCAAACAGTAGGAGATGGTTAGGGCCATTGTCGTATGTTGTGAGGTTTGAACGTGGGGGTAAGGGAAGAAGTAGTAACATTTCTGAAGTAACTGATCAAAGGACATATGTTAAAATGTAATTCTAAGTCATTGTCTAGCATCAAAACAAATAAATTTTATTGGAACAAACAACCAAAAAAAAAAAAAAGGGAGAGATGGTTTGATTAGGTTTATAAATAAAACCATCATATATGCATTCCTTATTAAGGAAGATCTGGTTAAGGCTAATGATTACAGTTGAGTCCTACAATAAATTGTCTAGAGCCCCCAAGGGATCATAGATGAATTCAATGGAGAGTCAAAACCGTTCTATATAAAATTCAGCACTGCTCTCAGTACTAGCTTTTTGGTGACAAATGGTGGTGCCTGGACAAGGGCAAACTTGAGTGTCCTTTAGGGAATTTTTAAGAAACCCAGTCACTAATCCTTCTGTTACCAATACGGGATCTGAACAAAATGAGAAAGTTGACATGGGCTAAGACAGATGGGGGCCAAAGTCACCCTTATGGAAGATGAAAGCCAGATTGTGGCAGTCTTTCTGTGAGCAAATGGGCTTTCTAATCCTGAGTCCCGTTATCAGATGGACATATACACCTAATGACGTGCAGAGGGCAATATTGAGTGAAGATAGGCCTCCCCACATGAGATGCCTATGCAAATGAAATAGGTCACTTAATGAAGGAGGACAGGAGAATGCATGGCTCCTGCTTATCTTTAGAGAAAGAGGGAGAAAAAGTGAGAGAAAGAGGAGGAGATGGAAAAGGAAGAAGAAAAAGGAAGGAAGAAAGGGAAGCAGGAAGGAAGGCAGGGAGGGAGTGAGAAAGACAGGGAGGGAGGGAGGAAGGGAGAGAAGAAGAAAGTAAGGAAGAAAGAGAGGGAGAGAGGAAGGAAGGAGAGGAAGAAAGAAAGTGAGAAGAATTGAGAAGAAGGAAGGAGAGGAAGAAAGAAAGGGAGGAGGAAAGTGAGAGGAAAGAAGGAAGGGGAGGAAGAAAAGAAGTAAGAGAGGAATTGAGGTTAAGAAAGGAAGGAAAGGAAGAAAGAAAGGGGAAGAGGAAGTGAGAGGAAGGAAGGAGAGGAAGAACGGAAGGAAAGGAAGAAATGAAGGTAAAGAAAAGGTGAGAGGAGGCCGGGCGCGGTGGCTCAAGCCTGTAATCCCAGCACTTTGGGAGGCCGAGACGGGCGGATCACGAGGTCAGGAGATCGAGACCATCCTGGCTAACACGGTGAAACCCCGTCTCTACTAAAAATACAAAAACTAGCCGGGCGAGGTGGCGGGCGCCTGTAGTCCCAGCTACTCGGGAGGCTGAGGCAGGAGAATGGCGTAAACCCGGGAGGCGGAGCTTGCAGTGAGCTGAGATCTGGCCACTGCACTCCAGTCCGGGCGACAGAGCGAGACTCCGCCTCAAAAAAAAAAAAAAAAAAAAAAAAAAAAAGAAAAGGTGAGAGGAAGGAAGGGAGAAAGGAAAGGATAAAGGAAGGGAGAAAGAAAGGAAAAAAGAAAAATAGGAAGAGGAAATAGGGGATGAGGGAAAGGAGGATGAAGAGGAGTGGAGAGGAGAGGAGTGGAGTGGAATGAAGAGGAGATTAGTACTGGGCTATATCCATAACATAAAGTTATTCCTCCTCACCTGGAAAACAGTGAAGACTAGAGCAAGAGATGCATCATTGGAATTGCTACACTACTGGTGTCCTTCCATGTAGAGGTAGGATTAAGTATAGGGAACAGGCTTTTTCCTAAAAATACATGCATAAAGAAAATATAAATATGTATTTGGCATTAAGACTATAGTATATATTCTGATTTTATGTACTAGTATGTACCTTTCCTTTCTAATTTTTGTCCTTTTTATGCAGAAGTCTACAGAGAGGACCTTGGCTTGAATTTCAGATATGCCATATTTTGTTTTATTTTATTTTATTGGTGAGAAAGGGGCAGTGGTCAGGGATTGGCTACCTCTAACACTGAGTATTTGCTAAATGCCAGAGACTTAGCTAAGTACTTTAGACATATCACTTAATTTAATCCTCATTGCCACCATATGACGTTATGTTGTGATGTTGTATTATATTGTTATGTTTGCTATGTTATATTATGTCATCTTGCACTGATACATTATGCTTCATTATGTTGTGTTGTTGTTAAGTTATATTGATGTGCTATGCTGTGTGATGTTACTATGTTGTGTTGTGTTATATTTTCCTGCCATGCTATCTTATGTTTATGGACTGAATTGTGTCTCCCTAAAATTCATATATTGGAAGCCATAATCCCCAATGTGATTGTGTTTGGAGATAGAGCCTTTAGAAAGGTAATTAAGATTAACTGAAGTCATTAAGGTGGGACCATAATTCAACAGGACTGGTGTCCTTATAAGAAAAGAGACACCAGAGATTCCCGTGTACAGAGAACAGACCATGTGAGGACCCAGCAAGAAGGTCACCCTCTGCAAGCTAAGGAGAAGAAACTAATGCTACTGGTACCTTGATCTTGGACTTTCTGCCTTCAGAACTGGAAGAAAATACATATATGTTGTTTAAGTCACAAAGCCTGTGATATTTTGTAATGGCAGCCCTAGAAGACTAATGCAGTTGTGTTGTGATATGATGTGATGTGATGTTCTGCTATGTTTTGTGTTTACTATATTACAAAATGAGGAAGCTGAGCTTCCAAGAAATTAAGTGGTTTACCTGTAGCTACACAGCTAATAAGAGTTAGTGCTAGAATTTAACTCTAGTCTCAAGACAGGTTGAATTCTCTAAACACTCTCTTCTATCAGGTTTGCTACCCTGAGCAAAATGCCTCACCTCCTAGAGTCATAACTGACTTATCAGCAAATGAGGACTGTGGTGTACATCACACCTATGAGAACTATGGCAAATATTCATAATTGCCTTTGATGATAAGAATAGTAGTAATAATAATTATCATTTTATCATCTATGAATTAGAACAATATTTAGTGTCCTATAAAGAGCTGTTCTCACACCAATGGAAGCCACCGAGTTGTGTTCCTTTGGGAAAGCATCTGGTGAGGATTTACTGCTTTAGAAGTTGAATTGTAGCTCTTCAGCTCCTTGGAGTTTCGGTGAATCATGTTTTTAAAAATTTGTATTATTTTTGCTTTTGAAGTAGAACTTGGGGGTTTTTGTCTGTGATTCCCAACTTTTGTCTTCTCCTAGTTCTGAAATGAATACCATGGTGAGTGATATGGTTTGCCTGTGTCCCCACCCAAAATCTCATCTTTAATTCTAACCCCCATAATCCCCAGATGTCAAAAGCAGGACCAGTTGGAGGTAAATGAATCATGAGGGGCAGTTTCCTCCACGCTGTTCTTGTGATAGTGAGTGAGTCTCATGAGAGCTGATGGTTTTATAAGTGTCTGGCATTTCCCCTGCTTGCACTCACTCCATCCTGCTGCCCTGTGCAAAAGGTGCCTGTTTCTACTTTGCCTTTCTCCATAATTGTAAGTTTCCTGAGGCCCTCCTAGCCATGCAGAACTGTGAGTCAATTAAACCTCTTTCTTTTATAAATTATCCAGTCTTGGTATTTCTTCATAGCAGTATGAAAATGAACTAATACAATGAGTCCCAGTCTAGTTGTTTACATTCCACGACTATATAAACCAAGACAGACGCTCAAGCATACTTGTTCAGACTGAATTTTAAAAATCAAGCAGTCAATCTAGACTGTGAAACTCTCGTCTCTCTCTTTTGTTTTCCACCTAAATCCAACCTCTAGAATCTGAGAATGTCTAAGTCACTGACCACAAATAATAAGAACTGATAAAGGAGCATGAACCAAAATAACTCGAATGTCATGTCAAATGGAAGTGAGAGAGGTTGCTGAATATTACTTGATGTGTAAATGAAAAGACAAGATGCTCTGGGAAAACGTGAAAAAGAAAGGGATATTGCTTTCATACAGAAATGTGATACAAGTATAGTGATTTCCATTTAGAAAGCACTTTTCAGTAAGAAAAATTTCTTTAGCTTTATGGAGGCATAATTGACAATATTTGTATATATTTAAGGTGTACAAGGGGGTATTCTGACATGTGTATATATTCTGAAATGATTAGCACAATTAAGATAATCAACACACCCATAATCTCACATAGTTATCTTTTTCTAGTGTGTCCGTGGAAAGGATACTTAAGCTCCACTCTCTTTGCAAATTTCAACTATAGAATACAACATTATTAACTTTAGTTACCATGCTGTACATTAGTCCTCCAAACTGTTATAACTAAAAGTTTGTCCTCTTTGACTAACATCTCTACATTTCTCCCTCTCCTCAGCCTCTGGTAACCACCATTCTACACTCCGCTTGTATAAATTTGACTGTTTTATATTTTTTCTTTTCCTTTCTCTCTTTCTTTTTTTTTGAGACAGGGTCTTGCTCTGTTGCCGAGGCTGGAGTGTACTAGTGCAATCACAGCTCACTACAACCTCTGCCTCCGGCTCTCAAGTGATCCCCCTACCTCAGCCTCCCAAATAGCTTGGGACTACAGGTGTGTGCCACCATGCCAGGCTAATTTTTGTATTTGTAGTAGAGATGAGGTTTCGCTATGTCACCCAGGCTGGTCTCAAACTCCTGGACTCAAGCGATCCACCCACCTCAGCCTCCCAAAGTTGGGATTACAGGCATAAGACACCGTGCCCTGCTGAATTTAACTGTTTTAGATTCTGTGTTTAAGTGAGATCATGCAGTATTTGCCTGTCTGTACCTGGCTCATTTCACTTCACTTAATGTCCTCCAGGTTCATTCATGTTGTGGCAAATGGCAGAATTTCCTTCTTTTTATGGCTGGATCATATTCCATTGAATAGGTACCCTACATTTCCCTTACCCATTCATCTGTCCATGGACATTTGGGTTGTTTCCATATCTTGGTTACTGTGAGTAGCACTGTAATGAGCATGGAGATGCAGATATCTCCTCCAGATAGTGCTTTTATTTCCTTTGGAAATACACCCAGAATTGCTATTTCTGGATTATATAGTAATTCTATTTTTAATTTTTTGAAGAACTTACATACTTTTTTTATAATGGCTATACTAAGCTCCATTCCAACCAACTCTACCACCACCAACACCAATACCACCTCCACCACCAACAAACACAATTTTTAAATTACATGAGATAAATGTAAATTGTAAACAGAGACCCTTTTAAGAAGGGAAAAGCTCCCTACCACTCCAGCTATTTCTAATTCAAATTATTAATGACTTTTATTGCTGTTGACACATTTTATATGGACAACTTTTGTCATTAATGAATACAAACATGCTCAGGAGGTTGTGACTATCTTTTTCTTGATCTTTTTGACTATTCACAGTTGGCTGATGCTTCTCCTTTCAAAGAGGCCACAACATGGCTAAAGAGTGAGATGGTGGACCTTTTGTACAGGTTCTTATCCCCAGGTGGAGTCTTACTCTGACTTCAATCATCTATTCAGATGCAATTTAGCTCCATCCTTCTTTAACTTTTGCACAAACCACATGGACATTGAGATTTCATTGTAGGCAATGAAAGTTATTCTGGCACATCTTATGTCACAAATCTAACAACAATTGCTTTTCTAACATCACTTCCTGAAAAGGGAGAGACAAGAAGTGTATGTAAGCCACCTACTTTACAAATAAGCCAGAGAAGGCCCCTGGATTAGTCATAAAAAGCAAAGTCCACAAGAAATCCACCTGAAAGCTGGATTCAGAAAAAAAAAGAAATAGAAAAATACTAGAATCTACAACTATGGGCTAATGGTGTGTTTTGGATAGAGCTGGTTAATTTGAGAAACATTGGGAGAAACCTGGAAATACAGTCATGAGTTGTTCTTGCTAAGAAAGAACAATGTAAAGACATCTTTCTTTTCCAGTGAAGTCAAATTGGGTCAGTCACAATGATCAATCAAGATTACTTCTTGACCAGGTGTGGTGGCTCATGCCTGCAATCCCGGAATTTTGGAAGGCCAAGGCAGGAGGATCACCTAGGATCAGGAGTTTGAGACCAGCCTGGGTAACAGGGTGAGACTCCATCTCTACAAAAAAAATTAAAATAAAATAATAACCATACTTCTCCCTTGCCTTCATGAGAAGAATAACAATGTTTTTATGGGTTACAACTAGAAAACCTTCTCCATTCCACAGCATGAAGATCTCTAAGTGGGATCATATGAGTTGGGGCATTCAGTGATGGACATTAGGCCAATCCCATAAGCATTATGAGGCTGCCATTGCATACTGACAGGTGTGTGGCAAATGCCACTTAACTGCATTCCAGAGCTCCATAGACATAAATATTTTTATTAAACATTACATCTCACTGAGCTGGTATGTCTTCTCAAATAGTTTGGACTTGATTTTGCAGGTAATGCAACATGACAAGGTAACGACTTGCCAAAAACTATAAAATCAGATCAAAACTTGAAAGATAATGTCCTCTAAATCTGTTAAAAAAATTTTTTTTAAAGTACATGCATCTGTTTAGATACTCATGGTACGGTGTATTAATGCTCTTGTGTTGTATTTAAAATAAAGCTAAATCTTATTTCTAAATTGCTTAGATTTACGAATATATGTATATATGCATACACACACCTAAAGAGAAGAAAGAAAGAAAGAAAGAAAGAAAGAAAGAAAGAAAGAAAGAAAGAAAGAAAGAAAGAAAGAAAGAAAAAAGAAGAAAGAAAGAAAGAAAGAAGGAAAGAAAGAAAGAAGAGTTTCTAAACTGTACACAAACACACACATATGTGTGTGATACATGTATAGAGAGAGAGAGAAAGGAACAGTGAAAGAAAGGAAGGGAGGGAGGGAAGAAAGATGGAGGAAAGAAGGAAGGAGGGGAGGGAAAAAAGGAAGCTAGGAGAGAGGGAAGGAAGGAAGGGGGGGAAGGGGGAAAGGAAGAAAGGAAGGAAGGAAGGAAAAGAGAAATAAAGAAAAATTTCTAAAGTACACACATACACATATATAATATATATATATATATATGCAAAGATAAGTGGATTGATATGTAGATAGGCTAGACTGGACACCTAAATTATATATAACTAATGTTGACTGTATTAGGCTTCCCAGTTGTACCCCCAAAGAGCATTCATTATTTCTAGCACAAAGAGGGTATAGTAAAAGAAATACATATACGTTTGGTACAAAAGCTGTTGCAGGTTTGCCATTCAAAGTAATGACAAACACCACAATTGCTTTTGCACCAACCTAATATATACACATACACGTGCACACATATAGCACACATATGTGTATAATGTACATATGTATATAATATGTAAATATATATTGTAATAAATGTATAGAACATTATTTAGGGATATACACATGTATGAGAAATGTATAACACAGTATAATCTATAAAAGCAGAATTGGAAGATGTGGTTTTCTCCATTTTTAGAAGAGTTTGAAATATATTAAATGTGATATAAGTTATTAAAACTGTAAAGAATATAACAAAAATATTGCTTATGGACACTAAAACCAGTATTTATTCAATAGAATCTTACTGACAAAAAAAAAAGAAAAACAAAACAAAAACTATATTTCAAGTACTTTTAAAATTCTACATAGAAAATTTTAATTCAAGTGTTTTGAAATAAATATTGTATGTCTCAGGGATGTCAGAACAGGAAACTGGCTGTATAGAGTGAATTACAAATGTTCCAATAAAAAGAATCACAGTTTACCCTGCTGCCATCAGAAAACTACACACTGAAATGGGAACGATCCTGGATTATGTAATAAAAAATAAGAATAATTCCCGGTTGCTCTAATGTTCAACTTTCTTGTCCCACAGCACCTCCGATCACTTTTACTCCATCTCAATTTATTCCAGGTAAAATGACGCTAAAGCTGTCAATGAGAAAGCAAGGAAATGGCTTAGGGTTGTCTTGGCAATGTAGGGCCTTTTTTGGTTCCATATGAACTTTAAAGCAGTTTTTTCCAATTCTGTAAAGAAACTCATTGGTAGCTTGATGGGGATGGCATTGAATCTATAAATTACCTTGGGCAGTATGGCTATTTTCACAATATTGATTCTTCCTATCCATGAGCATGGTATGTTCTTCCATTTGTTTGTGTCCTCTTTTATTTCACTGAGCAGTGGTTTGTAGTTCTCCTTGAAAAGGTCCTTTACATCCCTTGTAAGTTGGATTCCTAGGTATTTTATTCTCTTTGAAGCTATTGCGAATGGGAGTGCATTCATGATTTGGCTCTCTGTTGGTCTGTTACTGGTGTATAAGAATGCTTGTGATTTTTGCACATTGATTTTGTATCTTGAGACTTTGCTGAAGTTGCTTATCAGCTTAAGGAGATTTTGGGCTGAGACGATGGGGTTTTCTAAATATACAATCATGTCATCTGCAAACAGGGACAATTTGATTTAGACTTACCCATGCGAAGAGAAACCAATATCTGAACAGTTTTTTCATGGACACACCACAATCTGGAAATTTTAGATTTGTTGGTATTGCCATCTTGGCTTTGCAAGACATTTAAGAGTTAGCACAAGGGGCTGAAATACACATAGCTTAGCAATTGCATTAAAGTGCGTTTGTTAGCCTTGTTGTCTGCATGAAATGAGAAGGCGGACAGGTAAGCAGCAAGACAAATGGACATAAGAAATGAGAAAGTATACATTGCATACCTTCAAATGCTAAGTTGTCTAGGAAGGGCTTATTTTCTAGAAGTTGCTAACAAACCAAATGCAGTTTGTAGAAACATGCTACCACTCAGTTTCTGGGGAAATAAAAAAGCTAAATGTATTGCTTGCTAAGTCAGAAGGAGCTCCAATTATAGGTTGTGATGTCTGCGAAGCAAGCCAGTCACTGCTATTATCTTACATTTGGGTACTGTAAAGTTTAGGTCAGTCCTGGTAAACTTTCAAAACAGATTTTTTTTTTTTTTTTTAAAGAGCATCTTGCTATATTGCCCACACTGGCCTGCAACTCACCGGCTCAAGTGATCCTGTCACCTCAGCTGGGACTACAGGAGCATGCCACCAGACCCAGAGAAAATGGAATTTTATGGGGCGCTTTGTCCTAATGCAGAAACCCGGTTTCTGGTGTGAGATGGTTGCTGATGGGTTTTCTTTGGGAAGCACCGAACTTCATGGCTGAGTGGCTTTCAGAGGCATTGCTCCTGACCCAAGTTTGATGGAAAGATTGCATCACTTTTGAAACTCGTTTTGGAGTTTCATACAACTACAGGCGGAACATAACCAGTCTTTTTATTCCCTTGAATTTGGAGCCTTCAGCATTTTGATTCTCAGGAATTTCCAGGGTATGGCAGTATACCCTCTCAATCATCTTCCTCCATTATTCCTGCCTCTTCTTGAGCTCATAAATCTATAATCTCTTCAATTGCCAACTGCCTATAGCTACCTTCCATTTGACCCCCACACCTCAATCTGACCTGTATGCTTCTGCTTTCAGATCTTCTCAAACCAGAACTTCCCCTTAGTACCAAGAATTTCCAGTAGCCCTATGGCCCCATGCAGCAAACTGAAAATTTAATGGGCACAAAACCATCTTTATACAAAAAACACAGAAATCTAGTAACTGAGAAGTAATGCAGTTGAGTCATCTGAAGTTCATAAATAACCTCCTCCTAGAAAAAGTTTTGGTGAAAATTGAAGATTATTTTTAGGTTAAGGTTTTTATGGTGGTGTTAGATGTGAACTTTAATGAGCATGTTCATGTCTAAAAAACAAACAAATGAACAAAAACACATTGCCCTTCATGGATACCTTTTCTGACCTCAATTCTTATGATAAAAGTAGATAAAATCAATATGTTGAGATACAACTACTATTAAGAGGTGAAGAAAATTACATTTTTTTTTTTAAAAAAAAACACTTGGCTGGGCATGGTGGGACACCAAGTCGTGCGAATCACCGAAAGTCAGGAGTTCGTGACCAGCCTGGCCAACATGGCAAAACCCTGCCTCTACTAAAAATACAAAAATTAGCTGGGTGTGGTGGTGCACGCCTGTAATCCCAGCTACTTGGGAATCTGAGGTGGGAGAATCACTTGAACTCAGAAGGCAGAGGTTGTAGTGAGCCGAGATTGCACTGCAGCAATCCAGCCTGGGTGACAGAGTGAGACTCCATCTCAAAAACAAAACGAAACAAAAACACTTACACACTGTTGGTAGGAGTGTAAATTATTTCAATCATTGTGTAAGACAGTGTGGCAATTCCTCAAAGAACCAAAAAAAGAACTACCCTTCCACCCAGCAATCCCATTATTACTGGGTATTTATATAAATATATTCAAAGAATTATATTTATTCAAAGAAATATAAATTGCTCTGTCGTAAAGACGCATGCACATGTGTGTTCACTAAAGCACTATTCACAATAGCAAAGACGTGGAATCAACCTATATGCTCATCAATGGTAGACTAGATCAAGAAAATGTGGAGACACCCTGGAAGACTATGCAGCCATAAAAAAAAGAATAGGATAGTGTTACTTGCAGAAACATGGATGGAGTGGGAGGCCATTATCCTTAGCAAACTAACACAGGAACAGAAAACTAAATATTACATGTTCTCACTTATAAGTGGGAGCTAAATGATGAGAACACATGGACACATAGAGGGAAACAGCAGACACTTGGCCTGTCATAGCGTGGAGGGTGGGAGGAGGGAGACGATCAGGAAAAATAACTAATGGGTACTAGCCTTAATACCTGGTTGATGAAATAGTCTATGCCCACAAACTTTCATGACACAGGTTTACCCATATAACAAATCCACACTTGTACCTCTGAACTTAAATCAAAAAACACATATTTTTTCCTTAGAACGAAAGAGTAACAAATGTTTATGTTTATAATCTATGTGTATTTGAGAGAATCTAAACCTATATGTGTGTTTATAATCTATATATGTGTGTTCATGTTTATAATCTATGTGGCATCTTGTGGTTTTCTATATATAAATGACAAGAAATCAATCCCTCACGATTTTCCTGATGCCTGTGCCGATTTTCCTTTTTAGTTAATGTTGCATGGTCTTTGTTACGCTCTGGCCAGGAGGAGAACAGACTGTATTTTCCAGTCACTCTTGGGGTTGGGTGTGCCACTGTGACTGCATCTGGCCAACTGAGGTAAATGTGAGTTGTCCTGAGAGAGTTCCAGAATCTTCCTTGGATCAGAGGTCTGCTCTTTTCACTGGCCCCTCCTTTCCTAATCAGAGCTTAAGGATCTATCCTAAACCAGGAAATGACTTTGGAGACGGAGCAAAGCAGAAAAATCTTTGATTGAGGCAAGTACATACCTCCAGGCTGTGTGAAGATGACAGATATACCCTGGCTTGTTCAAGCCACTTGATAATGTGGGTTTTTCTGTTTTCTCTTTTTTTCTACCAAGTCCACATTCTAGGCAATCCAAATCTACTTTAAAATATGGTTTACACCTTAAAATGGTATAGTGTACTCTCGCATGTATTACTTTTACAAAGCAATTTATTATAGGCTCCGTTTCTATAGTTACAGTTTAATTAAACATAGTTTGATAATAAGAATCTTACTTTTCAGCCTGTGTAAGACATCCACATTGGATGGTATAATAAACATAATGCATGTGCGTTTCCAGACAAGCATCTCTCAATTTTCCTGGAATTGCAACCTTTCATTATGGGAGATACTTTGAAAGAATACTGCAGTTGATACATGTTCTATTTTCAAAGTCAAAATTCTAATTACCTGTATACTTTGTATCTTCTTCTTTCTGTAAATGATAGTAGCTTTGTCAACTCTTCAAATATTTGGGTAAGACAGGTAGGTAAATATTTGGAATTTCATACTAGTGTAGAATGAGGTAGGCAGCACGAGTTTTTTTTTTTTTTCATAAAAATGTGATATTGCTGCAATGCTAACTAACCTACTGTACAGAAAAATGTGGTTTTCTTACATATGCAAAATTGCCATTTTTTCTCTGTTTAAACAATTTTAATTATCAATATAGATTGGCTTCACATAAATGACAAGTTAAAATAGTGGGATGTGTTTAAGGTGTCTCAACAGTTTGAGGGAAGCTCAAAATGTTTATGGCTCCTTCTGAAGCCCATTGGTGGGCACAAAAATAATGACCAACTTTACAAAAACCCTGTTCCTGCTGAGGATGCAGTAGCCAGGGTGCAAGGGAACAAAGCAATGTATAGTATCTGTGTGGCTGCAGAGAGAAGGTGACGCTGAACCAGGTCTGTCAGAATGAGTCTGCATTTGCCTGGCATTGAACTTCTTCAGCCAACCCTTTCTCTTCAGCCTGCTCCTACCCTAGTCCAAATCTTCCTACCCTTGGGCTTTGATTCTTCCTGCTCTTCCTTCTCCAGTGATTCTCCTTCAATCTTTCATGTTCATCTTTGTGAGATAACTTTTTACATGAAAGCAAATATCCTAGGGACACTCTCCTAGTCAGTAATTTACACAATTTCTCTCTCTCTTGTTTTCTCTCTCTTCATTCATATATATGTATACACACACAGACACACACACGTATATAATACATATACATAGTATTTACATATATAATGTATATATGATATACATGTATATGTGTACATATATGTATACACACATACACATGTGCATATATACACATATGATTTAAAAGTTAATATACATATATGTATATTATATCTATATAATCTATATATATAGATTATATACACATATGTATATGTATGTATATTAAACTTTAATATACATATATGTATACATATAGACATACATATACAGGTGTGTATATACACATACACACATATATACATATACACACATATATACAATTATACATATACACACATATATACACATTGAAGAAAGTATCTCCAGGCAGTGTGGATACACATACATATATGCATATGTATGTGCATATATGCATATATTCATATATCAGAAGATTTTGGCAGTATATTTATGTTTCTACAGATAAATTAGGGATGACAGAAAGCTAAAAAATATTGTAAACCTTAAATGATGCAATTTTTACTCTGGAGGAAAAAAAAGTATGAAAAAGGAAACACATTTAGTCCAGGATATGATCTTTATAATAGTGTGTGTATACTGTGTAGGTATAGATATAGATGCAGAGCATATAATAAACTCATTGGCAGGTTATTTGAATTCTGACACGTCCAAACATCTTTCCAGCTTCAAACATCCTTCCAGCTTGCTCCTCCACTGCCATTTTTCTCACTGACTGCACTCAGTCATTCTTATTTAAACCTCTGCTTTTTGTTCACTAAGGATCCCCAGAAAAGGGAAGGGAATGAAAGTATGTAGGTATCACATAGTGGATGGTTAGTACATATTCATGGAATGAAGTCATGTGCTAATTGATTCATTATGCAGGTATTTGCCAGCAAATACACCGTTGTAGCTCATGTCCAGACCACCTTGAAGCATAACAAAGAGATGCAACATGAGTGTGTTTCAGATACCTAGCTCAACATAGAGAATTGAAAACACTGTTCTTTCCCATAAACTCACTAAAAGGACAAAATAAAAGTCTAAATAAGAGGCAATAATTCAAAAGAATTAAATAAGAGAGCAGACAACAACATACTTCAGTGAAATATTGCAAGCTGGAAAGCAGATGGGTGAATCTCAATTTATCCTCATCAGAGAAACTTGGAAGTACTCAGGGTCAAGGGAGTAAACTAGGAAATAGGCCAGCCCTTGGCCCACACGAAGGCCTCTGAAAGCGAGGTCTCAGATATGGTTAAAAGCAAGCCTTTCTCTGTCTCTCTCTTTGCCTTTTTAAAAATTTGTGCAAGTGTATAAGGTACATGAGAAAATTTGTTACATGTATATGATATGTAGTATTCCAGGTGTCTGTCACCCAAGTACAATACATTTTTACGTAAAGTCATCTTACTCTGCTGTGAAACACTGAATGTACTGGTTTTATTTTACTGTATGTGTTTGCACTTTTTACTCACTCATCCTCCCTGCCCCATCCCCCAAAGCAGGACTTCTTTGGAAGATTGAATATCTCCGTCCCACAGAGCTAAATAATTGCTCCTTATTTGACCTGGGAGTTGATCCACAGAGATTAATTATCTCTCGAGGGCAGACGGGACGTTCTTCCAGATGCTAGTGACAGCTCGTGGGCAGAGGTAGAGTTACACAGATTATGGAAAGTAAGTAAAAGTCTACACACAGAATGTTGAGAAACTTATGCAGCTTCCCACACTGGATTCTAAAAATGCCAACAGCAGGGAGGGAAACAGTTCTCTCTAGGAAAACTGAGAAGTCAAGAAAAGAGTCAGATACCCATATTTACATGTCTCCATTTAAATCATAGGTTGCCAATTTAAGTGTGAGTCCCATAAGTTGACGAAACCTATCCAATTGCAGATTTAGTGCCTCTGTTTCAAATATCAGGAGTATTTGAGGATCATCCAAAATGCTAGGAGGTCTTCCATCTAACATGGAATAGAGAGACAAGAAAGGAGACCTTTAGATCACCATTTCTTTAAGTCTGATCTGGAAACATTTGGAAGTCCATGAAATAAGAACCACATTCATAATAATAACAGGACTTAATTAACTATTTCCTCTGTTTTTGAGAGTTTGCAATTATGTTTTGCCCAAGTTACATAGCTTGAGATCTCACAACAAACTCAGTCCAGAAGAAGATATGCGACCTAAGCTCTGTTTCAGTAAGCTAGGCATTAAAGATATCTACAAGAATGTAAAATAATGCCACTGTTTTTCCTTTTCAGTTGGAAAACATAGCTACTTACAAAAATTATGCCATTTTTGTAACAGATAGTGGGTTTGTACAGAGGCTAGGAGGCCTTCTAAGACAGGTTTTGCAAACTGTAGGGTGCCATTCTCAGTACGGGTCAATGGGTTAATACTATGAGTGGATGCAAGTTATAGAGTATCTTAGACTCAAGCAGAGGGGGAGGAAACTACAACAAAATTAGAAAAGCAACAAACAATTCAGGCGAGCTTTAATCCACTACATGTTATGAAGTATGATTCTGTATTAGTCTGTTCTCACACTGCTAATACATAGCTGAGACTGGGTAATTTATAAAGGAAAGAGGTTTAATGGACTTACAGTTCCACATGGCTAGGGAGGCCTTACAATCATGGCAGAAGGTGCATGAGAAGCAAAGTCACATCTTACATGGTGGCAGGCAAGAGGGCATGTGCAAGGGAACTCCCCTTTATAAAACCATCAGATCTTGTGATACTTATTCACTATCACGAGAACAGTAAGGGGAAAACTCGCCTCCAAGATTCAATTACCTCCCACCAGTTCCCTCCAATGACATGTGGGGATTATTACAATTCAAGGTGAGGTTTGGGTGGGAGACACAGACCCAAACCATATCACATTCAGTGGTTGGAAAAAGCAAATGCATTCACCTGTGGAAAATTTGGCAAGCTGTATTAAAATGCAGAGAGTGTTTATCCGCTGTCCCACTCATATCAAATATACGTCACTGCGTGTGTGTATACAAGTGTGCATGCATATATGTATTTGAGTACACAAATGGGAAAAAACACAAAATTTTCATAGTAGTTATCTCTGGGTAGGGGGAGGTGGGCATGGGGTCACTTGTCATTTCACTGTATTTATCTTCTATCTTACTTGGAACTTGAATTTGTAATTCAAAGTGAATGGATTAAATGATGACTTGTCTAATGCTTTAGTAAAAATGTGCTATGTATTCCCAAATAGCTTGTAGATAATGCCAAATACTAGACATTAGTTTCCAGTGCTGCCATCATTGGATGTAAAACGTTGTCAGTTGAGCTGAAAAGAAGGAAGCCGCTCACTTACCTCCTTCTGCAGTCTGGTGGGTGCAGAGGAACTGGTGCCCAAATCCATATTGGTTGGACATGGTTCAATAGTATGCCACAGAAACAGAAATAAATCTAGGGAGGGTAGTGGGTGAGGAACAGCGTCTAAAAAAGGGATTCATTTCCCACACATGCAAAGGAATGTTGAACAAATCCATCTTGTGATACTCACCAAGGTGTTAGCCAAACCTAGAGGAGACAGAACTTCCACTCGTATTGCCAAATGTCTGTTTGTTGGGAAAATGCTTCTCATCTGTTATGAGTGTTAAACCATTCTGAAGGTATCTGGGAAACCAAATCAGTAATTTAAAAATTCCTTGTAAACTTGGAATGAAAATAAAGGGAGAGGTACCTACTGCCTCGTCTATTTGTCTCATGGATGCTTTCACTGACTCCATGACAGAGGAAGCTTTTCTAGTACTGGAGTCCCCATCTCCAAGGACAATAATGCCTTCTTTGGGAATAACTCTGGAAGGACCTGCCTGAGGCTATTTCACACTTAATTTTTAAAAATAAGTAAAGGAGTACACTCTAAAATAGCAATAAAAAGTGTAGCACTGCAAATACTAGGTGATAGAAATTTTTCAGCTCCAAAATTGTCTTATGGGACTACCATTATACATGTGGTCCACTGTTGACTGAAACGTCATCTTTATGCAGTACATGACCATATATGTATATGTAGATACAGATATAACTACATATAGATATAAATGCAGATAATTTTTTTCTATATCCCACTTATATAAAATATACATGAATATGCGTATAAGCATCTGTGTGTACATCTACGTATTTGAGCACCCAAATGGGAAAAACACACAAAATTTTAATAGTGATTATCTCTCGGGACGGGGAGGTGGCTATAGAGTCACCATTCCATGCTACTTTCTATCTATATATCTATACTATATCTATACTCTATATACCAAATACTAAATATATATACACACACACTGAATGTGTATACTATATCTATGTCTACTATATGTGTATACTATATATACTTGTGTGTACTATATATTCTTCATGTGTGTACTATATATACTTATATACACATAAGTATGTGTATCTAAATCTACATGTAGATAAAGATATAGCAGGCCGGGCGCGGTGGCTCAAGCCTGTAATCCCAGCACTTTGGGAGGCCGAGACGGGTGGATCACGAGGTCAGGAGATCGAGACCATGCTGGCTAACACGGTGAAACCCCGTCTCTACTAAAAAATACAAAAAACTAGCTGGGCGAGGTGGCGGGTGCCTGTAATCCCAGCTACTCGGGAGGCTGAGGCAGGAGAATGGCGTGAACCTGGGAGGTGGAGTTTGCAGTGAGCTGAGATCCGGCCACTGCGCTCCAGCCTGGGCAACAGAGCCAGACTCTGTCTCAAAAAAAAAAAAAAAAAAAAAAAGATATAGTATATACACATTTATATATACTTATGTGTATTCATATTCATATCTATCATCTTTCTACCTACCATCTGTCTATCATGCTATTTGTCATCTATCATCTATCTACCATCTATCTGCCCATCTATGTACCCATCCATCAATCTACCTGTCATCTATCTATATATCTATCCCAAATATCTATTCATCTATCTACCCTTATATCTGTTCATCTAGTTGTCTGTCTCATCCATCTATCTCATCTATGTACCTGTTATCTATCTATCTATCTATCTATCTATCTATCTATCTATCTATCATGAGTATAATTCCTCTCATATCTGTTTTCTTCTCAAAAACTTCAGACAATTTTGTACAAATGGATTTATTATAATGATAACACACCATGCCCTACAGCTTTTAAAATTTTCTTCAAAGTATCTCATGCATTACCTCATTTGATATATTTGCTAACTTCTCTGTAGAAGGCCATTGGCCACCGTTGAGCCTCATCTCTGAAATGTGGAGAAACAATGCTGGCAGCATAAATTAGACCAGTGTTATCAAGTCTGAAGGCAGCATGTTGGGGTGATATGTTAATTGATTCAGAAGCAATTAATGTTAGCTCTTAATGGTGGAAAGCATTTCCACCCTGTAATAATGTATCAAGACCTTTGTTTTCATGGAATCTTCTCAAATGTTTTGTGATATTTCAAACCAAATCATTTTAGTTACACAATGAGTTACCACCTTTTTAAAATTTTATTCTTCTCCCCAGCTCCCCAAAGATAAATTCGGATCAGGAAGTAAATACATTTTCTAGTTAGAAAGCACAATGCAATTTGAAATGTCGAAAGGAACAGATTCCAAGACTAAGAAATTAATGCCCACACCCAAAGGCACAAAGTAATTATTTTCCAAAGAGTGTGTCTGCTAATCCATATCAGCCAGATGCACAGAGGTTTAATAAGACATGCAACCTAGGAGGAATATTAAACAATGCTTCTTGGATCCTATTAAATCCTGCTCTTGTTGTATGCTACAAAATGCAAAGTTCTAGAAAAACATATTTTTAAAAAGCAAAGCCAGTTGTACATGAATGGATTCTAATTCAAGCATGTATTGCTTCACCTACCTGCTAAGGTCTTGCCTGTCCATATTCAGGTTGGTGGCAAAGTTGGGAATCAGGAAGTGAGAAGTTTCACCAACTTGAGAGGAATCGACAGCCAAATAACACACATGAGCAGGGATAACTGCATCCTCTTGTCATTCTTTCTATGGCTGGGTTCCAAATATCATGTGTGGCTTGTATTTCTAGGTTCACAACTGCTATGGTAGGGTCCAGCCTCTTTGCTAACTGTTTTCTTATGGCAAGTAGGTGCAAACAGATTATTTCTATGGTGGTGCACCCTATCCAGCCACTGCTATGGGCTTGGCTTCTAATTATTCTCCCTTGCTTTCTTCTCCAGGGGATTGCTGAAAGCTCACATATGCTTAGAAGATTGTGTCTTCCCTTTGGGAGAGGAGCATGTTCAAGGACTACCTGATGTAATTTAATAAGACGTTAGACCCCTTGCCACAAGCTAAAGAAACTCCTTGTCACTATTCACATTCCTGAGCTCCCTGTGGGATACTCCTTGGTATCTTCTTTTCCCTTGTTTTGCCCGATAACCCCATCTGAGTTTCTCCTGAGAGCACCTCCTCAGTATATCACCTACGTAACAAGCTCTGTATTACATTCTGTTTCTAGAAGACCTAATATTTCGGCACTCAGATGATTTTCTTGTGCTCCTCAAAGCAGTTCTCAGAGTTACTTTGGCTTTGTGACACCAGCGGAGGAAACCACAAAGCCTGGGAGAGATGCTTGGTTTTGCCTCTGCTGCTACACGTTGTATGGCACCATCACCTTCTTGGAATGCATGACAGCAAGGCATTTTCCACTCAGTTGGCTCTGCGGCAGGAAAGCCAGTGGTGAAGCTGGGATGATTCGTGCCTACCCTTGCTCTTTCTTCTCTTTCTCTATATCCTCCAAGGAAAAAGGAAAGGACACTTTCCCCAGGCTCTGTCTCCCAGTCTGGTGTACTGTTTTCAAAATATTCTTGCTATTGTGAAAAACCTCTGTTTCCCCCGTCTTCTGTGCTTGGGAGATAGTCAACAGGCCTGTTGGGACCAATGGCTATCGGGACACACCCTATATCCTCTCTTCTATCTGGACAATGGGAATGCTTGGGTGTATATGTCTCAAGAGCTTTTTGCTTCCTGATGCAGAGTAATTCCAGCTGGATCTCTAGCTAGAGATTTCTAAAGATAGTCTTTCTAGCTGACTTCATTATAATAGAGCTTCCTACAGAAACCAGGGAGCATTAAGTACCATCTCCAGGAGAACACAAGAGTGAGGAACAATATGGCACAAGTGTTCTTTGGCAAGTGGCTGCCATTGTTGTTCTCACTTGTAGACATGGGGTTGAAATTATATGGTTTAGGCATGGCCCCAACCATTCTTTCACTAACATGAGAGTGGCTGGGAGAGGGTAGCAGGAAGAGGATGCTTCACCTGCCATCTTCACATGGCAAGAAAGAATGAAATCCAGATTTACAGTCAAGGGGAACCATGGTTCTGCACTTGAAGGACAAATAGAAGACACATGCACACACAAACCCATGTGCACACTCTTCTTCAGGAAGTTGTTTTATTGGGCATTCAGAAATATAGACAAGAAAAAAATAGTGTACCATATAAACTCTTTGATAAAGGAATATATATCTTAGGAAAGCGCAATGGAACAAAAAGGAGAAACATTAGGGAAGACAGAATGTCTGACCAAAAGTCATAAACAATGCATGATATCTTGTTATAGGTGTTGCTAAACTGGGGTTACATGTCTGTCACTCATATGTCTCCACAAATGTTTGAAGATAAAAACCAACCCTTGACACAAAACAAGCATGAATATTCCTGATATTGAGTGGAAAAAAACATATTATCAGTTGAAAGCCCTGGAAATCTGAAGAAGAATAATTTAAAGAGCAAGCTACCATGAACAAACTGGCTTCTTGAAGGCTGTTTCTCATAAGGTGCCGCAAATAATCTGCTGTCACAATTACAAAACATGATGAATGAGTGAGATGGTTCAGAAGCCGAACTCATATGCAATGTACTCCTCTACAGATAAGTCTAAATTGTGTTTTAGAATAGTCGGACTCCAGCAAGCATCTAAATATGCAAATCTACACACACAACAGAAAATACAGATTTGTGCTTCTGAGGAAATATAGATGAACATCCCTGATTAAGACTCAACAATTTTGAAAACTAAATAAGTTGTGCACCTTCAGAACTAACTCTGAGTTATTGTTGTTGTTGCTATTGTTGTTTTGTCTTATTTTAAATTTGAGGGATGTTCTTACTGTGTAGTGGCGTGATCATGGCTCACTGCAGCCTCGACCTCTCAGGCTCAGGCAATCCTCCCACCTCAACCTCCTGAGTAGCTGGGACCGAAGACACGGGCCACCATGCCTGGCTAATATTTTCTTTTATCTTTTTGGTACACATGAGGCTTTACTGTATTGTTCAGGCTGGTCTCAAGCTCCTGGGCTCAAGTGATTCTCTCACCTCAGCCTCTCAAAGTGCTGGCATTATAGGAGTGAGCCACCACACATGACCCCTAACTCTCAATTTTTGATAAACAACACACAACAATGTGCATGAGGTCTCAATCCTTGGCAAAACTTAAAACACAAGTGGTTTATGCTGTAACCATTCTCATGGTTTAAAACTCCAGTCTTAGGATCTAAGACAAAAATGGTTTATTTTGTAACTCCACTTTCTAGGAGAAATTAAGATTTTCTTCCATTGATGAATGTTGATCATTTATTATAAGATAAATGAGGTTTATAATATTTAGCTAAATGATGATTCTGTTTAATGCACAGGACTATATCTATAAGCTAGGTAAACGATGCAGTGGCTTTGTATTTCTATTTCTCACATTAGCAGTAGAGTGTCCATATTAAAAGTTTTTTTTGCTTGGCTGGGCACCATGGCTCATGCTTGTAACTCCAGCACTTTGGGAGGCCAGGGCAGGAGATTGCTTGAGCCTACGAGTTGGAGATTTGCCTGGGCAACATAACGAGACCCCTTTCTCTACAAAAACAAAAACAAAAAAACAAAAAAACAACATTTTTAAAGCCTAACACAAGACTCAAGGGTCATCAACAAAAAGGTTTCATATATTTGACAACTTAGAAACACGTTTCTGGGATCCAGTGTAGCATATGATGAAAGATGCCAGAAATACAACAAATAAATAATAGGAATAATTGAAAGCTACTAAAAATATAATATGTATATAAAACATATTAAAATAGTATCAGTGTGGCTGGTAGTTTTAATTAACTTAGAAAATAAATTTAGTCATTTTAAGACCAAATAAAAAATGCACGCCCTTTTCCCCACTTAGTTACCAAAATTTTATAATTTACCCATTTCATTTTACCAATATGATAAGCTAAAAAATGTTCTCATGTCTACGTTTACTTCCTTTTCATTTGATTGCTAGTGTAATTAATCATTTATCATAAGTTCTTTGGCCATTTCTGTTTTCATATGGATACTTTATTTCATATTTTAAAATTATTTTATTGGCCTGATTATCTTAAATAGCATTAATATATCTTCAATACTATTAAGATAAACTATTACAATAAAATTTTTATTTTTAAGATTTTTTGAAATACTGAAACTGATCCATTGCTCCTTATATGTGTTCAATAATCAAGGAAATAAGAAAACCATTTCGTATTTTTGTTTGTTTATTTATAACTTCTAGACTTCCATGGGGGCAATCAATATAGTCCTTGCTATCGTGGGTTCTGATATCTGATATCATGGTACCATGAATTTTCCGGGTATTGTGTAAAGCTTTGGAAGGACATTCCACTTCCAACTCTTTGGAAACATCATCTATTTTCTTCTAATAATTTGTTATTGTTTTAAATTTTGTAAGGCATTTTAGATCTTATTTGTGAGGGGAGAGAATCTGTCTTCATCACCCCCACTCCATAGATCACCAAATATCCAAACCCCATGGATGGAATTTTCTCATTCACTTCAGATAATCTCATGTGTGATCAATGCCTCATATTTGTGGCTCTGCCTCTAGCTTTTGAATATTGTTCTGTAAAGCTATATTTTGCTCTCTGTGTTTCACGTACGCATTGCCTCTATGACAGTAGCAAAGGAGTACACATTTGTATCTGGGAGAACAGGAGTTCATTCACATACTTCTTTCTCATATATTTTTTCTTAGTTATTCTTACAGATTTGCTAATCTAAAAAATACTAGACTCAATTTGGTAACTTATGCCAAAATTCTCACCCATCTGATGGTCTATATTTAATTTATAGATTTAAGATGGATGTGTATCTTCAGCTTAACATTTCAAAGATATAAGACAAAAAAAAGAGTAGCAGTTAGAAATAATAAATAGCTCAAAGTATTTCATAATAGTGCACCATTTACAGCCGCGATTTAAGATTCTCTGGAATGTGCTGTTTTCCTGAGTTATGTATAAGCCATGGAAACTATCGAATACTACGTAGCTTCCTAAGGGAAGCAGCATTTTGCATGGGCCAGTTTCCATCAAACCTAAACCTCTAAGATTTAGTAACCGATCTTACAAGGAAAGAACATTATGCATTAATTGACTTCTGAAGCCTTGTCGTCTCGGTTGTCTCAGTTGAGAACAGCTGGCGTAGCAGGTGGCTTACTAGGATGAGTATGAACTGAAGAAAATACTAACTCAAATTTTCCTAAAGAGAAAAAATTCTAGGAGATGCAACAGATCCTAGCCACCACCCTGCATGGAGATGATTTATAATTATGAAAAAGACCTACTCTAATTTAATTCCTCAATTCTGTAGTGCTGACTTTGTTTTGCTCCCAGTATCGGTATCAGATTCAAAATGGATCAGTATCACTTTCTCTTCAACATACCTACATTAAAGAAAACTAAACTAATGGATATGTCTATGTGGAAAGCACGGGAATTATTTTATTTTATTTTATTTTATTTTATTATTTTCTGAGATAGAGTCTTGCTCTGTTGCCCAGCCTGGAGTGCAATGGTGCGACCTTTGCTCACTGCAACCTCTGCCTTCTGGGTTCAAGCAAATCTCCAGCCTCAGCCCCCTGAGTAGCTGTGATTACAGGCACACGCCACCACGTCTGGATAACTTTTGTATTTTTAGTAGGGATGGGTATTGGCCATGTTGCCCAGGCTGGTCTCAAACTCCTGACCTCAGGTGATCTGCCTTCCTTGGCCTCATAAAGTAAGAGAATTACAGACATTGAGCCACGGCGCCCAGCTAACTTTTGTATTTGTGGTAGGGACGGGTTTTCACCACGTTGCCTGGGCTGGCCTTGAATTCCTGACCTCAGGTGATTCATTCACTTCAGCCTCCCAGATTGCTGGGATTACAGGCATGAGCCACCATGCCCAACCAAGAATGACTTTAAATGTACACGGTAGAGAACCAGTTCCCCGTGTGTGCTTTCTGATGTGCTGCACTTTTATTCTCATTTGAAACAAATAAGCAATGGGTAAATAAATTAAATGAACACGCTGAGGCAATAGTTTGGTGTTTATCTAAAGCAATAGTTTGGTGTTTATCATTCTGCAGAACACTGTTTTGATTAGGTAACGTTTGAGAGGTAATCACCTCTGGTCCTCACAGAAAACATATCTCTCTAAAGTCAACACACACGCATGCACATTTGAGAGACAGAAAGCTCACAATTATATGGGCAGTCTTCCAAAATGAATATTTTACATTCAGGTACCAGTAATATTGTCAATTGTTAAGCCTCATTTTGATAAAGTGATTGTTAATGAGGACTTAATGTTTGCTCTATTTGCCAAAGCCTACTTTGCTAGATATAAAATTAAAGAATGTCATAAAGCAAGAAACTCAATTTACGGATAGTTTTACAACATACTGTGGAAATATTTAAACCAAATATATTTTCCAATAAACTCTAAAGACCCCACGATAATGGAGGAGCATGTATTTTTGTATTAAAATTGCAGAGGCTGGAGTGATTCAAAAGACTGCATAGCCACTGTGTGTTCTAGAATATCCTATAATCTCCAAGGAAATTCCCCATCATGCAATAATACCACCAAGTTTCGCATATAATTTTCATCCATATATTTATCTCCTGAACCAATTAGTCAAAAGTGCACCTTCTCACTCTTCACAATTGCAAAGATGGTCAACCTAAGTGTCCATCAAGTGATGACTGGATAAAGAAAATGTCATTGTCAATGTAACTATGATGTGTCAGCCTCCCTTTTCCACAGGATCCTTGCAAATCTATCTGTTTCCCTCACCATTAACCTCATTCCCACTTTGGCTTTTGCACATTGTTTCTGGATGCTGGAGTTTTCCAGCCCTTCTAGCTCATTTCTTTGGAATCAAATCTCTGTCTTATTTCTGCCGTTTCTATGTCAGTGACGAGGAATGTTTTGTGAAGATGAATTTATAAAGATAATAGAGATAAGTTTATGAGGATAATAAAATACATTTATAAAGATTATAAACAAAGATGAATTTGTTGTGAAACAGCATACTGAGTGTGGAAATAGAAAGCTCCTATAATACCTATATTGATGCAGCTGAAAACCAAGAAATATGAAACCAATTCATTCATTTGGAAAAAGTCATTAACATCTCATTGAAAATGTTCGGAGTTTGTCTACTTCATTTTCTGCCTACATGGATTTCACAAGCAAAGATGTTCTTTAAACTAAGATTATATCTTTAGTTTTTGTTTTCTTTGGTTTGGTTTTTTTTGGGGGTGTGTGTGAAATCTCAGACAAAAAACTCTATAAATGAGGCATAAGGGCAACTGTATACAACTTTATTTGAAGTTCTTATAATCTCTTCAATAAAATTAATATTTTACTACATATAAACTTTATATTCTAGTAACTATCAATCACATTGACAATGTTCAGTGTAAAAGCAATAATTTATTTATATAATCTTTTCCTATATTTTTTCTTCTATTTATACAGTTTCCTGTGACTTTGATTTGGATCCAATCCAGAGAATTTTTTTTCAAGGCTCTTATTCTATCTTAATCTTTTCATTGTTCTTGCTGTTGTTATTTTTGCAACTGTAGCTTTGTTCTTAAGCTAGAACATACACCTGTAAATTGCTTTGGAATGAAGACAATTAGTAACACTCTGTCTGGGACATTAAGGCTTTGTGAATTTTTATCTAGATACAATTGTCATAATGCTGAACTCTAATATAACTGGCAATATGTGTGAAAAATTGCTCATCCATGAGAAATACAATGTGATTTCTTATGGGTTAGGTTAAAACAGTATTTTAAATAAATCTATTTTACACTCCTTATCAGGTCAAGAAGAATGGTTATTCTACATACCTGGCCTTGCTCATGACTTTCTTGCTTATATTATTCTGCAACAGAGTCTTGATGCCAGTTACCAAGTGTAAATATTTCTGGTTCTTGTCATTAGCATCCAATTCTAACCTTCCTCTCTATTCTTCCTCTACCGTTTGTGTCAAGGTCACTGAAAGGTTTTAGGAGTATGCTGAACTCTGTGAAGGTGCAGAAAAACATTAAACACTTTTATAACAAATATCATATATGTATGTTGCATACAAATTAGAAAGTAGAGATAAGCAAAACAGTAAATGCTACAAAAATCATCTCTAATCTTATGAGTCAGGGCAGTCACTCAGCAAACTGTTGACTCTTCTAACATTCTTTATGCCTTTAAATATGTACACAGACTTTTATTTATGAAAATGGGATTTAAAAAGCCACTTTAAATACCTTTTTCTTTCCCCTCAGTCTTTTGGGCTGGACCTATTTTCATTTCAATATATATGCACTTGCATCATCATTTTCGAAAAAAAATTTTTAAGAGACATGGTCTTGCTCTGTCACTGAGGCTAGAGTGCAGTGGTGCAATCACAGCTCACTGTAACCTCGACCTCCTGGGCTCAAGAGATTCTCCCTTGAGGGACAATCTGGAGTCGTTAGGACTATGGGCATGCACCATCGTGCCCAGCTATCTCTTTTTAAATTTTTTCTAGAGGTAAGGCTCTCTAGAGCCCAGTTGCCCAGGCTGGTCTCGAACTCTTGCCTCCAGTGACCTTCCTGCCTCAGACTCCCAAAATGCTGGGATCACAAGTGTGAACCACCACACGCGGCCAACATCATCATTTTTAATGGCCAAAGAATGTACTTGCTTATTGGTGCCCTTATGTCTGGATACCCAGAATGCTTCCATAACATCCTGATGACCATACTCAACAATGAGATATCAAGATGGTAAAACTGAGCACACCAACCAGCCACTCTTTGTTAGTTCACACAGCTTGAAATCAAAGGAAATCACTGCCTTGGGATGCTCAGAGGAGCTAATGATTTTAGAAATTCCCCGTAGAGAAAGCAGAAGGAACCTCATTAAAGAAGTTAGAGGCATGACCTTAATGCTGCTGCAAAATGTCAGAACAATTCCATGTCTTTCTGAATAACTACATTTCTAGAAGGTTTAATCTCTGAATATCTATCTATCTATCACCTACGCATCCATCATATGTACCTCTCTATCTGTTCATCCATCACATCTCTCTATCTATACTATCTATTTCTCTATCTATCATCTATCCATCTACCATATCTTGCTCTCTCTTATATATATATATAATATATATATATAAGATATATATATCTTCTATCCATCCATCATGTTTATCTCTGTGTGTGTATTCACAGATTTGTATATATAAAGTATATATATTCACATAGATGCATATATATATACATGTGTAGCTATATCTATGTATATTTCTATGTGTATATTTTATTTATTGTTACCCCAACCCTAAAAGGAATAGTGATTGACAACAGGGGAGAGTAGCTCCTCAATAGTCAGGTTGCTACTAATTAATATTTATTACCAGTTTCTAATGTTCAGATATTTTTCATATATTTAGCAATTCAATATTTTTGAAAAGTCAGTGAGATACCATTATATCCCCATTTCACAGTTTAAAGTCAATGAATTGGAGGTTGGGAGAAAAGTCCACATTGTGGCAGGTTGGGGCCATGGGTGTTGTTGAGGCAGCTCTTGGGCAGTGTGATGTCCAGGTGGCTGCTCTTAGACACAATCTGCCAAAGAAAGAAGCTCTGGGAAACTGGAGATAGCCTGGAAGCTTCCACACAACTCAACTTGCAGCTGCACACATTCTCATTTAATGCACTGATGACTGATTTCTAATAATGATCCACAATGGAAACACATTATGCAGTACTATTCTTTATGATATATCAATATTGAATATGAGTAGCATCATCTGATGAAGCAGCTTCCACTCAAATGACATGCACTTTGCATTCCATTGTAACTATAAGAAGTCATAGTTTGGGATGGTAATATTTATTTTACTCTCTAGGAATTTTTTTTTTATTTGTTTTCTGCAAACTTGACCTAAATTTAAGTCTAAATCAGGAGATTCGAAGAAATAGGGCTGGCATGCTTTCGATATGCTTTCGATAAATCTTATAGTAATTAGATGATACAGAAGGGATAATCACTTCACTAATTGCACAGGTGATTATATCCAAACACATCTGAAATTAATTCAGATGGAAAGATCTCTAAAAAGAGGAAGTGGCCTCCTTTCTCCAGATCCAGTTCAGAAAGCAGTCTAAATCGAGCCCTGAGTGAGCGCATCTGCAGTGAAGCCTCCACTGCAGCCTCGGCAGCCCCCTCCCCTTCTCTCTCTGGATGCGTGCCCACCCTGGGCTGCCAGGTCCCCTGCATAAGCTAGGACACCTGCAACACAGAAAGAAAGCTCATCTTCATCAAAACAGGCTTTGAAGCTCTTCTGTGGATAAACACTCTTCATTTATTAGCGATTTAATCCTTTAATAAAAGCTCACTTTGTTAAGTGGCTCAGCTTTCAAAAACAGCCCACGCAGATATTTGCATGAGTCCATTAAAGACGACCAGACAACATGAGATGGCTAAAAATATGTCCCAGGATCTTGGGTAAGCCTAGGTGACCTATCTCTATCAGGGCTAGGGAAAAGATTACAGAGCTCTTTGTGTTGAATTCGGTTTCCTGAAATAGAATTCTTCCTTTTTGGATCCATCTGAACTTGGTCTGTGCTACTGTATTATTCATTCTTTATTACCTCAACAGCACTTCTGGTTTCCTTTCCTTTTCAGTTGAGCATAGTCTTCTAGTGAGAATGTGTAACTGGAGTAGTCAGTAACATTCTCAAATATAAATTAAATTAGATCATTAAAATATTGTCTCCCTGGATATGGCAGCTCTGGTGTATTCTGTTTTAGAAAGACCATTAATTTAAAGCACGGCATGGATAGGGTGTGAAAATCTTATTGGCACCACATATACAGTGCCTCTGGGTCTTTTAAACTTAAGTGATGAAACTAATGGCGTCGATATTTTAGTATACTATACTTATTATGTCAAATGGGAAGCGTGTTGCTAATTGTATATCTGGAGACAGAGAGAGAGAAAGAGAGAGAGGGAGAGAGAGAGTTATGAAATGCCAAAGCGATTTTCAAGTTAAAAGATAATTTGACTTTTATGACCTAGTTCTTCCTTTGCTTTGAGAAATCCCAAGAGACAAAGAATAAAATATAAGCTAAAATGCAATGAGATCAGAAGCAAAACAGGAAAACAAAAACAAAGAGAATTCATAAAACCACTTGGGGAAGCAGAGAAGTGAAAGGTGAAAATATCAATGTCAGTAAGTCTGACAGAGAAACAGCAAGTGAATTGAGAACAACTGCATTCAAATCACCAAAAGGTGTATATTTTAAAAACGTTAGTACAAATTGATGTAGAAAAAGTGGGACTTAATGGAGAACTACCACATTTTAAATTCAAAATCAGGAAATGACAGCATCAGTTGTTGGCCAAAACTCTCTAAAAGAGACCTTCTTAAAACAGGCAAAAATAAAATAAAAGAAAACGACAGCTTTAAAGAAAATGTACAACTGGAAATTAAGAGTAGTGATCCTGGTGAGATGAAAACAAGTTGAGATATACTATTGGCCCTGCTTATTGGCTTGGAAGTGTTTCCCAGGCCTGACCTAAAAAGGGAGAAGTCAGGCTGAGCTCAAAAGATTTTGATTCTTGGGAAAACAAGGCTGCTAGGGCTCTCAGGACAGAGTACCAGGAAAGAGTTAGCTTCATCCAGAGGAGAATGGAGATCTGCAGAGAGAACTGCTCAAGTTTTCATCCGAGTGTCTATCACTGCATATGTATGAGGAAACTACACAAGGATGGGGAAATAACCACCTGCATTAGTTCTTTCTCACACTGCTAATAAAGACTTGCCTGAGACTGGGTAATTTATAAAGGAAAAAGGTTTAATGAACTCACAGTTCCACATGGCTGGGGAGGCCTCACAATCACGGAGGAAGGCAAAGGAGAAGCAAAGGTATGTCTTACATGGCAGCAGGCAAAAAGAGTGTGTGCTGGAGAACTCCCCTTTATAAAACCATCAGATCTCATGAGATTTATTCATATCACGAGAACAGCACAGGAAAGACCCACCCCCATGACCAATTACCTCCTACCTGGTCCCTCCCACAACATGTGGGAATTGTGGGAGCTACAAATCAAGATGAGATTTGGGTGGCAACACAGCCAAACCATATCACCACCTAACAAGTTTAGCACCAATCTATAGAAAATGGCAACAGGTCAGCAATGAACCACCTTAGAAGATGAAAATGAACATTTCTCAAAGATAATTCAGAGCCAAAACCACTTCTGTTCCAACCAGCTTGACTAGAGAATCTCATGAAACATGGGGCATTAGGTAAAGTGCACAGAATGATGTTGCCTTGGGAAGGAATAATTAATTAGCCCTTTCCTGAGAATGGTTCCAGCCCAATCTAGTAAGTCTTAAAAGTAAGATATAAGTTAAGATTTTTTTGGCAGGGGGGATGGAGTCTTGCTCTCTCGCCCAGAATGGAGTGCAGTCTGACTCACTACAACCTCCGCCTCCAGGGTTCAAGCAATTCTCCTGTCTCAGCCTCCCAAGTAGCTGGGATTACAGGTGCCTGCCATCACACCTGGCTAATTTTTGTATTTTTAGTAGACACGGGGCTTCACCATGTTGGCCAGGCTGGTCTTGAACTCCTGACCTCAGGTGATCCACCTGCCTTGGCTTCCCAGATTGCTGGAATTACAGGCATGAGCCACTGTGCCCAGCCAAGACTTAAGTAAGATCTTAAAACTGAGACTCAAACCGTACCCAAGTAATTTAAATGTGTATCAGAACAAATGCCTAGGACAGTTAAGGGAATACTAACATATCAAGAACCCAACAAGGTAAAATTCACAATGAATTAATAATTCATTAAAATGAATGAATAGTGGATTAGTAAATTATTAATAATGAATTAATATTATACAATAAAAAAGATTGCATAAGACATAGTCAATATACTGAAATCAATTGTGTTTTTTTTATACTAGCTGTAGCAATCAGAACTAAAATAAAAATTAGACATTTTTACCACAATACCAAATGCACAGGATACTTACAGGGTGAATCTAACAAAAGTTTTTAAAGACCTGTGCATACTAAACCCAAACACATTGCTAAGAAATATACAATATTAGAAGTCAGAACATTCGAAATTGTTAATATGTCAATTATCCCCAAATGTGCCCAGGCATTTCATAAAATCACAGTCAAATTCACAGCAAGCTCTTTGGGGGAAAGATGACAAACTTAATTGGAAATGCATATGGAAATGCCAAGGACCTTGAATGGTCAAAATAACTTTGAAAAAGAAGAATAAAGTTGGAGAACATACTTTACCTGATTTCAAGTCTTTTTATTTTAAAGGTAATATAATCAAGACAGTATGCTATTGTCAACCAACACAGACAAGTAAGTCAAGGGAACAGAATACCATATCCTGAAGTAGACACACACATATATAGACAACTGACTTCTGAAAAAAGTTTCAAAGGCAATTCCATGGAGAATGTTTATTTTAAACACATGGTACTAGAATAATCAGATATCCATATGCAAACAAAACAGAATAGCAATATATACCTTGTACCATATAAAAAATTAACTCATAATGAACCATTGGCCTAAATTTAAATTTAGATTTAAAACCTAAATCTTTAATACTTCTAGAAGAAACATAGGAAAAATAAACGTGACCTAGGCCTAACAAAAGATTTCTTAGATGTAACACCAAACTCATACTTCATAAAACAAATAAATAGAATATAAAAATTAAAATATCTGCTTTACAAAAGATATTTGAAAGATATTCTGTTAAGAGAATGAAAAGATAAGCCGGATTGACAGAACTTGCATTTCTGATCAAGAAATTGTCGTCAGAAGACAGAGAACTCTGAAAAATGATTAATAGCAAATAATGCCATTTTTTTTAGAATGGCAAAGATTTGAACAGACACTGTACCGAGGACTTAAGATCCATGAACAGCAAATAAGAAGATGAAAATATACTCAATTTATTAGTCATTAGGGAAATGCAATTAAGACCAAAATGTAATTCTACCACACACCTATTAGGATGGATACAATTTTAAAATCCTCACCATAGCATCTTTGGTGAGGACACAGAGAACAGATACTTTCATTTCTTGCTGGTATGTTAAACAGTCTAACCAATTTGGAAAAGTTTGGCAGTTTCTTAGAAAGTGAAGCATACTATGTTGAATAGGAGTAGTGAGAGAGGACATCCTTGCCTTGTGCCGGTTTTCAAAGGGAATGCTTCCAGTTTTTGCCCATTCAGTATGATATTGGCTGTGGGTTTGTCATAAATAGCTCTTATTATTTTGAGATACGTTACATCAATACTTAGTTTATTGAGAGTTTTTAGCATGAAGGGGTGTTGAATTTTGTCAAAGGCCTTTTCTGCATCTATTGAGATAATCATGTAGTTTTTGTCATTGGTTCTGTTTATGTGATGGATTATGTTTATTGATTTGCTTAGGCTTAACCAGCCTTGCATCCCAGGTATGAAGCCGACTTGATTGTGGTGTACAGGCTTTTTGATGTACTGCTGGATTTGGTTTCCCAATATTTTATTGAGGATTTTTGCATCGATGTTCATCAGGGATATTGACCTGAAATTTTCTTTTTTTTGTTGTGTCTCTGTCAGGTTTTGGTATCAGGATGATGCTGGCCTCATAAAATGAGTTAGAGAGAATTCCTTCTTTTTCTATTGTTTGGAATAGTTTCAGAAGGACTAGTACCAGCTCCTCTTTGTACCTCTGGCAGAATTCGGCTGTGAATCCGTCTGGTCCTGGACTTTTTTTGGTTGGCAGGCTATTAACTACTGCCTCAATTTCAGAACTTGTTATTGGTCTATTCAGGGATTTGACTTCTTCCTGGTTTAGTCTTGAGAGAGTATGTGTCCAGGAATTTACCCATTTCTTCTAGATTTTTTAGTTTATTAGTGTAAGAGGTGTTTTATTTCTTGTCTTCTGGTAGCTTTTGAAGTTTGCTCTTGCTTCTCTAGTTCTTTTAATTTTGATGTTAGGGTGTCAATTTTAGATCTTTCCTGCTTTCTCTTGTGTGCTTTTAGTGCTACAAATTTCCCTCTAAACACTGCTTTAAATGTGTCCCAGAGATTCCGGTACATTGTGTCTTTGTTCTCACTGGTTTCAAAGAACATCTTTATTTCTGCCTTAATTTGGTTATATATCCAGTAGTCATTCAGGGGCAGGTTGTTCGGTTTCCATGTAGTTTTGTGGTTTTGATCAAGTTTTTAAATCCTGCATTCTAATTTGATTGCACTGTGATCTGAAAGACTGTTGTTAAGATTTCTGTTCTTTCGCATTTGCTGAGGAATGTTCTACTTCCAATTATATGGTCAATTTTAGAATAAGTGCGATGAGATGCTGAGAAGAATGTATATTCTGTTGATTTGGGGTGGAGAGTTCTGTAGATGTCTATTAGGTCCACTTGGTCTGAAGCTGAGTTCAAGCCCTCCATATCCTTGTTAATTTTCTGTCTCGTTGATCAGTCTAATATTGACAGTGGGGTGTTAAAGTCTCCCACTATTATTGTGTGGGAGTCTAAGTCTCTATGTAGGTCTCTAAGAACTTGCTTTATAAATCTGGTTGCTCCTGTACTGAGTGCATATGTATTTAGGATAGTCAGCTCTTCTTGTTGCATTGATCCCTTTACCATTACGTAATCCCTTCTTTGTCTCTTTTGGTCTTTGTTGGTTTAAAGTCTGTTTTATCAGAGAATAGGATTACAACTTCTGCTTTTTTTTGCTTGGTAAATATATTCCTCCATTCCTTTATTTAGAGCCTATGTGTGTCTTTGCACATAGTATTGGAAGTTCTGGCCAGGGCAATCAGGCAAGAGAAAGAAATAAAGAGTATTCACATAGGAAAAGAGGAAGTCAAATTGTCTCTGTTTGCAGACAACATGATTGTATATTTAGAAAACCCCGTTGTCTCAGCCCAAAATCTCCTTAAGCTGATAAGCAACTTCAGCAAAGTCTCAGGATACAAAATCAATGTGCAAAAATCACAAACATTCCTATACACCAATAACGGACAAACAGAGCAAAATCATGAGTGAACTCCCATTCACAATTGCTACAAAGAGAATAAAATACCTAGGAATCCAACTTACAAGGAATGTGAAGGACCTCTTCAAGAGAACTACAAACCACTGCTCAAGGAAATAAGAGAGGACACAAACAAATGGAAAAACATTCCATGCTCATGGATAGGAAGAATCAATATCATGAAAATGGCCATACTGCCCAAAGTAATTTATAGATTCAATGCTATGCCCATCAAGCTACCATTGACTTTCTTCATAGAATTGGAAACAACTACTTTAAATTTCATATGGAACCAAAAAAGAGCCCACATAGCCAAGACAATCCTAAGCAAAAAGAACATAGCTGGAGGCATCACGCTACCTGACTTCAAACTATACTACATGGCTACAGTAATCAAAACAGCATGGTACTGGTGCCAAAACAGATATATAGACCAATGGAACAGAACAGAGGCCTCAAAAATAACACCACACATCTACAACCATCTGATCTTTGACAAACCTGACAAAAAGAAGCAATGAGGAAAGGATTAGCTATTCAAAATAAATGGTGTTGGGAAAACTGGCTAGCCATATGCAGAAAACTGAAACTGGACCCCTTCCTTACTCCTTATACAAAAATTAACTCAAGATAGATTAAAGACTTAAATGTAAGACCTAAAACCATAAAAACCCTGCAAGAAAACCTAGGCAATACCATTCAGGACATAGGCACGGGCAAAGACTTTATGACTAAAACACCAAAAGCAATGGCAACAAAAACCAACATTGACAAATGGGATCTAATTAAACTAAAGAGCTTCTGCACAGCAAAAGAAACTATCATCAGAGTAAACAGGCAACCTACAGAATGGGAGAAAATTTTTGCAATCTATCCGTCTGACAAAGGGCTAATATCCTGAATCTACAAAGAATTTAAACAAATTTACAAGAAAAAACAACCCCATTCAAAAGTGGGCAAAGGATATGAACAGACACTTCTCAAAAGAAGACATTTATGCAGCCAACAAACTGCAAAAAGCTCATCATTGCTGGTCATTAGAGAAATTCAAATCAAAAACACAGTGAGATATCATCTCAATCCAGTTAGAATGGCGATCATTAAAAAACGAGGAAACAACACATGCTGGAGAGGATGTGGAGAAATAGGAACACTTTTATGCTGTTGGTGGGAGTGTAAGTTAGTTCAACCATTATGGAAGACAGTGTGGTGATTCCTCAAGGATCTAGAACCAGAAATACCGTTTGACCCAGTAATCCCATTACTGGGTATATCAAAGGATTATAAATCATTCAGCTATAAAGACACATGCACATGTATTTTTATTGTGGCACTATTCTCAACAGAAAAGACGTGGAACCAACCCAAATGCCTATCAATGATAGACTGGATAAAGAAAATGTGGCACATATACACCATGGAATACTATGCACCCATAAAAAAGGATGAGTTCATGTCCTTTGCAGAGACATGGATGAAGCTGGAAACCATCATTCTCAGCAAACTATCACAAGTACAGAAAACCAAACACCACATGTTCTCACTCATAAGTGGGAGTTGAACAATGAGAACATATGAACACAGGGAGGGGAACAGCACACACCAGGGGCTGTAAGGGGGTGCCCCAGAACTTAAAGTATAATAATAATAATAATAATAAAAAGAAAATGAAGCATACATCTATGCTATGAAGCAATCTTTTACTTTCAGCATTTGCCCCCGAGAAATGAAAGTACTCATGCCTACATATACTGGCATGCAAATGTTCACAGATAATTTTTACGGTAACCTCTAACTGAAAACAACACAAATATCCATCAGGAAGCAAATGAATAAACACATGATTGTGTCATCATACAATGGAATACTACTTAGCAATAAGAAGAAATGAAGTATTGATACGTGCAAACACTTGCGTGGGTCTTAAAATAATTATGCTGAGTGAAAAAATGACAGATTGCAAAGAGAGAGAGAGAGAGAGAGCAAGTAGTATATGATTCCATTTATACAAAATTATAGGAAATGCATACTAATCTACAGAGACAGAAAACAGATAATTGTTTGCCTAAGGAAAGAGATTGGAGTCTGCTAGATGTGGCAGGCAAAATCCCAAGAAAACATTTGGAGGTGATGGCTATGTTTATAATCTTTATCATCACGATGCTGTCATACAAACATATATATGTGTATATCTATATATTAACCATTCTGAAGGCCTTGAATATGTGTCCTATGTCAATTATATCTCAATAAACATTTTAATATGTTAAAATATTGAGTCACATTAATTGATTTGCGAATGGTGAACACACTTTATGATCCAGAATACAGTCTATTGTGTTAAAAATCTATACAATCTTTTTACTCTTTATGTTTAAATGTTTCTCAAATTAGTAAGAATATATATATAATATGTAAATATGATCTATATTTTTAGAAAAAGAGGGGTCTGAACTAACTATGGGTTCATGCATTCACATCTGTTAAGTATGAATGGGTTTCAGGGTTTTAGATATTAAAGTATTTCCTAATTCAATTAAAAATGGAAAGGAAAATACAGAATAAATAAGAGGTTGGAAGTGAAACACTGGAAACAAGTAAGTTATACAATTATCTTATATACAGCCCTTGGAAATTCTGTTGGGAAAATTACTAAGATAGCAAGACAGTAACATATCCAGTAAATGAGCCGTATTGTTCAGCAAGTAAACAATCATTAAGACTTAAGGAAAAATAAATATCGTTGCTAATAGTAAATATATTCAGTGTTTAAACCATGTTCCCCTATGTCTTCCATTAATTTCATGTGGATTGCATTATCCCTGCCTGGCATGAGTACTGGGCAACTCTTCCTGCCATATTCATGAGCTAGTAAAGTAGCACAGATTTGGCAAAAACAGTTTGTCAATTTGAATAAGCCAAGAAACTATTCACACCCCTTAATCTGGCAATTGAATTACTAAGTAGACTAAGTATACCTTCTGAAATACTGAACAATTTGTAGCAAAAATGTGTTGATGGTAGCATTTTTTATTGTGCCAAAATATTGCAAATAGTCTAATTCTTGCCTCCTCTTATAAACAATACACGAGCTAGCCATGGAAATAAGAGGAATGCACATCTATAAATGTGGGAAATGTCATATATTGAGAGAAAATATAGTATAGAAAAATGAAGCATATTTCAGGTGCACAACTTAAAACCCTAAAAAGATAGATGATAGACATATAGACAAAAATATTTGTAAAGTAAGTTTATTTTTGAATTTTCTATTATGAGATTATATTATTGTTATAACTATAATAAACAAACACACCCAAGAAAAGGCTATCAAAACCATGGGATATGTAAATGAACCAAATTAAACTAAATTTCTGAATGTATGCAATTAGGAAGAAATGGAGCTAATGAAATACCACATAACAATGAAATATTGATTTTATAAAAACTAGTTATGCTAATGAGAGTTGCAATGCTTTTCTCGATGTATTTGACAAATTAGCTTTAGAAACTGTACTTATTCTAGCAGGAAATAGCCAGGCATGACAAGCTCTTCCCAAGGCTTATTTTATCCAAGTACATGTGCCTGAGGTAGCTGTTAATTTCTATCTCACACTTGAAAGAGAAAATGACACGTATTTTTTAAAAAATCACCTGACACCAGTCAGAATGGCTATTATTAAAAAATTGAAAATCAACAGATGTTGGTGAGGATGTGGAGAAAAGGGAACACTTACACACCACTGGTGGGAAGGTAAAATAGTTCAGCCACTGTGGAAAGCAGTTTGGAGATTTCTCAAAAAACTTAAAATAGAACTACCATTTGACTCTGCAATCCCATTACTGGGTATATACCACCCACCCCCCAAAAATTGTTCTATCAAAAAGACACATGCAGTTGCATATTCATCACAGCAATGCTCACAATAGCAAAGACATGGAATCAACTTAGGTACCCACCAATGGTAGACTGGATAAAGAAAATGTGATACATGGACATCATGGAATACTATGCAGCCATTAAAAAGAATGAAATTATGTCCTCTGCAGCAAAATAAATGCAGCTAGAGGCCATTATGCTAAGAGAATTAATGCAGGAACAGAAAAGCAAATACCACATCACTTGTAAGTGAGAACTAAACATGAGTACTCATGGACATAAATGTGGGAACAATAGACACTGGGGACTACTAGAGGGGGAAAGAGGGAGGAGGGCAAGGACTGAGAAACTACCTTTTGGGTACTATGCTCAATACCTGAGTGGTGGGATCATTTGGATCCCAAACCTCAACACCACACAATAAAATCATGTAACACACTTGCACATGGACCCCTTGAACCTAAAATAAAAATTGAAATAAAAAAATCATTCTTGTTTAATTGAGTCTCTGGGTTTTCAAACTTTGAATTGCATAAGTTATGGAAACACGACTCATAAATGGATAGACTGGTACTGAGGTCACTTTGGCTTCCAAAATGCAGGAACATACAGAGATTTTTGAATGAGACCAGAGTGCATCTTGGAGAAACAGAGTATCTGTTGTTTTTTTTTGTCCTTACACGTGTGTGTAAGAGTGAGTGGGTTGGTGGGTCTGTGGCCGGTGATAAGGGAAGATGATGGTACAGATTCTAGGTCTGAGTTGAAAATAATATTCACAAAGTTCATATAAGAGAAAGAAGCAACCTCATATGTTGCTCTCCTACTAGCTCTTTCTCTCTTTTCCTTCTGCCTTGTGAAACCAACCTTCTTCACAAGAGGATATAAGATCCATATGTTTTAGGGATTTCCCTCCCAGTCCATGAAAAGCCATCAAAGCTAATAAATGAATTAGGAATTCACTGCATTGCTAAGCCTTTCCCTGCATGGTGGTCAGCATCTGGGAATCGGGCTGCACTTTTCACTTGTGATACAGATGTCCTGGTGGTTATGTCAACAAATCACAAATCTATCATCTCTCTTTTATATCCACTCATGCTTATTTACTGTGATTTTAGCTTTAGGCTGGTTGCAGTTCCCAAGAAGTTTACTAAAAGCAGCTTGTACTATGAGCTGACCACTCACCCACTGCTAGCTCAGGCTGGGGCCATTCTGTGATGCCAAGTGTTAAATTTCTGTGCTAGTCAGAACACAGCCCCTGTAGTAGTCCGTTCTCATGCTGCTAATAAAGACATATCTAAGACTGGGTAGCTTATAAAGGAGAGAGGTTTAATTGACTTACAGTAAGAGTGAGTTTGGCTCACTCATGGCTGGGGAGGCATCACAATCATGGCAGAAGGTGAATAAGGAGCAAAGTCACGTCTTACATGCAGCAGGCAAGACAGAACTTGTGTAGGGAAACTCCCCTTTATAAAACCATCAGATCTCGTGAGACTTATTCACTATCATGAGAATAGCATGGGAGAGACCCGCCTCCATGATTCAATTACCTCCCACTGGGTCCCTTCCACCACACATGGGAATTATGGGACTATAGTTCAAGGCGAGATTTGGGTGGGGACAGAGCCGAATCATATCAGCCCCATTTCTGCAGCATTGAAAATCCCATACTTTCTGTTGTCCTGAGTCTCCCATTACCTCCACCAACTTGGGTCTCCTCAAAATGTTCCATCAGCACCATCTATCCAAGAGTGTTACATGCTTCACTATCTTCTTATCAAGGATGTTCCCATGCCCTAGTCACTTCAGGCTTATAGTCATTTTAATTAAATGCTTCCACTCCAGGAATGACTGTACTTACTCCAGTGCTCTCCCAATATTTTATTCTCCTAAAATATCTTTAGTTGATTGGCTTTCACATACTGTCATGCAATAGTTGGGCATGATAAGCTTTTTCTTGAATTCGGTGGTTTGGCGTAATCGTTATCTAAGCACAGGTTTGCTTCTGAAAAGGGAGAAAGAGAGTTGATGCTATGAGATTGAAGGAAGCATCCTTTACCCTACAAGATTTCTCCTAATAGTCTAATGACACTTTCTTTTTTTATTTTATTTATTATTATTATACTTTAAGTTCTAGGGTACATGTGCACATCGTGCAGGTTTGTTACATGTGTACGTAAGCGCCTTGTTGGTGTGCTGCCCCATTAACTCGTCGTTTACATTAGGTATTTCTCCTACCGCTATCCCTCCCCACTCCCCCAACCCCGTGACAGGCCCACTTTCTTAAAGAGCAGTCAATAAGTAGTAGAGGTGGGGATAATCATTTAGTGATTCCCACCATCTTAATCTAAGGGTTCTCTAAAATGGGAATCTGTCAACATTAGAAACACCTCTATAATAGCCAATCTCAGTGCACTGGAACTTAAACTTTTCTTTCCAAATGTTCAGAATGGCTCCATTGCTTTTAAAGCCAGTATCTTGTGAAGGAGATGTACATAAAGTAAATTCATATCCTACCTTCTCTAGGCAGGTTTCCATTTGAAATATTATCTTCTTGTTGACCCCAGAAAGGTATTCATATCTTTCACTGACTTTTGTTTTGTTTTGTTTTAACCATCATCTTTAAATCTGATGATTAATGTTTTCATCAAGTTCAAACAATTCCTTCCAATGTAGCTCCATAAGACCATTCGGTACCATGGATTATGGACCCTCTAATCTGTTTAACAACTCTATACAGCTGCTGGAATTGTCTGAGAAATTTGCCATATTGATAGAAATGAAACCTATATGTAGACAGTATCAAGTGGGAAGAAACACTGTATTTTAATAAATGCATGATGATGTTTTGTGAATATTTGCTACTTATGTATGTCAAAAGATTTTTTCGCACACATTTCGAAGAAGCTATGCAGTAAAAGATTACTGCACTTAAGTTGGGTTATCATCAAAGATTAAACCCAAAGCAATTAAAAAGCCATTATATATACCATGTCTGCCCTCATTCATACATCATCAGAATGTTTCATAAGTAGCTAACCACCTCCATGCATTTTCAGGTTCAGAAAAGATTATAATACACCTATAAGTCTCTTGTGTACATTAAAGCTGCATCCCTTCTCATGACCATAAAATTGAAGTATTATGTTTATAACAGATGCCACCTTAAGTAATTAATTTAAAGAAGTAAGCATATTGACATAATTGAAATGTTGAGCTGAACTATTATTTGCATGACCTGCTGTATTCACTAAAAACTAAAGATTCTGAACACACTAATTTTCACATGCACAGAGTCATAAGTCAGTCATCAGACTTAAGATGCAAACTGTCTATTTGAGTGACAAGCATTTAAACTTTGAGACGAGGGAAATAAAGGAGATCCTATTGACATATATTCAGATATCTTTCATTGTACTGAAATCAGGGTACCAGTTTTTAGGACATTTGCGAAACATCATTCTCTTGGACATTTATTTTACTTTGATAATTCATATCTTTAAAAATATTCCTTATAAGGAGGCCCAAGAGTAACTTACTGCATACATTTTCTGATTTCACTGTAGGTTTATTTAATAAAAATTGCCAATTTCAGAATTCACATAGGAATATAAATAGCATTGTTTGGAGAGAAAACTAGCAAATAAAAGGTCTCCAAACATCAAAGTTAAATTTAAAAAAATATATTTTTAATCACTGTTCATACAATTGGCTTCAGAGATAAGAGCCCAGGAAACAGTTGATATGGTAAAGAGCCAAGCAAAATACAGTGAAAGAAAAGTTACCTGGTGGCTACTCAATAGCTCAGTCAAAATCTGGTCCTTAAACTTTGCATGGAGATAGTAGATTTCAAATTTTAGTTTCACAAAATTCCCCTGGTAAGACTCTTTAACATAGACACCATCATTTTTAACAATCACCACTGGGAATATTGGCAATCCACATGTATCATGGACAATATTTTTGAAGACTATTTAGATGAAAGAGAGAGGGAGACAAAATGAAAGAGAAAGAGAGAGGGAGAGAGAGAGGAAGAGGGATTAATAGACAATCATATTTTAACATTTCAATAATACACTGCACTTAGGCCAGGTGTGGTGGCTCACGCCTGTAAACCCAGCACTTTGGGAGGCCAAGGTGGGTGAATCTCTTGAGCTCAGGAGTTCGAGACCAGTCTGGGAAACATGGAGAAACTCTGTCTTTACTAAAAATGCAAAAAAATTAGCCAGGTGTGGTGGCACACGCCTGTGGTCCCAACTACTCAGGAGGCTGAGATGGGAGGATTGCTTGAGCCTTGGAGGTAGAGATTGCAGTGAGCTGTCATCATGCCACTGCACCCCAGCCTGAGTGACAAGAGACAGGCCCTGTCTCAAAAAACAAACAAACAAAACAAAAACACTACAATTAGACTTTAGACAAGTGCTTTTAAAAATGTATTTAACTGAAACTCTGATGGAGAGAAATGATGAACAGTTAACTGTTAATGGTGAGTTTTCTAAAACACAAAAGGCATGATGAATTACGTATAATACAGCATGTAAAAGGCATATTATGTATGCAAAAAAGTTTACCAAATTGAATGTTAAATAGAAAAGAGATGAGAATTTTAAAAAAGTGGTTTACTAAAATTGTGAGACCGTATATACTTCAATAAGCAAACACAGTTCAAAAGAAATATTTTGTTAGCATTTCTTGAAAACATTGTCTTCATTTTGTTGGAGTATATGATGATAATTGATCATATTTGGAGGAAGAAGACATTCTTCCTACAATCAACTCATGATTTAACAGAGAGGCACTTCTCAGGGAAACAGCCATATGCTTCATCTAAATAATTTCTTTTTTTTTTTTTTTTTTTTAGACAGGGTTTCGTTCTGTCACCCAGGCTGGACTGCAGGGGTGTGATCAAGCTCACGGCAGCCTTGATCTCCCGGGTTCAAGTGTTCCTTCTACCTCATCCTCCTAAGTAGCTAGGACTACATGCTACAAGTCACCATGCCCAGCTAATTTTTTTTTTTTTTTGGTAGAGATAGGGTCTTGCTATGTTGCCCAGGCTGGTCTCAAACTCCTGGGCTCAAGGGATCCTCCAGTCTCATCCTCTCAAAATACTGGGATTACACAGGACCCACTTCATTATTTTATTTCCTAACATTGCATCTCCTTCCTTATTTTCAAGCTCGATCTTGCATAACAGAAAGATAGTTAAAATTTTCCCAAAAGCTACCACTTGATGAATAAGAGATGAGTAGGTATCTAGGAAACTGAAAGAATGAGGGTGAGTAGAGAAAATACATTTTCATTTTACTTCATTCTGAAGTGATGTTGACACTTCTTCAGGGATCTACCCCTGAGTCTCTACCAATAGCCTCCTATCCTAAAGCAGTTTGCTGATTTCTAGATGACTAACACTTATTCAAAATGCATGAGAAATGGCCATTGAGAACTGAAAGATATCGTCACTTTTTTTTTCTGTGAAATCTGATACTTTCTCTTGAACATCAAGTCCATAAAACACACAAATTAAGTTAGTTCAGGAATACGAAGTTAGACCCTGGAAACCAATATCCTGCCGTTTTGCTGCCCCAGCACCCTGGCTTATAACAGTTTAATAAATGCCTTCCAGGGCTCACTTAATAACACTTTATTGAGTTTTAGAAAAAAAGATAGCCATCATTTTTTTCCACTCTGCATTAAACTGAGGAATATAGAAATAATAAAACATACAGTATTATAATGCCACCACATTTAACTTATCTTGCATGGAAAGGTCATCTAAGCACATTTGCTTGATTGAAATGAAATCTCTCTCTATATATGGTTGATATTTCAGAAGTGACTATTAAAAAATGCAATGAGTATCAGTTCTCAGATAAAGAAAATCTTGATCTTGATTCAACTGTGCTCTCGTATACAATAGATTTTATATATTGTAGTAATTCCTTAAACATCACTAGAGAACAGTCAGAAAATGCTTTTGAAAATATTTTTACTTTCAGAATTATGTCACTATATTGAAAAACATCAATATACTATTCCTTTCAGAAACAGAATTCACTCTTTCTTCTGCCATCTTGAAGGGCAGAGTTTTCCGATAGAACTTTCTGCAATGATGAAAATATTGTTTATCTGAGCTTTGCAATAGAATAACCACAAGCCACACTTGGCTGTTAACAACTGATATGCAACTATTGAAAATAAGGGACTGGATTTTTAATTTAACTTAAATTTATTAAATGTAATTGACCACATGTGGCTAGTGGCCACCGTATTGGACACTGTAGATCTGTAGATCAAATCCTTGCAGTTGCATCAGCTCAACTGCAGAGTTTATTAGAAATGCAGATTCTATGTACTTCACCCCTGAACAATCCAGGCAGGGCTTGTATTTTAACAAAATCCCTAGATGATTCATATGCATGTTAAATTTTGAGAAGCACTCACCTAGAAATTGTAGGAAAAACAAATTGTCCGTGTCAGCATTTATGTCAGAGAAGACCTAGTCAAAAGGCAAGTTCCATGCCTACAATTCATACAACAACATGCAAATAAAATACTGTAAACATTCTTCAAAAACATGTCTATGGATTTCAAGGACTGTTGCAAGAATTATACGTATGTATTGGGTTTTTGCCAGAGTATACATGTATTGAACATTTTCTTTTGATCTCTTTGGTCATAACTTTGAAAGTCACTCGTAGTCCTCTCAGGCACAAAACTTTTGGACAGAATGCGTTCTTTTATTATAAACTATTTGAAGAAATAATTTAAAGCTGCAATGAGACAACATAAATTTTCTTTGATGTGAGATATTAAATGACAATGTCTTGAGGGATTAAAGCATGTGTTATTACAGTTGTTCTAATTATTACAGTTATTGTGTTATTTTTTAACCTATTAATGTATGTTAAGTCTCAAATGATAAAGTTTAAAGCAAACTTAAGTTTTAATTGATGAAGTTACTGGCTCCAGCAGACACATTTATGAGTACTCTTACAGTGAGTATGGAAAAAAATATCTACCCTTTAATCTCTGTGCTGAATGGGAAGGACTTAATGAGTTCAATAACCACTGAGCTCACATAACCTCCTTTAAACAAAAATGCAAATGCATGGAGGAAGCTAATTTCCAGTCTCAATGTGTAAAATAACTACTGTATGTTCTTCAGTACATACACTTTTATATATACACACTGTTTGAATGCAGGTAGAAAAAGCTTTTCTTACGCTTTCTGAGTGAGAGGAAAATCATGGTCATAATTTACATAACTTCATGATAAAATATAGAAGTTTGTTTTGCAAATCTGAGGAGCTAGGTCAGGAAAGTGAGACATCACATTGCTAACAAGGACAAGAAAACGGGTTTTGAGCATTGCCTTATCTAGTATGATATATTTTCTGAGATTTGGTCCTGTGGCTTATGCCTGTAATCCCAGCACTTTGGGAGGCTTAGGCGAGTGGATCACTTGAGGTCAGGAGTTCGAGACCAGCCTGGCCAACATGGTGAAACTCTGTCTCTACTAAAAACACAAAAATTATCCAGGCATGGTGGTGGGTGCCTGTAATCCCAGCTACTCAGGAAGCTGAGATAGGAGAATAGCTTGAACCCGGGAGGCGGAGGTTGCAATGAGCCGAGATCATGCCATCGCACTCCGGCCTGGGCTACAGAGCAAGACTCTGTCTCGAAAAAAAGAAAAAAATAACATATTATACCTATGGAATCCACTCAACTCCCTGCAGGAAGGAAGGAAGGGTGTAGATTCATGTCCTCTCTAGCACATGAGCTACGCAGGGAGAAAACCACAGGGTTCTTCATGCCCTTTTCCCTCTTCCCAATTGAGTCTGTGTCTTGACAGTTAGGGAGGAAGCAGGGAAAAGAAATCACAAGTGGAAAAAAGAAAAGTAGCCAGAGAGATAATGAATCAGAAAATGGACCTCAATGACAAAGATTCAACCATGGGACATAGAAATATCGGGAAAGACAAACAAATAATGACTGAATGAGATTCCTGGGACTGTGGATAGCTGGGAACAACAGACATGTATTCACTCACAGATCTGGAATCCAGAAGCTTGAATTTCAGGTGTTGGCAGGGACTTTTTCTGTGAATATGGGTTCTGAGAATCTGTTCCATGCCCTGTTCCTAGTTTTTGGGATTTCCTGCAGTCTTTGGTGTTCCTTGGCTTACAGTTGCTTCTCTCCAATCTCTTCCTCTGTCCTCTTACGATGTTCTCTCTGTGTGTCTGTCTTTTCACATGAGAGTCTCTTCTTTGTGTGTCTGTGTCTGCTTGTAACTACCCAATGGGCTCACCTTGCCCGCTGCCTAGACAAGTGATTTCTCAAGACAGGGGAATTGCAATAAAGAGCAATTCACACAGAGCCGGCTGTGTGGGAGACAGTAGTTTTATTATTACTCAAATCAGTCTCCCTTAGCATTCGGGAATCAGGGTTTCTAAGAATAATTTGGTAGATGGGGAAAGGCCAGTGTGTCAAGAGTGCCGACTGGTTGGGTAGGAGATAAAATCATAGGGAATTGAAACTGTCCTTTTGCACTGAGTCAGTTCCTGGGTGGGGACCACAAGATCAGATGAGAGAGTTTATCGATCTGGGTGGTGCCAGCTGATTAATCCAGTGCAGGGTCTGCAAAATAATATTAAACACTGATCTTAGGAGCAGTTTAGGGAGGGTCAAAATCGTGTAGCCTCCAGCTGCATCACTCCTACAATATAATTTCTAATCTTGTGGTTAATTTGTTAGTCCTACAAAGGCAGTCTAGTCCCCAGGCAAGAAGGAGCTTTGTTTTGGGAAAGGGCTGTTATCATCTTTGTTTTAAACTATAAACTATATAAACTAAATTCCTGCCAAAGTTAGTTCAGCCTACGCCCAAGAGTCAACAAGGACAGTCTGGAGGTTAGAAGCAAGATGGAGTTGGTTAGGTCAGATGTCTGTCACCGTCTCAGTTACAATTTTGCAATGTCAGTTTCATCTTCTCTTGTTATAAAGATGCCTGTCATGCTGCATTAAGGTTGCACTTCACTCCAGCATGACCTCCTCTTAACTTGCATCTTAATTACCTCTTTAAAGAGAGACCCTATTTCCAAATAAAGTCAAAGCCACAGTTGCCAAGATGGAGGATGTCAACATAAATTTTTGGATGACACAATTCAATTCACAACATAGACAATAATTTTTAAAAGCTGTAGCAATAGCAAGAAAGAGAGAAACACGAAGACACTAAGACTTGAGATTTTTGTACTTTGCAAAAATGTAGAAAGTTATACCCTCATTGGAAGGATGGCAGGAAAACTCAGAAATCTAATGCAGACAACATCAAACAAGCAAAATGAAACACCATCCTCTCTTTTGATGGTAAAACGTCTTTGTGAAGTTATCTTTAAAATTTTTCTACTAGAATATTTAAAATTGCATTGGTTTCTCTTCATCGTACTTCTTTTCTTTTTTGTCTCTCCCTTGTTATACAGAGTTAATTTGAGATCTAGAATTCTCCAAACAGAACACAGGCACCTACTATGTCATTTATGTTAGTCTCTTAAGCCCAAAACTGTAATTTTGTGCATTTGGTATTGAATAGACAGAAACAAGTTTCTGCAGGGATCTAAATAGCTTATCAATTTAGCCCAAGAATAATATTTACACCTTTTGAGAAGTTAAAAGGACTATGTTCAATACAGTAGAAATTTTAATTTTACCCTTCAGCACTTATGAGAATGGCATGTTTAGAATTCAGCCCTGTAGAAAATATGCAACCCTTTAGTACTCAACTAAGATTAGGGTGCACATTTGTTCAATTAAAGAATGTGAAAAGCTGTAAAGGAAGAAAGAAGTTAGAGACCTGAATTTCTCTTTCAAGATTTGAGAAAATATGCAAAAGGCATATACCCATAAATCTTGATCAGAAACAAGGCCAGACAGCACAAACATAAAGCAAATCTGAAGAGAGCTCATGACGTTGAGAAGGTTTCTCTCTGCTTCTAAAAAATTCAAATTCAAGAAGCTAGATGTTTTTCTTCATGCGTTGGAGGAATGTTTTTGTTTGCTTGTTCGTTTTAATAGCACAATTCTCATAATGAAAATTTGACCATTGCAACAACAGAGGGTCATCAAGCATCCCTTCACTGTCCTACCCTGTGATACAATTCCAGCCCTTAGGACAGTCCACTATTCTTCCGTATCTAACGTTTTTAAGCGTTCTGATTCAGTAACCCCTCCAGCACTGACACAAAGGATAACCTTTGAAGGGTGAGCCAGTTGTGATAAAATAAAAAGACATGCCCTATTCTTAAACCCTTATCTGTATCTCCGTGATAACTTCTGAATTTGTGGACTTTTTCAGTAAGATACATTCTGTGTACAGTTCTGGGATAAAGACAAGATGCAGCAGAGGGAGAAGGAAAATGCTGTACAACTGATAAAGTAAGTCTTCCTGTAGAAATTGAAGTTGGATTTGATATGAAATAAAGGATGCAACATTTTGGACACTGATCCCAAGTGAATCCAATGATGAAACCACGAATATTTCTACTTTTAATGTCTACTGGTGTTTGCAATAATCACTTTTAAAAAAAATCAGAACTATGTCATTTTCTGTTGTGAATATGTTGGGGCAGGAAATGAGAGGTTGGAAGTAAACAATGAAGTTGAGGAAGCAACAGAAAAGTTATCAATGCCAGAGGAGAAAAACCAAGGTAGTTTTACTGAAATCAGTATCATAATAAGGAAAAGAGGTCTAGAATCTGAAAGTAGATTTATCGAATTTGGTTTATCCTAACCAATTCAGAAGGGTCTTTGAAAGAATTCAGAAGTTTTTAAAAGCAAGCTAAATGGGAACAAAATATCAAACTGAAATTTTCATTTTAATATTTCCTCTCTTTCCTAGTCTAAATCTTAAAGAAAAAAATGATATTTCATAATAGATTGCCTATTTTAACAAAACACATCAGTAGAGTGGGAGAGATTTGACAGTGTGTAAATATCATTGTATAAGCATCCTCCACACCAAAAGCATCCACTCTAACATTCAAATACAAAAGCATCAAACAAAGAAGAGAAGCCAGACAGAAATTATGTTCACCTCTTTTGAAAATCAGTATGTTTTCCTCTTGGTTTTGGTTTTCATAAGATAATAAGTCTTTGCATTTGTGGGCTATAAAATACAAAAGGTAACCTCAAGGAACAAGTACATGCAAATTCCAAAGATGATGGATGTGTCATGCCTACAAAAGAAATAAAAAAGGATGTTTTGTTCCTGCCAAGGAAATAAATAAATAAATGAAATGAAAAGGTCACTTCTCTATAAATGACTGGTGAGCAGTTTTATAACTTGGAAAGTTTAATTTTATACAATCATCATGTTATGTTATAAGCTGCTATTCTATATATTATGAGCCTTAAAGATAAGGAGATACTACCAGATAGTCACACAAATAGTGGCTAGAAGGCAATAATTATTTTAATTTAATAGGGAAATAAATATTTTTCTCTAAGTTGGTCTCTGGATTAGAAAGAAACACACCTTCACATGTCTTCCACAGAAATACCAGGTGTATTAGGCCATTCTTGCACTGCTATAAAGAAATATTTGCGACTGGGCAATTTATAAGAAAACAGGTTTAATTGGCTCAGGTTTCCACAGGTTGTACAGGAAGCATAGCAGCATCTGCTTCTGGGGAGGCCTCAGGAAGCTTCTAACCATGGCAGAAGGCATGTGTAATCTGACACATCACATCGCAAGAACAGAGCAAGAAAGAGATCAAGGGTGAGGTACTATAAACTTCTAAATCACCAGATATCATGAGAACACAAGAACTATTGCAAAGACAGCACCAAACCATGAAAGCTCCACCCCCATAACCCAAAAACCTCCCACCAGGCCACACTTCCAACATTGGGGATTACTATTCAACACGAGATTTGGCAGGGACAAATATCCAAACTGTATCATCCTACCCCTGATCCCTCACAAATCTCATGTCCCTTTCACATTGCAAAATACAATGAGGCCTTCCCAACAGTCCCCCAAGCTCTTGACTCATTCCAGCATTAACTCAAATGTCCAAGGTCTAAAGTCTCATCTGAGACAAGGCATGTCCCTTCCATTGCCTTGCTTTATTGGACCATAACCTAGTAAATGTCCCAAGTTCCAGACATGTTCCTCCCTGCCCCCATTATAATGCATCATCTCTAACACTTAAGGATAAACTTCTGTCAGTATAATATCTCATTTATTTGCTTCCGGCCCACTGCCATGAACAGCCTAAGGTGATCATGTGGTAAGTGCACATTCAGGTTGAGTGCAAACCTTGGATGTATCCTGATGCCTGGGAACCAGGACTGCCATGTTGCAGACTGGCCAGTTGCACACAAGAGAGCCCCAAATTCTGCAAAAGGGTCACTGGGAATGGTGACAAAAAGGGATACACATATTAACACACATTTGTTCCTAGATACGTGGGTGCTACTAGATATTGGGGACAGAGCATCATATATAGGTAGTTGGTTAGCTGCATAAAATGCATCTTGAAAGTCAGTGTCCCATCCCTGCAGGATTTTATCCCAGAGGAAACATCTGAACTGATGCCATAATGGACACATTTTATCTTCATGATGATGCCAGCTGCTTCTGAGAGATGTGGGACGTCATTAGAAAATTGAATCTTGCCCACCATGTATGAGCAGTTATCCTAAGGGATGGTGACTCTCGTCAACTTCCCAACTATTTTCAAAGACCACATGAGCTCACATGGCATGAAAGAACTCGGGCCAGAATGCAGAAAGATGCATGGTGCTTGCTTGGAGTAGAATGTCACGGATTAACGATGAGTCAGAGACCACTTGGAATTGTCCACTTTGGTTGCTCCCAAAATCAGAGGTGGACTCATGAAATAAGGAGTGGAAAGAGATCCCTGCTGCTGAGAAGACACTGAATATTGAAGAATTAATAAGCATCTATATAACTACAGTCTTAAATACAACCCAAGAAGCAAATGGAAATGATCTTAAAATGAATACACTATGGAAAGATAGATAGGGCAAATGTTTTCGTTGTAAGCATGAATTTAATTCTAATGCTTTGACATTTTGGGGCTTTGTTGACCTTGAGGGAGCTATACCTCCTAGAATTAGCCACTTCCCAGAGATAGTGAAGAATCAGCTACAAGTGTGCCTTTCATATGCAAATCAACCAGTCCAGAGGCCACACCTTAACCACCTCCTTTACTGGTCTCTCACACTCCACATTTCTATTTCACTGTCCTCATCATCCCAGGACCAGGTATGAGACAACTCAGGGAAGCCCCTACACCCTGGATTCTGCTGAAATTATGAAAACCAGCCAATCCTAAACCTGCTTACCTTGCCTCACCCATTTACTCATGTGAAAAATGCAATAAAACTCTTGCCATGCCATGCCTTTTTGATCACACCCACCCTGCCTCCTGATCAATGCTGTGCTCTCCCATGTGGCCCTCCATGGTGTGGCATGCTCTCAACTCTTAGGAACTGTGAGCAACAAACTGTAGCAGTTATCTCCTGATCTCTTGGCCTTGCTGTATCTCAGTAATAATAAAACCTACATTGTAGAACAGTCTTTGATCACACAAAACTTCAGTATTGATAGCATATTGAAGAACCCCCACAAAGTCAACTCAGTCATGGAACATATTAAAAATACAAAGCAAAGGCCAGGTGTGGTGGCTTATGCAGTAATTCCAGCATTTTGGGAGGCTGAGGCAGGAGGATCATTTGAGGCCAGGAGATTGACACCAGCCTGGGCAGCATAGTGAGACCCCATCTGTTTAAAAAATAAAAATAAAAATTAGCCGGGCATGGTGGCACATGCCTGTAGTTCCAGCAACTCGAGGCTCAGGCAGGAGGATCGCTTGGGGCCCAGCAGTCAAGGCTGTAATGAGCCATGATCGTGACACTGCACTCCAGCTTGGGTGACAGAGTAAGACCCTGCCTCAAAAAAAAAAAAAAAAAAAAAATTATAAAGCAATGTTATTGCCAACATCTAAAATCTTATCTTGGGTTTGAATGATGTAAATCAATATTAAACGTTGTAAAAACTTAAAAGATCTGATGGCAAGAGAAACATGAATATGTGAATGCTGTTTTACATATTCCAGGAATTTATAGATTCCAGAGTCTCACCTGTGCATGAACCACCGGTAATGATGCAGAGGATAATGTGGTTGAAAAGGTTAATTAAAGTAGGTGTTAAAAAGTAAAGTGTGTGCCGGGCGCGGTGGCCCACGCCTGTAATCCCAGCACTTTGGAAGGCTGAGGTGAGCGGATTGCCTGAGGTCAGGAGTTCGAGACCAGTCTGGCCAACATGATGAAACCCCCGACTCTACTAAAAATACAAAAAAAGTAGCCAGATGTGTTGGTGTGTGCCTGTCATCCCAGCTAATCGGGAGGCTGAGGCAGGGAAATTGCTTGAACCAGGGAGGTGGAGGTTGTAATGAGCCGAGATCACGCCACTGCACTCCAGCCTGGGTGACAGAGTGAGACTCTGTTTTGTGGTGGCTTGTGCCCTTAACAAGCCTTTTTGGGTGACTTCCCTTAAATATAATTATCTCCAGGCTATAAGAAATCTATAATACATGCATTATGAAATGCTACATATAATAAAGATGTATTCTTAAATATAACATCTCATAGAACCTGAATTGCTCTTATGTGGATAATTTTTCACTGCTGAGATTCCAGTGCAGCTTTTAAACATGTAACTGAAATATCTGAAACAGGATATTCATATAAATCGAGTCTGCCAATAACAGAATCCAATAGCAATCAGAAAAGTACTCAAAAATCAGTTGAGCCCTTGAATATCCTAACATTGTACAAGTTTAACACTGCTTCAACAAGATAAAAAATTGTCACTAGTTACTAGCCAAAATTCATCAAGGATGACAAAATAGCACATTTTAGAAACTAAATATATGATACAGAATGTACAACTTTCATGGTCTGATATGCCATAATACTGAAGAGTAACTCATATGCTTTATGTAATGTGACTTTTGCTATCTGGTTAATAAAGAATTGATTAGTAGAAAAATGCAGTTACTGGAAATATTGAGACTACGAGCTAATCATTTCAGCCACAGTGGTTAGAATGATTGAAATACCCAGTGGGAATTCACTGTGTAAATGTAAGGTCAGCAACAAGCCCTCAGCACTTGTATTTATGGGACAAGGAGGAATCAATACCAATTAATTATCTCATCTTTTCTTATCATTTTGAAGCACAAGGACATGATGAAACATTACGTTTTCCCTTTGAGATATGCTTTCAGGTCCTGCATATCAATCAAACTACTGCCTCAGCTGGTCTGAAGGATCCCACGAGGATCTGACTCTCCAAAGAATGCAGTTTCTGCATCCTGATGACTTCATCCTCATTACCCCAACCAGTCACTGACTCCAGTGTTCCAGTCTCTTGTGCTCCACGATCTCCTTAAAAACTCTAGCCTAGAACTCCTTGGGAAGGTGGGTTTGAGGGTCTTCTCCCATCTCCTTAGTCAGTGCACTGCAGTCACAAACTCTTTCTCTGCTGCAAACCCTGCTGTCTCACTGTAATTGGTTACCCAACCACATTATGGTGCAGACACATTAACCTGTCGTTCTTATAACACCTGTTGCTTAAGCCCTGACTCTTAATTGCATTTCCTCCTACAATGATGTGATAGGATAGTCTTTGTAATTAACAGGATTTGTGTCTTCTCACTCGTAAAAGCCAGTTTCTCATGGCAACCGTCCTGTGACTCATATATTCATCATAATCCTTAGGAAGAAAACAAACTCAAAACTGAAAGCCTTGTTTTAAATTTCCATTTTCACAGATTATTTTAATGACTGTTTTAAAAAAATGTAATGAGTAACTTACTCATAAAATTAACTGGAAACATTAGATGACTCACACCATTCTCATTTTTTAATTAAATGCATGTTTCATGGAATTTAAAGCTCAAATGACAATTTGTATACATTTTCTATGCATTCAGTAGAGACAAAAACAGACTGTTTCTGTCTCTCTCTCTGTCTCTTTGTCCCTCTCTGTCTCACTCTCTCTCTCTCACACACACACATGCAGAGAGAGAGACAGAAAGAGAAAGACTGAGACAAAATATATGAAATTCACATTTCCTCATTTGGTTCTACATGAAGCTACTCATTATTACCTTCACCTACACATGTATGAACAAAAATGTGTCCCACTATCCCAATAAGGAGCTTTCTTACTGTAAAGTATATTCACAGACTTCCCCCTGAAGAGTATCTGAATTTATAATAATGTTGATTAGTTTCTTGCTCCAATAACTCATTTTCCATGAAGAAGTTAAAAAATAAAATTTCAAGGATGATTCATGGTTGCCATTTAATAAGAACAGGGTTTTTTAAAATATGAGCACAAAGTTCAGATTTGTAAATTTAATTTTCAGTTCAGATGGGAGAGACATGAAAGGTACTAAAGAAGGGTAAATTGAAATACGTTAAAGCAGTCTTTATGTCGCACCAAGGCTAAATTATCATTCATGTCAATGTGAATAGAAAGGATCATAATTACATAAAAGTATTAGGCAAAGCTCTCCACCCAGGTGTTTTCTAACTAGTTGGTTTGGCATTGTGTAAGTTTTTATTTACTTTTAAACTGTTATAGCAATTTCTCAATATAAGAAAATGTATTATCAATAATAGCAGAAAATGTTCACTCAGTCATTTGAATCTGCTTCATGTATTTTGATGCATGCATATGTTTGTGGTTGATGACTGAGTAAAGAAAAAAGGTAGAAAAGGAAAGGCAGAGACTCTGAAATTCAGTCAGTATACCAAAGATTAGATGAACACATCTCTTTCTTTTTACTCCCTAGATTTGTAATTTTATTTTAAAACTTCTTTAACAGTATTTCCCTCAACATATGCCTGTATTGTCTTTGAGCCAAATATTTTTTCTAAGTAGGTATGTACTTTGTTCAATAAGGAATATTTTGGTGGTTTTAGTCTAGTTATTCCCAGGACCACGTTATTTTTCTAATTTGACTATCCAAATCATCTGTAAAAATTAAGACTTTTAAAAAGAATTTTACTGAAAAGTGAAACAAGACTTTTTTCAAGAAAGAACAAAAGATGGAAAGAGATTAACTTTATGTATTGTTTTAACCCACTCCCTCTTTAAATAATAAAAACAAATACACAGAAAGCATTTAAAATATTCAAAAACATATTATTGTATAAATTTAAGTACTTTATTCAATTTTGAAAAGCTAGGAAAGGTGCATTTAACTTCTAATCACAATTTAGTATGCTAGAAATTAATAAGAAACATAGAAAATTGCAATCAATAAGGAAAAAAAAGAGCTGCAAGATGGAAACTAACAATTTCTCTTCATTCTTACATCTCAGAGATTGAAATCTATTTGCCAGATGATCTAAGAAATGACTCCAATGATAGCCCTTCCGATGAGACCTTATGGCACACCGAAAGTGACCAGAAAAGAGCGCACTGAAAAGAAAATGACTACCTGTTCGCACTACTGAACAGCAATGCAAGAATCTTCAAATCAAATCAAATCATATACAATTCAGTAGCTCCGTATAAGTATAATTCAACATCCCCAAACATTCCCAATTAGGGGCTATCAGTCAGGACGAGATTTATCTTTCCATGATAAAAAGTATCCTCAAAATCTGGTAACTGAAAATACAAAGATTCATCCCTCTTTCCTGTTGTATGTGTTCATTGCAATGGGCTAAAGGCCTGAATCTTCAGCGATTGACAAGCCATCCTCACAGCAGGAAGATAGTATAGCTCTTAGAAATTTGCATTTTAAAATGATTACTCCAAAGTTATAATGTTCAAACCATTCTTATGCTACCATTTTGTTGAGGAGATTTGTGGCTCAATTCAAGAGCCATATTGGTATATATAGGATTTCTTTATTTTGATTGATGTTTGCGTTCTGTGTATTCTTTCTTTATTTTTTTTTTTTCTTCATTTTTTTCTTTTCTTCTACCCTTCAGACTTTATTCTTACTTATTTTTCTTTCTTTCTTTTTTTCTTCTTTCTTTTCTTTCTTTATTTCTTTTGCTTTCCTTCCTTCCTCTTCCTTCCTTCCTCCTTCCTTTTTTCTTCTTTCTTTTTCTTCTCTTTCTTTCTTTCTTTTTATCTTTCTTTCTTTCTTTTTCCTTCTTTCTTTCTCTCCTCTCTCTCTCTCTCTCTCTCTCTCTTTTTTTTTTACAGGGTCTCCCTCTGTCACCCATGCTGAAGTGCAGTGGTGCAATCTTGGCTCACAGCAACCTCTGCCTCCCAGGCTCCAACCATCCTCCCAACTCGGTCTCTGGAATAGCTGGGACTACAGGCATGTGCCACCGCGGTCCAGCTCATTTTTTTTATTTTTGGTAGAGATGGGGTTTCACCATGTTGCCTAGGCTAGTCTCAAACACCTGGCCTCAAGCAATCCTCCTTCCTCGACTTCCCAAAGTGCTGAGATTACAGTTGTGAGCCACCGTGCCTGGCTACAATTTTATATTTTATTTCTTTTCCATTGTCTTTGATATTGGTATTAACATAATAAATACAGGCCTCATACAAAGATTTTGGGCTGGGCGTGGTGGCTCATGCCTGTAATCCTAGTACTTTGGGAGGCTGAGGCAAGAGGATCACTTGAGGCCAGTAGTTTAAGACCAGTCTGGGCAAAATGGTGAAACAGTGTCTCTACTAAAAATACAAAAATTAGCCGGGCTGTGGTGGCACGCACTTGTAGTCCCAGCTACTCAGGAGTCTGAGTTGGGAGGATGGTTGGAGGCCAGGAGGCAGAGGTTGCAAGTAGCCAAGATCACACCACTGCACTCCAGCCTAGGCGAAAGAGCCAGAGCCTATCTTAAAAAAAAAAAAAAAAAAAAAAAAAAAAAAAAGATTTTGAAGTGTCTTCTTTTCTTCTACTTTCTGAAAGACACTGTGTAAAATTGATGTTAATTTTCATTTTAATGTTTGGCAAAATTCACCTGGAAAATCACTTGAACCTGGGTTTTTTTCTCCTTAATCACATTTCTGAAGAGGCTACTTCAAATTTTATGTACAGAATTATACATACAAATAAGACTGAGTGACGTATTTTAAAATGTCATTATCAGTACATTGGGGAATTATTAGAATTATTCTGCAACTTTTCTAAGTCTGATATTTTATATAATCATAATGGCTAGTGTTTATCAGTACATCCTACGTTTGTGGTGCTTTAAACATTACCTTTTAAAATATTTTTATTTATTTTTTATTTTTTAAAGTGTATTCATTTACTTTTAAAATTTCAGTAGCTTTATGGGTACACGTGGTTCTTGGTTACATGGATGAATTGTATAGTGTTGAATCTGGGCTTTTCCATCACTGGAGTTGTGTATGTTGTCTCCAAAAGGTGATTTTTTTAAACATCACTTTGTATGTAGTAATGCATTTAATCCTCATAGCAGCCCTGTGAGGTAGGTCCTAATGCTCTCCAAATTTTATACATACGGGAGTCTGAGGAGGCATAGGGAAACTGAGCAATTTATCCACAATCAGATAGCTCCATAAAGGTGGAGCAGGGATTTCAACCCAAGCTGTCCAACTCACTCATCACCCACATTTAGTGTTTGTTTTGTATTAATTTTTAATTCGTTATCTACAAAAGGCAGGTGAAGGCCTCAAGTCTAGTTAGAGAAACAGCTGCATCAACCCTAGTAAAGAAGTCTCTCAAGTGAACAGTGTCCAACTCTGTCCTTATAAGAAGGACCAAGAGGTCATTTTGAGGGTTCCACACAGTAACCAGCCCAATGTGTACTCTTTGTAGAAAAGGGCACACAGTAAAGATGCTCCTCCGCCCTGCTTCCAGGGGATCTCAGCATGTTTTTCCACTATGAATCACACAAACATCTTCCTCTCATCAAATGGAGAAACTCCAGGACCCTTCTTAGAAGGGTGGCACTAAAGAAAATAGGGGAACAGGGGGGTTGCAGTATCATTGTCTCCAATTTTTCATTTCTCACCAGCCATGCTGCCTCCAACCCATTTCAATTCCATTCCCATGCCCAGCAATCCACAGAAACTGTCCTTGTCAAGGTTGCCAGCTACTTCCATCTTGAGCATAATATGAATGTGATTTATATTTCATATACTTTTAAATTTAAGTATGTATTCATTTGCTAGGGCTGCCATAACAAAATGCCACAAACTGGGTAACTTAACAAATAGACATTTACTCTCTCACAGCCCTGCAGGCTGAAAGTCCAAGATCAAGGTGTGGGCGGGGCTACTTCCTCCTGAGGCCTCTCTCCTTGGCTTGTAGATGCCGTCTTCTCCCGATGTCTTCACAACATCATCCTTCTGTGCGTGTCTGTGTTCTCATCTCCTCTTCTTATGAGATGACTTAGTCCATTTCAGGCTGCTATCACAGAATACCATAGACTAGGTGGCTTATAAACAGCAGATATTTACTCTTCCACATTCCTGGAGGCTGGAAGTCTGAGACCAAGGTGTAGGCAGAGCTGGTTCCTCCTCAGGCCTCTCTCTTTGGCTTGTTCATGTCATCTTCTCCCTGTGTCCTCACAGGGTTATCCCTCTGTGTGGTCTGTGTCCTAATATCTTCTTCTTATAAGGACACCAGTCCTATTGGATCAGGACCCACTCTAGTGATCTCATTTTACCTTATTCATTTTTTTGAAAGACGCCACCTACAAATGAAGTCACATTCTGAGAAACTGGGGCTAAAGCTTCACTATGTGAATTTTGAGAGAGGCACAATTCAACCCACAGTGAAGCATAAGCACATTTAATAACTTCACTGATGACAGAGCAGGAGCACCATCATCTTGGACAAACACTGCCACTTTAAGTTCCAGCACCCTTTCTAGCCTCATGCATTTCAAGGAAATCACTTCTCTTTTAACTACAAGCAGCCAGAAAGAGCAGACAGTAAAACACAGAAAAGACAGCTCAGGCACAGAGGGAGTTGGAGGCAAAGTCTCTTGGGTAACTGTCAAACTTCACCCTCATACAATGGGCCCCAGTAAAACAGTGGGCCTTAGTAAGTACATTCCTTTCTCTTCAGGTACACTAATACAGGGAAACTAAAACCAGACTCGGGGGGTATGCCTGCAGCTGCAGGAAGATGTATGGAAACAGACACACAACTCTCCCTCCCGGATAAGCACAACAAAGAGACACAGAAGTAGTCCAAGCCTCTGATAAACTCTCCCACTTTGAATCCTTAAAAACTCTTAGTCTGTAGGAGAGTGGGCTCTGACTTAACTCGGCCAGAAGCTCCTCTCAGGTTTGTTTTCTCCAAAATAAACCTGTCTTGACTGGCAAGCCACCTTTTGTGTTTCTTTCCTCTTCCTTTAATTCTTACAACTGGAGCATTGACTAGTACAGGATGTCACTCATTTGCTGAGTTCCTGTTAAATGAAAGATCTTGTGGGAAGGCACCAGACCAGAAAGAGATATAAGTGGAACATGTCCTGTCTCTCGGTAGCCCTGCAGTCCAATTAGAGAAATAGCTGCATAAACCATAGCAAAGTTCACCCAAGTGAACAGTGTCCACCTCTGTCCAACTCACATCACTGTGTCTTATAGACTTTTTAAGGAGAATATGGCCTATCATGAATATGAAATTTAGGAGCAATTATTATCTAATATTGAAAATGATCACTCTTACAATCCAAATGCCTGGAAATATTTATTCAGCCTTAAAAAGGAAAGAGGTTCTGATGCAGATGACAACAAGGATGAATGAACCTTGAGGACATTTTTTGCTCAGTGATATAAGGCAGTCACAAAATAATAAATCCTGCCTGGTTTTGAAGTGGCATTGTTGTCTGGGCCAAATACCTGAGGCTTGTTGTCTCACTCCAAGGGAACTGAGGATGCAGAGAAAACAAGAAGTGAGTTTAAGAGCAGAGGTTTAATAGGCATAAGACAGGGGAAAGAGAATAGCTCTCTCTCCTAGAGAGAGAGAGGGACACCCAAGTGGGTCTTCCAGTTTTATGGTGAAATCCACAGGTTTTGTAGACACCTCCTGGAGGAGGTGGTGTCCGATTCACGTAGGGCCCAAGAGATTGGTCAGACCAGGTGTGAAATTTGGATAGCACGCAAAGAAGCTGGTCATCCCACCCTAATCTTTTATTATGCAAATGAGGTCTTCCCTGGCCAGCACCACGTTGTCTGTTCCTTACTGTACATGTGGTTAATAAGGAAAAGGGAAGATGAAGCCTCCATGTTGAATGTGTCTGGACCCCAGGTAGCCTTTTCCTACTGGCACAGTTGCCGGTATTCACCCATGCAAGTCTCCAGCTTCCTTATCTACGTCTATAGCTCAATTTTACAGGCTCTTTGTTAGAAAAGACATGATTTGCAGCCTTCTTTTTATTAAAAGGGAAGCCTTACCGAGGACTTCCTTACCCTCACTATTTACCTAAATAATTTCTTTTTAACTCCTATATCAGTTTCACTTATATGAGGTACCTAGAGGAGTCAAGTTCATAGAGACAGAAAGTAGGATGGAGTGAGGCAGGGACTTGCGGGAGGGGGATGGGGAGTTGTTGTTTAATGGGGACAGGGTTTCTGTTTGAGAAGGTGAAAATGTTCCAAAGATGAATGGTGGTAATAGCTGCACAAGCAATGACACAAAGAGAGTGAAAATATTAAATTTTGTGTTATGTATGTCTTACTCCCAATAAAACAACAATAACAAAAGAAAAAAAATCAGAATTTCCAACATGTACAACAAGAACAAAAAATTCAAATGTCTAGGTGATGTTTTTGATCTGATGAAATCACATGAAGCCTCACCATTCAACAAGTCCATTTAATGTCACGAAATATCAGCTCTAAGTTGCTGGCAAACCAGAAACAATAACCTGTGCTTTATCACAAAATCAACGCTTGCAAATAAATGTACAATGTTTATAAATCAATACTTATAACCATAAGTCAATGGGTACAGCTTCAGCACAAGATCAGGGTGGAAAGAGAAGTGAATTGACACCAGACCCAGGGAGAAAGGCAGATATTAGGGAAATCAAGGAAAAAAGAAGTCATGCACTGTTGATTCTTTCTTTCTATCTGACAAGGATATGGTGAAGATATGTGGTACAAAGCCCCATTCTAACACTGCCCTTGATTACATGCATGAGAAGCCATATCTCTTGCCCTCAAATATAAAAATAAATCATCCATGGAGACAAAAAAGTGATCGTGGGGCCTTGAATGATATCATACTGAATGCTCCCGAACAGAAGATCAAGTTCCTATATCTTTCCACTTGTGTAAGCCTTCATGTAGGAGGTCCACCTGCCTGCGCCCACTGTGTCACTGAGTTCTATGAATACGAGACTGTAATAACGTCAATCCTGGGGTCATGACAGTTGGATAATTGTCCAAGTTCTATTGTATTGCAGCTCATGTTATAGAATACGCTTTTCACACAAAAGTCCATTTTGCACTTTTCCGTTTAAGCCAAGGCCAAAATAATGGAGGCAATGCATTCATTTCTCATTACGGAAAAATATGATAATCTGAGGTTTTTCAGTAGTAGAATTTATTCCAGGCAGATGCAGACTTCTCTTTGTAGTGAAATAAAAAGCTATTTTCTTTGAGCTTTTAAGTGAAGCATAAAATAACTGTAGTAATACCACCTTTCATCTGTAGAATGCTGTTGAATTTACATAGTGCGTCCCCATGCATTTTCTCTTTTGATTCTTGCAGTGAAGAAAAAAAAAGTTGAGGGGAGAATAAGCTTTATTTGTTCAATTTTATAGAGACAGAAATGTAGCTCTAGATCAGGATGTGACTAGTCCAATACCTCCCAGCCAGAAAGCAGTTAAACTGGAGCCTGAGTTTTTAAAAACAGTTATTTTTCCCATTAACCTTTGGCCCCAATAACAAGACAAACCCTAAGGTGCACCCCCTATGTTGTACTGACTTTGTAAACAGAAGATCTGGATTTGAACTCCTGGTCTGTCACTTACTGCATGATGTTGGGGGAAGATTTCCACTGGCAAGAATTTAAAATTTTGGTATGGCTGTCCCAGAACTTTTGAAATGCTACGTGTAGAGAATTAAGTCCTGATGTATAAGAACAGGGTGTGCTTCCCAGAATTACCATTGGAGAGATTAAGTTATCCTGGTTCGTGGCGTTTTCCTCTCTCCCAAAACATAGATATCTCTTGGATCTCCTTAGACCTACACATGTATGGATTGAAAATAACTATCATTTGGAGAGGATGATAAAGTCATAACCAGCAAAATGGATTCAGAAAAGTCTTGGGTTGTGAAGATGTGAGGTTATTTTTGCAGGACTTTTCAAAGTACAGGAATAATGGGTGCAAGTTTCTAACCAGGATAGACACCTGTGAGAACTCGAGAAATTATAACTAGCATTGCCAAAGTTTTACACCATGGTGTATACCCACCAAGAGTTTTTTCTTGGAGATTAATATCTCCTTTAAAATAATGGATGAGTTTCATAATCAACTGAGAAAGTTTCTCAAGCCCCCTTTTCTTTCCTAAGGGTAAATGAGGAAGGCAAAATACAAGAAGTTACACTTTGAAGTAGAGAGTTGCATACTTTTAAGAAAATACCCCACTTTGGGGGGCCGAGGCAGGAGGATTGCTTGCTTGAGCCCAGGAGTTCGAGACCAGCCTGTGCAACATGGCAAAACTCTGTCTCTACAAAAAAGTATAAAAATTTAGCCAGGCACAATGGTGCGTGCCTGTAGTCTCAGCTAATTGGGAGGATGAGGTGGGAGGATTGGACCTAGGAGGTTGAGGCTGCAGTAAACTATGATCGCACCACTGTGCTCCAGCCTGGGTGACAGAGTGAGACCCTGTCTTGATGAAGAAGAAGAAGAGGAAGAGGAAGAAAGAAGAAGAAGAAGAGGAAGAAGAAGGAGGAGGAGGAGGAGGAGGGGGAGGAGGAGAGGAAGGAGAGGAAGGAGAGGAAGGAGAGGAAGGAGAGGAAGGAGAAGAAGGGGAAGGAAAGAAAGAAAGAGAATACCCAAATGACCTGTTCTTTTTCCCCCTTTGCCACAGAGTTTAAGAACCACTAATTTGTGCCAATGGATTTAGTTCAATTGATACTCTTAACTGATCCCATTCAATGGACCTATTATTTTTGCGTAAATGTTCAATTTTCTAGTGACTTCATTCTAGTCCTTCTAACAAATATAAGGAAAAGTGTTAATGTTTTCTGTAATCCACTACTTTGATGAAGGTGAACTTTGCATACCACCTGTGAAGAATCTGTGGAATATTTTAATGGCTGCATCAATTCTAGCCCAAGGCATATGCAGTCTTTGGGGAATGGTGTGCATGGTAAGACATGTTAGCTTAGTTAATGGATTAAATAGCCGTGACCATCCATTAAACCTGAATGAAGGAGATGACACATACATTATTTTCTCATTAGAAGTAAAGTTCTTAAAGACTGGGATATCCCAGCAAAATGGGAAGATACAGAGGTGAGAGACCTTCAATCTGATGTCCCACTCCACAGCCAGCTGACTAATCAGTTTGATCAATTAACCTCTCTGTGCTTTTTTCTCCAGGTGTGTAAGAAGTAGTAGAAACCACCAGATTTGTGACCTATTTCACATCAACCATTTTATTACTCTATTATTTCTTAGCCCTTCTCTGAACCAGTAATACAATGAGAAGCAACTTGAATTAGTTACTTTCCACTGGAAAGATGTTAACACCATGGATTGATATCCCTAAGAGTTTTTTCTTGGAGATTAATATCTCCTATAAAATAATGGATGAGTTTCATAATCAACTGAGAAGTTTTCTCAACTCCCCTTTCCTCTTCTGAGGGTGAATCAGAAAGGCAGAATAAAAGAAATTACATGTTGATTGAAGGAGACAGTTGTGTACTCAAGGGAGAGTATTCATTGCACAGATATAGACTGTGTCACAGACTCCAAATTGGTCAAGATGTGACTATACCTGGGACTCAAATAGGACTGGAAGCAGGACTGGGATGATGCAGGGATGTGAGTGTGTGTCTACCTGTAAATCTCTTGTCACTGACTCTACCTAGTCCTTCTCTTCTCCTTAGTTCACTGTCCTCAGTAGACAGATTTTCCTGGTCTTCTGTTCACAAGGGATAACCCCTCACTCACAGGGACGATAACCCTGTGGTATATAGCTGTAGTCCCAGCTACTCAAAAGACTGAGGTGGAAGGATTGCTTGAGTTCAGGAGATCGAGGCTGCAGTGAGCTGTGATTGCACTGCTGAATTCCAACCAGGGCAACAGAGCAATTCCCTGTCTCTAAATACAAATATATATATTTTAAATTGATTCCAGGACAATTTTACATATATATAGTATAAAATACATATTATATTTAATTACATATATTATATTTTAAATTGACTCTATGACAAATATTATATATGTATATATGTGTATATATGTATATATGTGTATATATGTATATATATGTATGTATATATAGTCTCTGTCTCCCTCTCTCTTATTAACCAGCAAGATCTATGCAAGCTGCTTTGAAATTTGTTTGAAAGAATAATATAGGAATAGTTTTCTTAAAAACATAGGCAATAAATAATGATAATGACAATGACAGGGCATATATATATATTCCTGTATATTCCTGGAATCAATCCTGAAATCAATTTAAAGTACTGTAGAGAAAGTAGGAATAAACTGATAGGTAGTTTAGGGATCTATAATAGAAGCATGACCAGCAACGTTGAGAACTGATAACTACAAGGAACATTATTAAGTGGATAGGGAGATATGAGGTAGGAGAGACATATGCCTGTTTAAAAGGGCTTACATAAACCATGAAGAAAAAGCAGGAGTCACCAACGCAACCCAAGCCAAGGAAGCCATGATATTTCGAAGAAGATGATCAATCTTATAAAAAGTCAAATAGAAAGAGACAAGAGAAAGATCACATGATTGGAGCAAAGAAAGAAGTCATTCTAAGATTCTATGAAGGTATTTGGGAGAAATGGTGGAGGTCACACTGTTCAGAAACAAGAAATGAATAATGAAGACAGGAAATCATCCAAGGTAGAAAAGGATTTGGGCATGTTGTTTGGGGATGCGAAATAATATCTTCCCAGGGAGCACTGTGGTAATATCTGAATGCCAAATGAAGAAAAGGAGGGAAAACGTGGTGGTGGATTCATTCTGAAGGCTTCACTGGGTAGGAGATGACCCAAAGTACATGGTGTGTTGACTTTAGAAGGGAGAACTTTTCTTACCCTTTTTCTTTCTTTTCCATGTGTTGTTATGAATTGCTCTTGATTTAGTGTCATTTCTTTCTTTGTATGACTCTTGTGAATTGGTAATAAATGAATACTCCTTGACCATAAAACAGGCACTCTCTTGTCCAACATTGTAAAGTATGATCTTGAAAGTATTACTCAGTCTCTCTCTCCCTCCCTTCCTCTCTCTATCTCACTCTCTCCATTTCTCTGTCTTCCTCCTGCCCTCTCTCTGCCTTTTCTCTCTCCCTCCCTTCCTCTCTCTCTGTCTCTCTGTCTCTCTTTCTTCTTTCTACTCCCTCTCTCTCTCTCCCTCCTTTCCTCTCTCTCCCACCTGCCCTCTTACTCTCTCTGGTCTGTCTCTCCTTCTCTCCGTCTCTCATTCTCTCTCTTTGTCTCTATTTCCATCTCTGTCTCCTTCTCTCTTATTAACCAGCACGATTTATGCAAGCTGTTTTAAAGTTTGTTTGAAAGAATGATATAGGAATAGTTTTCTTAAAAACAAAAACAATAAAAGAATGATAATAACAGGGTATCCTTTGCCAGTGGTTTAAAAATCCAGTCACATTCCAACCAGCTATTCTTTTTCTGATATTCTTTCTCTCTCTTTTTTTTTTTTTTTTTTTTGGCTTTGACAGTTTCTTGGCCATTTTTCTACTTATTAGTACTTCCATCAGAAATAAGGAAAAAAAGATGAAACTATAACATGCCAATTTGAGACACAGGAACTTCTATTATGCCCATTGCTACCTTCAAGTGTCTAGATAATTCCTACACCACTGGAAGTGTTAGCTGCCAGCCATACAAAATCTGTGTCCCTACAGAGGATGCTAACACACACACCCCATCCCTCTGACTTAACTGTCTGATTATTGCATTCTTCCCTTCCCTCCAATCAAAGCTATCATGCAATGATCCCAGGTGTGTTAGAAATAAAAGTATTAGAGACAATTACTTGTCAAAGTGAAAATTACCTTGAGAAAATGATGAGCAGTCAGATTTACCTCTAATGACTTTGAATTTGAAAATAAACCATTTCATGGTAATTTTTCTTGCTTTGGGGTTTATATCATTCGAAAGTTCTAAAAGAAACAATTCATGTAAATCAGGAGAAAATGTTCCTCCCTTTAGATAACCTGTGTTTATTTTACAGCCATTTCATTTCCTTGTTGAGTTAAATTATTAAAGAACTCACACATGTAGTTTACCTAAAATTATCACAATATAAATGAATGTGCACATCTAATATGCCTGTCTTAAATGTGTACCCCAAGGTTTAAAGTCTTAGAGTAGTTAATAAATGAAGATAAACCTTAAGAAGCCTCGCTGTGAATAAGAGATAAAGCAGAAGTTTACTTTTAATCTGTTAGTTTTACAAGGTTTTCTTGTTAAATAACAAAGAAAAATTGGACTAAAATTCCAAAAATCACATAATTTCTTTCGGCAGCACCTTCATCGCCAGCGATAGCTCTGCTCAAGTGTCCTAATGCATGTTTACTGAAAATGGTTTGACTTTGAGACATTTCTCATTCAGGCTAATACAGGCAATTACATTTTTTTCAGTACATAGTATTTTATACGGATATTGTGAAATAGTTGAAGGTCACTATCACAGTAGAACACCATCATATAAGTGGTAAAATTGAACATTGGGCTTGACAGTAAAAAAAAAAAAAAAAAAAAAAAAAAAAAAAAAAAAAAAAAAAAGCTGGGAAAATGTTCTTAGCAGCACCAAGAAAGTTGATTGGCTCTACTGGGGGATTGGGTTCATGAAACGAATCCTTTCTATTTCAGATTCAACAACAAAAACCATATTGGAAATATCCGGGAGTTCTTATAATTGTGCATACAATGGGAAATCCATGCCTAAGTCAAATATAGACTATTCGAATCTAGTAGAAGCAAAAAGAAAAGGAAACTTCTGAGAACTAGGGATAAAAAACTGGGGCATTGCTAAACACAGAACAGAACTTTTTTTATTAAACAGAGTTCTGTTAGCAGGACAACTTTAAACTCTTCATAATGTGTTCAACTAAATATTCCTGCCTCCCTCGAGTTTTTGGACAACGATACTGGGTTTACATTCCAAGAGTGTATATAAATTGCACTCTTACGTCTGCTGGCCGAAATCCATGCTATTTCCTCACTCTCATTTTGAATATACTTGCAGTATGCCCTACGCGTAAGTGGGCATGAAATTTTAAATAGTAACATTTCAGACTGTTGCAGCCAAGAGTATTGGGACCATAAAGAAACACGTAGAGTAATTTGCTTAGTTATTTTGTGCCAGAAACTACACCGTGCGGCTATTCCTTCCAGAGAGTGGAGTGCTGGAGGGGCTCTGGGGAAGGAATCTCACCATAAGTTGTATTTTCTCAAGAAAAAAACAAAGCACAACAACAGCAAAACTACATGAGCACAGCAGGAATTAGAAAGGGATTAATAAAGATTAAAAATCAAAAAGGAGATAAATGAGAATGAAATTCCTAGCATTAGTTCCCTGGTAAGCAAAAAAATATGACAGGAAAACTGTTTAATATGATAATCATCAAATAAAACAGGAGGATGCCAAAATGCATGAAATAAATGATCAGAGGAAATCCTTGCTATGGAAAGAGATTAAAGAATTAAAACCAACTCCTTTGATCCATCCCATACAAATGCATTTGAAAACTTGGATGAAATGGATAATTTTCCAGACCTACACATAGCACCTATTTTTTCCAGAAGAAATAGAAACTCAAAACAGACTAATTATATCATCCCAAAGCGACAAACCTCATTCTCTGCCTCAAACATTCTCCCCCTCAAAGACATCAGTTCCAAATGCTTTCACAGTTTTTTCTTTGAAAACAAGATTAATTCCCTGATATTTAAATTGATTTAGAAAAGGAAAATAGTTCTAAAATTTTATTCTAAAGCTTGCAAAGCATCAATATAAAATTTAAAAACATAGCACAAGAAGCAAATAATTGATAGGAAGATTTTTTTAACAACTAGCTGATAGATTACAGCTGATGTTTGAAGAAAAATTCATTGTGATGGCTTGAGATTTATTTCAATAAATGCAAATCTCAATATTAGGAAATTTATTAAAGATACTAATATAATCTTAGAAAACATAGGTTATCACTGTAAGTGATGAAATTCATTTAATGAAAGTTTATTCTTATTCTTTATTTCAAGAAAAAATAGAAGTAGAGGTATCTTTTCTTCATGTGTATAATGTTTATATATACATGATGTTAAGATATCATGTATATATCTGTTATGTAACTATATATGTATATATAATATAAATTACTTATATAATGCACAAATATAAACAATGTTACTATATATAAAAATATATAGAAATATCAATCAAAAGGCATCTATCATAGTGGTAAACAAATAAGAACATTCTACTCTAGTAGCTTTTCTCTGTAGGTACTGGCTAAGACAACTAAACAGGTAAGAAAATGAAAGGCATATACATTGGAAGGAAGAAGGTTGTTTTTATTACTATTTGCAGATTTTTTATTATGCACATAGAAAATCCAAGGATGGCAACAAAAAAAAAAAAAAAAAAAAAAAAAAAAAAAAAAAAACAGCAAATAACAAGGTAAGTAAATTAAAAGACAGGCAATAAGAATTTTATATATATTTAAAAAACTGTAAGAATATATAACAGAAAAATGGCATAATTTATAGAAGTGATAAATTTGACCAGAACTATCAAGACTACTGAATCTACCCCAAAATGTTCTTAGGATGAACATAAGCTTAATACTGAAACTTGATTAAAAAAAAAAAAGAAAAAAGAAATGAAGGCCAAGTGCGATGGCTCACGCCTGTAGTCCCAGCAATTTGGGAGGCCAAGGCGGATCACCTGAGGTCAGGAGTTTGAGAACAGCCTGGGCAGCATGGTGAAATCCCGACTCTATGAGAAATACAAAAATTACCCGTGCATGGTGGTACGCACCTGTAGTCCCAGTTATTCAGGAGGCTGAGGCAGGAGAATTGCTTAAACTGGAGAGGTGGAGATTGTAGTGAGCTGAGATTGCACCACTGCACTCCAGCCTGGGTGACAGAGCAAGACTCTGTCTCAAACACAAACAAAACAAATGAAATTAGAGTTAAAAATCTTAACAATCTTTCTTAGTAATGCCAAATTTATAAAATTATATATATAGTGACAAAAAATGCCATATATTCAAGTGATTAACGAAAGGGAAACAATTGTACATAATGTGCCATAATTCAAGTGGGATTTATTTCAGGAATACAGGGTAGAAGGATAGTTTAGAGTTGTAAATCATTTTTTAATAAAAATTTCTTAAAAATAGAGATGGGGTCTTGCTGTGTTGGTCAGGATTGTCTTGAACTCCTGGCCTCAGGCCATCCTCCCGCCTAGACCTCCCAAAGTGCTGGGATTAGAGGTATGAGCCACTCTGCCTGGCCAGGAGTTGTAAATCATTTGAGGTAAATTACTGTATTAAAAGAAAAAAGAACATAAACATGTGGCATCTCAATAAATGCAAAAAATACATTTTCAAAGGATGATAAATTTTAATTAATAAAGTATACTAACTATCCAGAATAGAATAATACTTCCTTAAACATATGAATGATTTCTACCTGAAAAAAATCAACAACAAAAGAAAATAAACCAACAAACACAATATGGAGCGTATGAAATGGTTAAAATTTCCTGGACATCAATAATGAGGCAAAGATATCTGGTGTGGGCAGACCTCTACACGACGTACTGTGAAGTACTTGTAACTAGTTCTTGTAATTGTAGTAACATAATTAGGAAAGTAAAAGCTGAAAGTAAAAGTTGAAAGTAAAATGATTGAAAAGGAAGTATTAAGCCTGTTTTAAAACATGAATGTGTAAGTTTAAAATTAGAAAAAATCTATAACCCAGCTAGGAGATTTAGTGAATTTAGCAGTTAATAAAAGCAAGAACACAAAAATATCCATTCTATTTTTATATGCTAGAAAAAAATTAAATTTACTTTTATGATGTTTCCAATAGCATAAATAATATCACATTCACAGGAACCAGTCTAATAAAAAATGCTGAACTTCTACAAAGCAATCTAAAGAACATATTGAGCAATCGTGGGGTATACAAAGTTCATGGATTGGAATCTGTAAAGATATCAGTTCTTCCAAAATGGGACTATAGATTCAATGTAGTGTGCGTGTGTGTGTTTGTGTGTATGTGTGTGTGTGTGTGTGTGTGTGTGTGTGTGTGTGTGAAGGGTGGACCACTGTGTGTGTGTCTTAATTATCGATACATTTTCTTAAAATTCCTGGTTAACATTGGTTATTTAAAGCATCCATACTCAAACATCAGTATCATTCAGTGACGTTTGAATAAGCCTAGACATACCATCCAGTGTTCTACTAAGAAGGTTTGCCATTCTAAGAAAAGAGTACACCTCAGGAAATGTGCCTTCTACATGGTCTATTCTTACTTAGAATCTTAGAAATATTGACTAACAAATTGCGACGTGCAATACAGAGAATATCATTCAGACTTAAAAAGGAAAGACATGCTGCAACATGGACGAAACTTGAGGACAATATGCTAAATGAAATAAACTAGTTACAAGAGGACAAATAGTCTAGGATTTCATTCATCTATGCTACCCAGAGTAAACAAAATCGTAGAGAGAGAAAGAATGGTGATTGTCTGGGGCTGGAGAGTAGGTAATGGGAAATTGTTCAGTGGGTACAGAGTTTCAGTTTTGCAAGACAGAATTCTGGGGATGGATGATGGTGATGATTGTATAACAATGTGAATGTTCTTTATATCATTGAATATATACTTAAAAATGGTTTAAATGGTAAATCATATATAATGTATATTTTACCACTATTAAAATAAATAAATGTGACGCACATATGCAAACACATATACACAATTACTTTGTGTTGTGGGTTTTAATTAGTTGTCCTTTGAAAAGCTGGTGAAGGCTATATACCTTCTCCTAGAAAAAAATATAGAGAGAGAAAATTATATTTGGAGAAAAAATGCATATATACACGTGTATGTAAGACGTTTCCTGAAATTGTAGGGTATTCGTTGACCCTCTAAGGTCTTGTATTTGATGGAATAACTCTTCATTACATTAAATAATTTGGTGGTATTGATGCCTCAACATTCAGAAACCTGGAAAGAAAATAATTAGTACATGGAAATAGTACATTTGAGGAATGAATTGAATAAAAAAATAAGTAAAGCAATAATCATCTGACAAGAACAGGAGAGACCAGAATCTATACACAGATACAAACAGGCAGATATGCTCCAGTGAGTCACATAAGTAGGGAATAAGAAAGGAGGGAAAGAAGGAAGAAAAGAAGGAAAGAAGGAAGGCAGGAAGGCAGGAAGGCAGGAAGGCAGGAAGGCAGGAAGGCAGGCAGGCAGGCAGGAAGGAAGGAAGGAAGGAAGGAAGGAAGGAAGGAAGGAAGGAAGGAAGGAAGGAAGGAAGGGAGAGAGGCAGGGAGGGAGGGAGGATTGATTCCTATCTAAAACAATTGAAATGAAAATAAGTATGTGGGTATTTACAGAACTGGTATCCATTGCCTGAAAAGACTTAACTGTAACTGCTTTTTAAAAAATAATTAATGCCAGAAATAAGAAGTGATCTATTTTTGCAGTTGTGATATTATTCAGATACAAAACTCAACAAATAAGCAAAAAAACCTAACTACTCTGTCTAGTAATCCCCCCAAAATTCATGACCACAGGATCATCTGAATTACTTACCCTGTGCTGGCACTTCCTAAGCTATCCATCCTCCCAATTGCTTAAAGTTATTGAAACGTTTATCAAGATAGTGATGATGTGAATTACAGAAGCCAAAAGGAGCAATCACTTCTGTGGAACAACTTCCTCTCCACTCATCCTAGGTAATAAACGAAATTCTATATGAAGCCAGAATTAGCCTCTCAGGAAAAGGCATTTACATTTAAAGAGATAAAGAAAATCTGTCCTGCAAGGAAGGGTACGAAGATTAAGCTGGGGAAATTCTGGACCCAGAGTTAAGAATCCGGTATTCTGAAATGAGCTGAAAGATGTTAAATAAGGCTTCATTGTCCTTCTCAATCAACCAGTGGTATTAATACCTGCTCTCTGTAAATTAAAACATTACTACAAAGAACAAAAGGGGTAATGATGGATATTTAATTGTTACCTTTGGAAACCAGAAGCACTTTAATAAATGGAAGCTCTAATACTGATTTCCCAAAGGAGTTATATACTCATGACACATGTTCTACTTAAGACAGTGGTTGTTTTGCTGCATTGCATTGTGTTGGGCTGTGTTTTCTTTGAGATCCTAGTTTCAGGAACTAATTTTAAGACTTGCTTCTTTTTTCTCCTTTTCTTCCTCCTTTCTTCTTCCTTTCTCCTTTCTTCCTTCCTCATTATTTTCTCTTTCCTTCCTTCCTCCTTTCTTTCTTCTTAGTTTCTTTTCTTTCTTCCTTCCATCCTTTCTTCCTCCCTCCCTTGACCAACTTCTTTGTCTGTGTATTTTACCATCAGTTTTCTTTTTTAAAAAATGTGTTCCCTTTTCCTACTTTGAAAAAATGCACTTTTAGCACCCATGTTTCTGTGTGTAACTGGCAAAGTCATTTTTCCTAATTTGATGGAAATGACTATTTCATCCACTATTTTCGGAGCCCTGCGTATCAGTCAGAATTAAAGGGTTGGGAAAAGTGGGAGATGGATACCACAGTTTTGAAATGCCTGCTCAAACACTTTGAGGTATGCCTCTAATATGCATAAAGAATTCATCTGTCATTCTAGTTGTCATACTTTCCCCTTGCATAAAACCTTGCAGGTTGGTTTACTAGAGAGAACACACTCCAAGGGTCATGTATGATATTATCTGCAGTTCACTTCCTTTGGTAAGTTCTGATTTTTAAATTTAAGAAAATTGTTTTTCAGACACAGGGACTCGTTCCGTCACCCAGGCTGTAGTGCAGTGGTACAATCATAGCTTACTGCACCTTCAAATTCCTGGGCTCAAGCAATCCTCTTGCCTCAGCCTCCCAAGTAGCTGGGACCACAAGACGCATACCAACATACCAACATGCCCAGCTCTTCTAATATATAGTTTTTATAGAGATGAAGTCTTGCTGTGTTGCCCAAGCTACTTCTGATTTTAACTTCCAGTGAACAGTCACTATGGAACAAAGCAAATTTCAAGATGAGCATCTACAAGCTTTGGGCAATGGTGTCTCTGGGTAGTTTTTTAAAAAACATTTTTAAACATTGGATGATGCCAACATAACTTTCTTACCATTGAGTACAGGATATAGATGACAAAAACGTGTTGTAAAGAATACAAGCATAAACAAAAACAAAAGCAAAAACAAAACAAAAAAACACAGGACTCATTTCAATAATATAATACAAATACTTCATCAAAGAATGACCACCCAATCTGTCCAGATTTCCATTTACTTTTCTTTACAGATTCAAGTCACCAAGGATTGTGTTACATCCCTCAAAATTGTTGAGTAGCCATGGAAACCAGAAAGCGCCACAGCTAAGCCAACAATACATGGGGCATGCACAGTAACAATAGCTAATATTTATTGAGAGCTTACTCTGTGCAAGGTGCCTTTGGAATCTTCAGACATCAAGAATGGATGCACGTGGAATGCTCCGATCACAGCCTGCCATTCCCGCTGGAATAATCAGCCGTCCCTTCCCAGAAAACCATGCAGACTTTTGGAAAGTGGCCAAATCAACTGAGCAGTGTATAATGTACTTTGAGATATAAATTGTCTTACTTGAACTTCCCAAGAGCCCTGTGGCGTGAGATGTAGATCATTGTTTTCAGTGGGGATCTGGAGATGGATGTACAAGCTGACATACAAAATTTAACCATAACTAGGAACTAGCTAGAAATAGGATTTGATCTCAAGTCTTTTGGTATGTATTTATTTTGCTTTATAGTGGATTTTTTTTATTGGTTCATCTTTTTAAAAACTGTGTCTATATAAGGTAGACATCATAATGTTTCGGTATACATATACATAGTGACATGATTACTACAGCCAAGCTAATTATCATATTCATCATCTCACATAGTTCATTCATTGGTTTATCTTGTATACACTTTTTTGATAACTTTTCTCATAAATTTAATTGGACAATAATGGCATATAAGACCTCACAGGACCTCCTTTATTTTTGCAACACAATCGCTTCACAACTTTCAATTTTCTCTTTACTCTCTAAACTTTTCATCAAAATTGTGATTCTAAAAGTCCAGATCAGGCCAGGCATGCCTAATCTAGCTCATGCCTATAATCCCAGCACTTTGGGAGGCTGCTTGAGCCCAGGAGTTCAAGACCAGCCTGGGCAACATAACAAGACATCATCTCTACAAATAATAAAAAATTAGCTGGGTGTGGTGGCACATACCTGTGGTCCTAGCTACATGGGAGGCTGAGGCAGGAGAATCATTTGGACCGGGGAGGTAGAAGATGCAGTGAGCCAATATCGTGTTACTGCACTCCAGCCTGGGTTACAAAGGTAGACCCTGTCTCAATAATAATAATAATAATAAAAGTTCAGATCCTTGTGGATACTTTCCACATTATATTCACATAGAAAAATATCACATTGTACCCAGAAGTATATATAATTATGGCTTTTCAGTAAAAAATAATATTAATTAAAAATAAATAAATAGAATAAAATAAAAGTTTACTAATATTCCCCAGTTTTCTAACACAAAAACCCAAACCACATTCCTTATGTGGATGTAATAAAAATAGACATTAATCAAAAAGATCAAAGCCATAATCAGCAGTAGGCTATGACCAACTTTGCAAAATGATTACATAAGAATCTTTCTACACTAGTCCTATTTACTAACCATTCAAAACTCCCATTTTTTTTTCACAACTTCTGTTATGGGTTGAATTCTGTCTCCTGCAGCTAAACCCATATGTTAAAACCCTAATTCTAACTGACTCAGAATGTGACTTTATTTGGAAATATGGTTATTGAAAGAATAATTCATTAATATGAGGTTGTATTAGAGTAGAGTGGTCCTCAAGTCCAAAATGACTAAAGTCCTTCTAAAAAGAGGAGATTTGGACACAAACATGCACAGAAAGAGAACAGCATATGTGAATAAAGGCAAAAATCCAGGCGATGTGTCTAAAAGACAAGCAATGCCAGAGATCGTCAGCAAAATGCCTGACACTAAAAAAGAGACTTGGAAGGGATTCTCCCTCAGAGCCCTCAGAAAGAACCAATCCGGCAGACACTTGGCTCTTTCACTTTTGGCCAGAACTCCAGAAGTTCTCCAGAACTTTGAGATAATACATTTCTATTTTGTAATCTTGGTCAGTGTGTGGTACTTTGTTATGACAGCCCTAACAAATGAATACATTTCCTTTAATAGCAAAAATTTAACCCCTCCTCACCAATCTAAGCCACATTTTTAAAAAGGGAAATGTGTCTATGGTACGTTTATTTTTTATCCCCTCAACCTCATTCCATTGAAGAGCAGGTGTCAGAAGAACTAATAAGTAGAGAATATCTGTGTGATGTTATCATGCTCCCGAATCTCTAGATCATCATCCCTTCCCAAAAACACAGGAGAATAATAAGACTGGGATGATTGTGGCTAATTGTGCATGCCACCTGCTCACCTCTGTGCAATAACCTTAAAAATTAATTAATTAATCAATGAACTTTCTTAAAACCAATGTCAATGTCAATATCCCCTAAAACTTTCCACAGTTGAATGTAAATTAGTATAGCCATTATGGAGAAGACTATGGAGTTCAATCCCATCACTGTGTATTTGTCCAAAAGAAAGGAAATTAGTATGTAGAAAGGATATCTGCACTCCCATGTTTATTGCAACACTGTTTGCAATAGCCAAGATTTGGAATCAACCTGAGTGTCCATCAATGAATGAACACATAAAGAGAATGTGGTCCACATACACAACAGAATATTATTCAGCCATAAAAAATGAAATCCTGTCACTCACAGCAACAAGGATGGAGCTGGAGGTCATTATGTTAAGTGAAATATGTTAGGCCAGAAAGACACATTTTGCATGTTCTCACTCATATGTAGGAGCTAAAACTGTTTAAAAAATGAAACTCATAGACATGTAGAGTAAAATAATGGTTACCAGAGGCTGGGAAGGGTAGAGAACAATGGGGTGTAAAGTGGGGATGGTTAATGGGTACAAGAAAATACATTTAGGTAGAATGAATAGTATCTAGTATTGGGTAGCACAATAGAGTGACTATAGTTAATAATATTTTATTGTCTGTTTCACAATAACTAATGAGTGGATGTGATGGTTAATACTGAGTATCAACTTGAGTGGATTGAAGAATACTAAGTATTGATCCTGGGCGTGTCTGTGAGGATGTTACCAAAGGAAGTTAACATTGAGTCAGTGGGCTAGGAAAGGCACTAGTAAGCAGCTGCCAGAGCAGCTAGAATATAAGCAAGAAGAAAAACATCAAAGGAGAGACTGGCCTAGCCTCCCAGCCTACATCTTTCTCCCATGCTGGATGCTTCCTGCCCTTGAACATCAGACTCCAAATTTCTCAGTTCTGGAACTCACACTGGCTCTCCTTGCTCCTCAGCCTGCAGATGGCCTATTGTGGGACCTTGTGATCACATGAGTTAATACTTAATAAACTCCCTTTATATATATATAATAAAGTATATATATATATACTTTATATAAAGTATATATTTTAATACTTTATATAAAGTGTAATAAAGTATAATAAAAAATTTAAAAAATAAAAAAGAAGGGAAATGTTTTCATATGTTTGGAAAGATGTGCATTTTCTCTCACTAATGTTTATAACACACAGGTGGAAAGTTTTATTTTTTCATTTTTAATTATTATGGGTACATAATAGGCATATATATATGTATATATATATATATACATATATATATGTGGAGTACTTGGGATTTTTTTTGGCACAAACATACAATGTGTCATGATCAAATCAGGATAATTGGGGTATCCCTCACCTCAACCATTTATTATTTTTTTGTGTTAGGAATATTTCAAGTCCATTGTATTAGTCAGGGTTCTCCAGAGGAACAGAACTACTAGAACATATATATATATATACTGGCATGAGATGGTATCTCATTGTGGTTTTGATTTGCATTTCTCTAAAGACCAGTGATGATGAGCTTTCTTTCATATGTTTCTTGGCCACATAAATGCCTTCTTTTGAGAAGTGTCTGTTCATATCCTTCACCCACTTTTTGATGGGGTTGTTTGTTTTAAAAGTGGACGTTTCCCTTCTTTAAGTCCTCTAAGAATCTTCCAGATTCTGATGTTACACATTGGGTCTCATTTTTGTCTTCAGTCCTCACTATTGAGTTTGTTGTGAAAATGTACGGTTTTTTGCCTGATATGGGTAGGCTTTGTGTCCCCACCCAAATTTCATCTTGAATCATAATCCCCATCATCCCCACGTGTCCAGGGAGAGACCAAGTGGGAGGGGATTGGATCATGGGGGTGGTGTGCCCCATGCTGTTCTCATGATAGTGAGTTCTCATGAAATCTAATGGTTTTGTAAGTGTCTGACAGTTCCTTCTCTCACACATGCTCTTCCTCATCTGTCACCATGTAAGATGCGTCTATTCCCCTTCCGCTATGGTTGTGAGTTTCCTGAGGCCTCCCCAGCCGTGGGGAAGTGTGAGTCTGTTTAATACTTCTTTTCTTTAGAAATTATCCAGTCTTGGTCATTGCAAATAAATGAGCAAGTAACCATGGCAGGCATATGCCCAATGGTACAGGCAAGACCAATATGGCAGGCAAAAAAGTAGAGACACAGGAAAGAAAAAGTTGCACAAGGTACTCTAGTTATTGATGCTACGATGGAAGGATCCATATGACTTAGCCCCTCTGGGTGGAACACAGGCTGCGGGTGCATTTTCTCCCTTATCATTCTGAACTCCATTGTCCTTGGTGAATAATAACAGAAGACAGTCCAGTGACAGCCACTTTAAGGCTCAATCCACACAATGCCCCGAGAGAGGCCATCTATACAAGTGAATAAAATGAAAGTTGTATTTGAAGCTTTTATTAATAAAGTTTCTGTAACTACAATATCACACTGGTATATCTAATATCCTATAGTTCTGAAATTAGATCCGCACTTATTCCCCCATAGGGCTGTTTATTATTCTGACACAGTTAATATAAACAAGTCTATATTAAATCTGTCATCAGGTTTAACTTCTTAATGCTTCCTGATGTGCTCTGTATTCAGGCATTTGTCTTTCCACATACTGAAATTATTTACAAGGCTGAGAGTTTTGTGTGTGTTACCTGTATAATTGTGTATATGTGTGTTTGTGTTACGTGAGACTAGTTTTCTTGTATGTTCTGTACTTTGATTTAGAAAACAGAGTGAAACTTACATTCAGGGGAACCAAATGTTGTCAAATTGATATTTGCATAAGTTCCTAGCTTTAATTTAAAGCGTATGTAGTAGTGACAAAGAAAATAATAAACTGACTGAACATTGACACATATTTCTTTAATTTTTAATTACTTAATTTTTATGTGTACATAATAGGTGTATATATTGATGGAGTACATATGATTTTTAGACACAGGCATACAACGTGGAATAATCAGACCAGGGTAATTGTGGTATCCCTCACCTCAAGCATTTATCATTTCTTTGTGTTAGAAACATTCCAGTTTCACTCTTTTAGTTATCTTCAAATATATAATGAAAGGGTGCAAAGATGGAGTTAAAATAAAATAATAAGATCTATTATTTAATAGCACAACAGGGTGACTACCGTTAACACAGCTTTTTCTATGATTGGGTGCATGAATAGCATATCATCTGTATTTATTTATAGTAATATGTATAAAGATGTAGTGTCTAAAATGATGGAATTCTAAAAAACACATTATTTCCACTATATGTCCTACATTTGGAAAATGTGTCCCTGTTGTCTCCAATGTCTCTTACTGCAGGGCAATAAAGAGGTACTTTTTCTTTTCCCCATCTGGGGTTTATCACAGAAGTCAAGGAGGTTCATTTTGTTACACGTTCTTAAAAAGCATATGGAAAAAGTGGATTAATGCACACCATAGGGAAGTGCTCCTGTCTGTTCCACACAAAGGAAAATATCCTGAAAACATGCATCATACAGGCAAAAGAGTTACCAATTCAGCTGGGACTTCAGTGACACAAAACAATAATAGAGAAATTAAAAAGCAAATTCAGGTTTTTCTTACGGAGCCCATGGTGCTAATACCATTTATTCTGGCCCTGTATGAATTTTCTGCCATTGGAGTGAAATTACCAGAATTCAATTTGCAAGTGAACAAAAGAAAAGGAAAAAAATGTAATTTACTTTATGTAGCAGCAAAATGATTGCATCATAGACAATGTTCAAGATTTGTCTTCAAAAAGATGGGAAAATAATCTTGTAATATATCTCCCTATATGGGTTAGGAAGATTCAAATTAGCACCTAATAAAAGAGCATCTTACTAATGTTACATTTGCAACATTTCACTAGCTGTTTTCAAGACAAATCCAGTATATTTTCCTCTCCAGTAATGGTTACACATACTACATTCTTTCTTTAAATGGAAATTCTTTAATATCATACATAACTTTAAGGCATCCTTGTTTTTCACATGTGGAAGCACATGAATTATCTTTATTAATCGCTTGATAAAGGCTTGCTTTATCAATTGACTTAAAATGATTGTATAGTATGTATCAACTTAATGTCTAAATGTCATGAGGACACTATTTGAAATAAATTCACTTAATCGTATATATACATATATAGTGTGTGACTTTTAAATGTCAGCACAACAGAAATATGAATGTAAACACTTATGAGCAAGTAATAGATACAATTCACTTATTGCCATATGTATTTATTTTATAAAATATGATGTGTTCTCAATTCGAAAATGGTAAATGCACATAAAACAATCTTGGAAACTAAATTTTGCAACTGGTTCAAATTGATTTAGGTTACTGTTACAGAATTCCATTAAAGAGAGATTAAGGGATTTTTCTTGTAAAGTGTAAAATGAGAAATGAAAGTCTGAACGATTTCAGGGAAAAAGAATTAAACCTTCGTACAAAGAAATGATTCTGAACAGAATATAAATGGAATACATCAGTTTAGATCTTTTCAAATAGCATAAATATCTCAAGAAGAGCTCAACCTTTTACTGAGAATAAGAACCTAGAAGGGAAAATGTGTCTGCATGGTTTTCATAAACTCCATCCTATCATTCACCTGCCATAGATAGTTTCACTAAAATAATTTAAAAAACAAAACAGGAAGGAGGAGCCGGGGGAAACTTCTTTCTTTATAACTATGCATTTAAAATGAAGATTTCCAATTTAAAGGTATAGACAGGCAAACTCTTGTCAGTTCCGATAATTGCTGATTTTTGCCCCAAGTTTTAGCGAAAAAAAGTTAGGAACAGAAGCCACAGTTATATTATTAATGGGATGTACTTATTTGAATTTATATTTTTGAGATGAACAGAAGGTGTCTCCAGAGCTCATTTCTAGAGGAATAAAGCACAAAAATAAGCTATGCTCTTTCTCCTTCATATTTCCCTTTTTGGTCTAACACTTATTTTGTCTTCACAGAAATGGTACAATGGGATTAACAAAAAGCAATAAATATGGCTGCTGATGCTGAGATGGATTTTTTGTTCAAAGAAAAAAAGTCATAAAACTTATGATGAAAAATAGGACAGGGTTCATTTTGAACCATTCCTCTTTCCCTAGATATCTTATTATTCAGTAGATCCACCCATCTACCTCTTTCAAATATTTGGGAATTTTTAATATAGTTGTATTATTGAATTCATTTAATGAGCTTGTGGGGTCACAGAACCTTTTGAGTTGTTTTTTGAGATCTATTGGACTTTCTTTCTGTAAAATTAAGTTTCTGAAATGATGGTGCTATAAAATTCTGATTTTGGAAAAGGGCAATGTAAAGTCAAGAAGGTATGAGATTAAAAGATTCTACAAATCTAGTAAGAGAGATTCCTGGACCTAATCCTAATGAACAATTTCAAATAAATACGGGCAGAACCTTTATAAGTGTAGCCTTAATACACTGATAAACCTCCGCAAAAAAATATGGACCAACAGTTACCTAAGTCCATATGTTTCTCTCCAACATAAATTCTAGATATGATTCTACGTTAAGCGTTACAAATGCAACTGTGAGATCACTGACAGTATTTTTAGGTAATAGCCCTTATCCTCAGGCCACTTATACTAACGAAGTATTTTTAAAAAGGATTCAAAGTTTTCTGGGATGTTCCATGTATTGGCAATTTTCCTACTAGAAAGATGCACTTCTCCCACTCCTCCCCAGCACATAAAAAAGCTACAAAATAGAATATTCTAACTCAGTCATGCTTGATTTCTGGACCATTGCATTGTCTGCTTCTCAGACGAGGCCCTCACTAATCCTTTTTTCTTGGTCAGGCTAGTTGAAGAGTGTTCACTCTTGTTTTTTTCCTTTTGTTTTGTTTTCAATCATCTAACCTTTATCTTCAATGTTTCTCTGTATTGTTTTACACCTCTTTATTTTTTCTTTCTCCACTCTAGTCTTTAGAATTTCTTTCTGAAGAATATTTTTTACTAGGCATATAATTCTAGGTAGACAAACATTTTCTTTTCCTTTAGAGATACCATTTCATTTCTACAATAATAAGGATGAAATGGTCAAGATTTGATGTGACATACTGGAGAATGCAAAGCTCTGAGGAAACAACGCTAATGAAGACATAGTACTTAAGATGTGCAGAAAGGAAGAGTTTTCCAAAACTTGTCTTAAGTATCGTTTCCATGAAAATGACATCCCAGAACATGTCACCATGAGACAGGGACAAGGAAGATTACCTAAAAGAAACTTAGCAGGTTTTAAACAATAGCAGAAGAAACTCATCATAGATAAGGCAGAAACTCCATCTGCTTCCTTGGCTGCAAATGATTTAGAGAAGGTAACCAATCCCTTAATCAGTTGTAAAAAGGAAGGGAATTTTTAAATAAAAAATGTAATGTCTAGTCTATCATTTAGATTTCTCTGTGTGTGTAAAGCTGCACTCAAATTGTCTGTATAATAATATCAGTGTTCTTTAAACATCTTTAATAAGTTATAATTAGCAAATCTTATGATTCACCCATTTTAAGTATATATTTCCAGAAGTTTTAGGAAATGTACAGAACTATAAGTTTACTAGAGTACTACTCCTTTTTCTAGCCATGATAAAGTACTCAGGAAAATACGTATCTTCCAGATTTTTCATCAGAAGGTCTCTATAGAGGGCAGACTTCCTGCAATGTTATAGGAATGATGTTGATAGTCAAGATGGATAAGCCAATTAACCAGCATCAGAATAATAACTCTGTGTGTGTGTGTGTGTGTGTGTGTGTGTGTGTGTCTCCAAGGAGCAAACAAAAACATAAAATGGATAAATTATAAAATAAAGCATGACAGCAGACACCTCTGGGCTCACAGCTTTTCCCTCATGTAATCCTCAAAGCCATCCCTTGAGGTAGGAATTGTATCTCATCCTCTCTATGTTCCACTGATAACAAGTATGGAAAGTCAGCTTCTGTGGTTCCTAAGCTCATTAACAAAATGTTTAATAAAGTGAGTGCCTTACCAGTTTTGGTTTGTATAATTCCATAAGTGTGTAGTGAGGGAGAAAAAAAAAAACCCAAACCTTTTCCCTAATTATGTTTGTGTCCAGTGACTCTAAATCAAGGGCAATGTCAGACTGGCTTTCACTTGAGGCTCGATGTTTCCCTTCTGTTCTCTCTAAACACATGAGTTCAAAACATTTCATCTTGTCTGAATCAGAGTTGCTATGTGTTCATAAAAAATGTTGAATTATTAATATTTTTAAGATCCACTGAAAATAATGTTTGCATGAGTATTCATGATATTTTGGAATTTCACGATACTTTAAAATTCAGATGCTTTCTTTTTTTTTTTTTTTTTTTTTTTTTTTGAGACTCTGTCGCCCGGGCTGGAGTGCAGTGGCCGGATCTCAGCTCACTGCAAGCTCCGCCTCCCGGGTTTACGCCATTCTCCTGCCTCAGCCTCCCGAGTACCTGGGACTACAGGCGCCCGCCACCTCGCCCGGCTAGTTTTTTGTATTTTTTTAAAGTAGAGACGGGGTTTCACCGTGTTAGCCAGGATGGTCTCGATCTCCTGACCTCGTGATCCGCCCGTCTCGGCCTCCCAAAGTGCTGGGATTACAGGCTTTAGCCACCACGCCCGGCCGCTTTCTTAAAATTAATGTTCAAATAATGTATCATGGAACAATTACAGAATGCAACAAACATCTATGAATTAAACAACGTTTCTCCTGCTTGCAAATTTTGCTTTCAAAATAGGTCAGGTGTAAGATTTGAAATTTTGAGAAACTATTGATGTAAGGATGACTCTCTATTGAATTAAAACATGCTGTGCTACGGCACTCATGCAGGATGCATGGAAAATATGCAAATGGAATAAATGAGGAAATGGGAGAAAGCAACAATGAGACAATATTGCTTTTCTCCTTTATTGAAGTGAGAAAAACTTTAGTAACACAACGAGTATGGCATTTCACATGCACCAATAATGAATATGTGAAATGTTTCCAGTGGCTGTCTCCCCTGTAACTACAGGAATCAGGGATATTGATATTTATGAATTGATAGATTAAGATGCTAAACATGTTCACCTCCAAAAGTGCATAAAAATGTCCCACTATTGTGTGCATTTTACGCCGTTATTGGGAATAGTCGCTAGGGACACAAGTGGGGAGAGGCATCACATGGGTTGGATAGTTTAGCCAAAGGATTGGGCCAAATTGTCTTAAGGTGTCTTCCTAACTTCTTCACTGCAAGCTGAAGCTATTGATGGGCTCCTTTCGTACTGGGTTACTCCTACTCTACTAAAGACAGTGTAATAATGGATCTGGTTGGTTTCCTTGGTAACAAAGAATCATGCTAAAGGAGTTAGGGTTGACAGATAATCGTGACATTTTCATGAAGCTAAGGTCAATACCTGTATGGATTTATGGAACCAGAAGATACCCTTTTTAAGTGTAGCTCTGGTCAAAAAGAGAAACGCCACGGCTAGCCAGTGATCTCCTTGGAAACTCATAGCATCATTTACTAGAAACATTTGAGCATCCCAAGAAAGAAGCCTTGCCTTAATATGCAATAGATAAAAAATGAAGGACCGTGTACAGGTACTTCTGTGGCAGTCAGACCCCTTTCAGTTCCCCCTTGCTCTGTGCATATAGAATATAAAATTCTTTATGAATGCAACTCTTGATAGAATCCAGGGTTGGGGATCAGTTTGGAAAATGAAGTTGCAGAATTGCTTAGCATTACTCAAGGTGAAGTTTGTTTAAATTGAACAAACTATGTTTAAACTCAATCTAATCTAAATCTGTTAAATCTGGAGGAATAGGTTAGTAGATTTCTGCTCAAAAATCACCTACAGTCTTGAATTTACCTAAATACATGAGTATCCCTGCTTCCTCTAGTTCCAGGGAAGACATCACTTGAAATATTTTAAGTATTCATTATTGGTGCATGCCACTTAAAATGAATTCATTATCCACCCACAATATCAGAATCAATTGTCATGGTTATCCTTAATTCTTATTAACACATTATATAGATATATTAGTATTGAAGATTTAATTGTGTAGTAAAACTCCATGACATGATTTTAAAACTACATCCTAATGAAATCTCATTTTAATAAATACATAATTTAAAAATCATATTCATATTCAGTATAAATATTGATATCAAAAATTTGAAGGTATTGAAATACATTTTGAGCAGTCAAAGGATCATTTTAACTAATTTTTTAAAGATTCTTTTTCCCCACAGAATGTTTAAAAGCACCTAGTCCTAACTACAGTTCTACTTTTAACACATTAAAAAGCACATGATGACCTTCAGAGAAGCTATTTGTGGTGGTATCGAAAGTGTGATACGGAGTACAAAATTAAAATGTGAGATGTGAGAATATTGAGTGATTTATCTCCCATGATCCATCACTCGGAGGCATTAGGTTTCTTAATCACAGTTTTAAATTAGTATCTTTATGTAAGCAAGTCTGCCCATGAGGAAGGGGAAAATTAGGAACATATAAGAAATTCATTACCTCTCTCAGATAGCTCAAAACCATTTATTAATTACCTCTCATTCGGTGCATTCATTAGCTTCATTGCAGAGTGGGAAAGTTAATGAAAGTAAAAAGCATGAAAAATCACTACCTGTGACCCCTGCAGGGAGTGCCCACTCTATCCCAAATTGAGGTGTTTAGCTAAGAAGGTCAGAGTCAGGTTTATGTACCAAAGCCAAAGAAGATGAAAATCAGCTTTGGCTCTAAACATTTCATTCCCACGAGCTACTTCCACCAAGGACAAAAGACAAGTGAGATTCATTTTCCTACTCCCCAAATTTGGCACAGAAAACCTCAGTTGAGTTCAATAAGCCCTTACAGAGAATCTAATAGCTACTAAGGCACTGTGTCTCAAACTATAAGGTGTATATGAATCCCCTAAGTATCTTGATTCAAAACAGAGGCTGCTTCAAAAGATCTTTTATGCTGGGGAATAACAGGGAAATAAATTCGTATCCAGTACTACCCTCTACTCAGGGCATAGATTATCTCAGATGTCTTTTGGGGAACGAAAAAAAAAAACCCACAAATCTTTGTACTGACTCTTCCTAGATGAGCTATTTCCGTTCACAAACATCTCTGTTTTTTTTTTGATACTTTGCTTAAGCTTTGTGTTTTACCCTAGCATATCTAGAGACATCCTAAGTCTTGGATGCCTTTTGGATTGATTACCTGTAGGTTTAATGTAAATCTGAGCAAACTATTTTCTGTCCAAGTTATTCCATGAAATCACAGAAACTGAGTTTATTATGTGCATGGCTAAATTTAGCCACCCTTCAAAATATGACATTTTGCAGTTTTGTGTGTCTTCTTAAGATGGTTCTGCAAAGCCGAACTGAATACGATTGAAACAGACTATTTAACAAAAGCCATTTTTTTTTTAGAAAATCAGAGAAACATGGACAGAAGCAGTGTTAGATGATGTTATTAAGGAACGAATGTGAATTTTATTAGATGTTGTGTACGTTTTTTAGGGAATGTCATACAAATTTTTCACAAAGTGGGGAGCTTAAAGCCACAGAAATTTATGCTCTCAGAGTTCTGGAGGCCAGGGTGGGAAAGCAAGGTGTGAGCAAGGTTGATTCCTTGCGGAGGCACAGAGGGAGACTTGGTCTCCTGCCTCTCTGGGAGGTACTGGTGGCTGGGTATTTTTTGTCCTGTGGCCACATCACTCTAATCTCTGCCTTCGCCTCCATGTGGTCTTCTCTTCTGTGCCTATATCTCCTCCTCTGTGTCTTATAAGGACGCCTGTCATTAGATTTGGGACCCCTCTAGGTAATCCAACACGATCTAATCTTTAGATCCTTAATTTCTATCTTCGAAGATCTTTTTCTAAATAAGGTCATAGTTGTAGATTCCAAGTGAACATATCTTTGGGGGACACTATTGAACTCACTACAGGTGTGACAGTAGCATCGAGTTTATTTATACAATTCATATCCGTAAGAGATGAGTGTTGAAAGGATTACAGGTAAGAAGGTATAGTCTCTGGAACTGTCTGTTAAGACAACAAATAAAACAGAAACAGAGGTATAAAGGGGAAAAACGTTTGGGAAGCGTTTATTATGAGACCTCCATGACAGGTCTACGGAGTTTTCCTCCTCTTTCTTTTTTCTTTTTGTATGTACTTGGGTGTCTGTATCATAAAACAATTTATATAAAAATATTAAAATAGCAATGATCTTCCATTGTGTATATATACAACATTTCCTTTATCTACTCATCTGTTGATGAATGCAGGTTAATTCCATATCTTTACCATTGTGAATAATGCTATTATTCAGCCTTAAAGAAGGAATCCTGTCATTGGCAACAACATGGATAAACCTGGAGGACATTCTTTTAAGTGAAATAAGCCAGACAAAGAAAAACAAATACCACATGAAATTACTTACATGTGGGGGCTAAAAAAGTTGAATGCATGGAAGTAGAGAGTAGAATGGTGGTTGCCAGGGGCTGGGAGAAGGAGTGGATTGGGAGAGGGGGAGATGTTACTCAAAGGATACAAAGTTTAAGTTACACAGGAGGAATAACTTTTGGTGATCTACTGTGCAGTATGGTGACTATGGCTAATAATAATGCATTGTATATTTCAAAATTGTTAAAAGAGATTATAAACATTCTTACCACCAAGAAATACCTATATAAAGTGAAGGAAATGCTAATTGTCTTGATTCAATCATTCCAAAGTGTGTACATATATCAATATATATCATAACATCACATTGCACCCCATAAATATATAGAATTTGTTTCTACCAATTAAAAATAAAGCAAAATAATATGTTTTCCCCCATGGCAGTCACACACACATTCTTGAAAGGCAACTGTGATCATGATATCCACATGATGCAAAGTCCCCCAGTGCTGTTCTCCCATCTGCCAAATAAAAATCAACTCTCTCTAGTCATATGCTCTGTGACTTTCAGGATTTATCCTCTCCTTGCCTCTTAATCTTGCTCTCTAACTAACATCCTCTCTTGAACCTCCACTTCCATGTCACTAGCACAAGCATATGAGCTATTTTCATATCTTAAAACTGGTCCTGGCCAGGCACAGTGGATCATTCCTCTAATTCCAGTACTTTGGGAGGCCGAGCCAGGAGGATTGCTTGAACCCAGGAGAGCAAGACCAGCCTGGACAACATAGTGAGACCCTGTCTCTACAATTAAAGAAATCAGCTGAGTGTGGTAGTATATGTCTGCCGTCCCAGCTACTTGGGAGCCTGAGGCAGGAGGATCACTTGAGCCCAGGCAGTTGAGGCTGCAGTGAGCCGAGATGGTGCCACTGCATTCCAGCCTGGGCAACAGAGTGAAACTCTGTCTCAAACAAACAAACAAACAAACAAAAAACCAACTGGTCCTATTCTCTCTTGCCTTTAGAGAAGTGTTCCACAAACATTCCTATGCCTAGGAATCTCCTGGGGAATTTGATAAATGCATATTCTGCCTGTCAGGCTGGGATGGAGTTGGAGCTTCTGCAATTCTAACAGTCTTGGAGGCAATGCTGATGCCACATGTCCTGGGTTAAATTGTGTTCAAATATTTTGAAAGATATGTTGAAGTGCTAACCTCACGTATCTGTGAGTATGGCCTTATTTGGAAAGAGGGCCTTTGCAGATATCATCAAGTAAGGATGAGGTCATAATGGGTTAGGATGAGCCCTACAGCCAATGACTACCGTCCTTTTAAGAAGGGGAGAGTTGGATACAGACACGCACAGAGTGAAGACCATTGGAAGATGGAGAGAGATGTGGCCACCAGCCCAGGGACACCTGGAGCCATGAGAAGCTGGAAAAGGCAGGAAGGATCCTCTAGAGCTTCCTGGGGAAGTGATTTCAGACTTCTGGCCTTGATTTCAGACTTCTGGTCTCCAGAACTGAGAGAGGATAAAGATTGGTTGTTTTCAGCCACATAGTTGATGAACCTTTGTTACAGCAGCTCTTGAAAACTGATACACAATTGGTACCTTGGTCATATTTTGAGTAGTAAGGATCTTAGTCTCTCAATTAAGAAGCTAGGATACCTTTCTTCACTGAATCCTCCACAGCTGTACCTTGGTTCTAAATCTACACCTGGGTGTTGGTTCCAAGAAATGAATGGACTCTAGGAAATGCTCCCCACAGAGCAGCTCATGTTTCCTGCTTCCATGAGACTGGGAACGCAGTGTAGCCATTGTCTGATTACTTCCGGGCATATCCTGTATGTGCTGAGCATCTTAAGGTCAGTGTTACAGCTTTTTCCATCTTTTGATGCCTTATACTTAACATAGATACTTGATAGTTATTAGGCACCCACTAAACATTTATGAATAAATAAATGTGTCCAGAAGTTCAGTCATAAGCACATTTAATGTCTACCACTATCTTAGAAATGATGTCACTACTTTCTCATTTTGCACTGAAACAGTTCACGGCTCAGGAACAGATGTATTAATATACTTATAAAATTGTTGGAGGTCATGGTGTTTTTAACCTTAGAATGATGCGCTATTAAATCCCATTCTAAACCTCTTCTTCATGCAATAATGTTAAAACAGTCCTTCTAGTATGATAGATACTGCTTTGTTATTTTTTAAATCCATAAGGCAGTTAGGAAAATATTTATAAATATATTGCACTGTGGGACCCTTATCACACACAGTAAGTAGGGGCTCATCAATTTTCCATGTCTGGACAGCTGAATGATCATTTGCAAAGGCAATCGCCCTTGGAATATTGCTTCTACCTGTCCATCATTCATATATTATATTCTTAATTCATCCATACACCATTTTAAATGTAAATAAAGATCACCTTCCTAATATCTATGAAAATTAAATCCCATTGTGTATGAAAATTTACAACCCTAGCTTATATTAGTTCATAGAACTATATCCCCGCAATAGATCAATCTCCCCGACAAAGTTAAGTGAGAAGTCTAATTTGGTGTTTTAATTCAGCCTTGCAGTATGTACTGCTCTTATTCACAGTGTAATTGTTGAATATTTGGTCTCATTTTGCTGTGCAAGCCTGTATTAAATTAAGAGCCTCCAAGTACCCAGCGTGGCTGCTTATGTGTTCTGAGATCAGAACTGTGATAGGCAAATTAACAACCTCCCCACTCCCCCGCCAAGAGATGCTCAAGTCCTAGTCCTCAGGGCCTGTGAGTTAAGTTACATTGCATGGCCAAAAGGAGTTTGCAGGTGGGATGAAACTATGGATCCTCAAATGGGAAATGATCCTTCATTATCCAGGTGACATTGCATGGCCAAAAGGAGTTTGCAGGTGGGATGAAACTATGGATCCTCAAATGGGAAATGATCCTTCATTATCCAGGTGACATTGCATGGCCAAAAGGAGTTTGCAGGTGGGATGAAACTATGGATCCTCAAATGGGAAATGATCCTTCATTATCCAGGTGAGCTCAAAGTTTCCTTATGAGAGGGAGGCAGGAGGTCAGAGTCAAAGATGGAGCATCAGTGACAGAAAAAGAGCTCAGAGTTGTCTTGCAGCAATCCAAGGAATGCGGTTGGCTTCCAGGATCTTGAAGAGGCAAAAGGTTTTTTGTTTTGTTTTGTGGTTTTTCTAGATCTTCTACAGGGAGTGCAGTCCTCCTGATACCTTGATTTCAGCCAGGTGAGATCCAGGTCAGATTTCTGACCTCCAGAACTGAAACATGATAAATTGATGTTGTTGGAAGCCACTGAGTTTGTGGCAGTTTTTACAGAAGCCCTCGCTGACTCACACAGACTTAACTCTAGAATATCTTCGCTGAGATCAGTTTTGTCTATGGTGCATCCTTTAAGGACGACAAGAGATGACTTCTGCGTGCCTTGGTACCTATGAGTGTTATGACTCCTGAAATCATACAAAGAAAAAGACACACACGGAAAAATGTAACTGTCTTTAAGCCATATAGTCATGTCTGGCCATATAGTCATGTCATGCATGACTAGCCATATAGTTTTGTCACTCTATTTGGCTAGGACAATGTAGAACTGAATTACTAGGCAAGGAAAAAATAAATGGCAAAGTGTGAGAAGATGGAAAGGCCCTTGCAGGATTGACTGTGGGTTGGAAGCTTTGTACAAGGAGATACTCTCTCCTCTCCTGAACAGAATGAATGGCCAGGCATCTTCAGGATGGGGAGATGGAGGCTGATTCATTCTGGCCTCTTCAGTCATGCGTCTATGGCAAGCAGCATGAAGGTGGATTCTCACGCATTTTAACCCAAGCAGCATAATCATAGCTTGTAGACCAGTCTCTCCATCTCATCCCCCACCTAATGCCTCCGTCCACTCCAAGGCAAAACAGTCCTTGGGCCGCCTGCCTGGCTCTAATTACAACCTTGATGAAGATAAAGCATGTTTGGATCAGTGCTATTGGGCAAGTTATCATTATTCCATCACCAAGGTATCACTCTCCCGGGAACCAACGTTCAGTCTGTCTTATGAATGATGTATCTCTATCCCGTCTGCTGTGGGCGCTCCACAAATATTAAATATCTATGAATTTTCTCTGCTCTAATGTATGGTTTCCAATTGCAGAGTGATTGAGTGTCTTTGAGATGTATGTGCAGGGTACAAAAAGTGCAAAGGCTGATTTTCTGTGCATGAAATAATTCAGGATGCTGGAGTATATCACTCAGAAATGACTTGGCTTCAAAATACAATTTGTTTTAAAAAATCACCAATAATAATGTCTTATATTTATAATGTCATCTATAGCCTCCTTCATACATGGCTGTCCTTTGAAGGAAAACACCACACTCAAGTTACATAGCTTAACAATGAACCAGGGTCTTAAATTGTATGACCAAATGTTCAGTAAGCAGCATTGCGTGATTGTTTTCCCCTAAAACAGTAACGCACATAAAAATGAGGCAGTTCTAAAAATATGAAGCATGAAAAATAAAGCTTATAAAATAAAGTATCTTTGTTGGTGATGTTATTTGAAAGGACAGGATTGGAAGAAGAAAATCTGATTTTTATTACAGACTCTCTGTGATGTTCTAGTGTTCTCTTTAAACAATAGCATTAAAATTAAAATAAAAAAGTGCTGTTTATGCCAGATTCAATAGGACACCCACACTGTGCTCAGAAATCTATATCATATACATCATGTTTATAAAAATTTTCATATGTAATACACATTTATTTACACATTTACAATATATGCTTGCATATTTATATATAACATGAATATTATATTAATGTTAATTACACCCTATATTTACATTATAAAGTTGATATAATTTTATATTGCATATAGATGGATATATATATATGTTTTCAAATTTCACATAATCTTGATATCAATGCAAGGTGTTAGTATTAATATTTTTCTCATTTCGTAGATGAGGAAACTGAGGCCCAGGGGTTATGGTTAACTTTCCTAGGAGCTGTAATGAAGTGTCAGGATGGAGATATAAGCATGAAATGGCTCTAGAATCATATCCTGTTGGACTGGCTTCTTTGGGACCATCCCCATCCTCACGTAGATGCAGGTGCTGGGGACCACCCCAGACCTACAGAATGAGAATCACCACGCAGGTTCAGAATCTGCAATTTTGTTTATACTTAAAGTTCTAGGGTACATGTGCACAACGTGCAGGTTTGATACATAGGTATACATGTGCCATGTTGGTTTGCTGCACCCATCAACTCATCATTTACATTAGGTATTTCTCCTAATGCTATCCCTCTCCCAGCCCCCCAGCCCTCGACAGGCCCGGGTGTGTGAACTTCCCCGCTCTGTGATGTTCCCCACCCTGTGTCCATGTGTTCTCATTGTTCAATTCCCACCTATGAGTGAGAACATGCGTTATTTGGTTTTCTGTCCTTGTGATAGTTTGCTTTTAAATGCATTTTACAAGTGATTCTTAAGCAAACAATAATTTGAGAATTGCTGCCTTCCCCATTAAATTGGTTTCAATGCCACTTTCAGTTTTACATTCTAAGGGGACTTTAGAGATTCAGTGACGATTTTGCGATATTATTCCCAGATCTCTTGGCTAATTGTTTGCTATGTTTTCACAGAGGGACTCACGAAATGTGAATTTGAATGCTCACAACACCCCCACAGGAAAGATCAGTTATTAGAAATGCATCTAATTCAGGCAAATTTGCCTGAATATATTTCTAAAGGGAACACCAAGGCAGGAAAAGAAACAATTTAAATCCTATATCAATTTGTACATGCTGAAAAACTTCTATTTCTTAATCAGACTCAAAGTCACTCAGTATTATATAGGTCCAGCATTCTATGAAGAACTGTCTTCATTTCCCAGGGCTGCAATAACAATGTACCACAAACTGAGTGGGATTAAAAACCGAAATTTAAAAAAAAAAAAAAAAAAAGATGCTTAAAACATTCTAGAGACCAAAAGTCAGAAATCAAGGTGTCTCAGGGCTACACTCACATTGGAGGTCCTAGGGGAGGATCCCTCCTGCCTCTCCCAGCTCCTGGGGGCACCAGGTGTCCTGGGCTTCTGGCCACATCCCTTCAGTCTCTGGCTCCATCTCCAGGTGGCCTTCTCCTCTGTGTCTGTGTCTCCTCTTCTGTCTCTTAGAAGTACCCTGGTCATTGGATTTAGGGCCACCCTGATCCAGGATGATAGCATATTAATTTGATTATGTCTGCAAAAATCCTATTTCCAAATGTGGCCACTTTTATAGGTTCAGAGTGGGTATATGTGTGTGTGTGTGTGTGTGTGTGTGTGTGTGTGTGTGTGTGTGTGTGTGTATGTGTGTGTATATATATGTGTGTGTGTATATATATGTCTATGCATATATATATTTGTGGAGGGGACCATTTGACCCGATAGAATGACCTTCAGTGCAAAAATATAACCGAACATTTGCATAATTTTAGACAAATTTGAAACTAATGATGAGTACTTATTTTACAGAGGTAAACATTTTAGGAAAAACATATTCTCATAGGCCAACAGTATAGCTTTATGACAAAATTAGTCAGGAGCTTGTGCCTACGTGCACTTGTGAATGTGGTCTGCGCACACTGGATCGGGGTATGGGTGGATAGCTCTGGTTGGTTTCCTTTTGCGGGGAGGATACATTTCCTGGCACTCTACAAAGCTTCTCTGAGTGTACCATTGACCTTTCCATAAATCTGTTATTCTTCTCACATTCCTCTCCACAGACCTTTCTTTCCCCCAATGGTATTTGTAGAAGGAAGACACAGAAATCTATTACATCTGCTTTACTTTAACCTTTTAGTTATGCAATTTTTGTCCTCCTCTGTAGAGTGATGGTATTCCTACTCTAAGTGCAGATCACGGAAGACCTTCGTGGCCAAATCATTTACTTGAATTTTATGATTACACAACTAGTTCGGTTGACCTTTTGTAATTCTGCTAATCAACACAGACACTTGAGGTGAAACTTAAGAATACAGCAAAATTTCCTGTTTACGGAATATTTTATTTGCATATGTTTGATCCCTCTATCTAACTAAATATATTCAGTTTAATTTGTTTTACCACAGTAACTACTTTGTTGTTCTGTAAGCTAGATGCACACTGCCCTTCCGTTCCACCTCATAAATTGACTTTCTTAGTGTGAAATTAGAATTTAACATACAGAGTAAATGTTAAACAATGGCTTTCTGTACCTTCTTGAGGGAGGCTATAATTCCCACCACTACTAAATTCCACTTCTTCAGTTATATTAGGAATAAAATTATGAGAGCATAAATGGCTAACTTCTAAATATGGCATATAACACCAGTCTACATTGTCCAGGAGAAAATTAATTGTAAACACAGCCCAGTGAGTCTCTCTGTCTTGTGTTAAAATGCTGTTCAATTTTTTGGCCAGTATTATGTTAGAAAATGTAGTCCTTTTCTCCCTCCTAAAAAGTGACGATTGTTAAGGCCATATGAAAGACTGACAGGCCCATGAAAAGGTGAGAGGACAAGAGAACTATATCAGACATCCCAAAACTCCATATAGTCCTACGTGCTCAGTCCCGAGCTCATATCTGCAAGGTTGAGTAGCCTGAATTTGAGAACAGGGCCAAAGAGAACATCTTTTTCAGCTCTATGCACATTATTTTTGTCCTGGAGACATAGCTTGATGAGCTGCTTTGTAAATGAATGTTCTTGCTCATAAAGGGAATTGTGCAAAAGCAAATGAGTAGCTTAGTGCCTGAAAGCCCATTCCCACCATTGTGAAGTGTTTTGTGTCAATGTCTGCAGATCTTGGTAAGAATTCTCTGTGGTGTACACATCCATTCATATGGAGAAAATGTGGCATCAAGGAAAGACCATGGGCTTCCAAAGGCGATTACATTCAGGTGCAGGCATGGCTTCCTGGCTTGGAGACAAACGATAGAGTGATTTTGATTTCCTGCATCTGCATCTTGTACATGCACATCTATATCAAAGGTAATACATGCCTATCACATGCACTATCTTATGTACAGTGCTGAGCATATGTTTGGGTCTAAATATAGGAATTTAAAAGCAAAGAAACTGGAGTAGCATAAAATGGGTTTACCTCTCTGCTCCGCCGTTTACTACCCATGTGAATAGACACCCTACTTAATTTTGCTATGCCTCGGTTTCCTCAGCTATAAAATAGGAAAAATAATGGAATTTTTTTCTCATCGTGTGGCCAATAAACGACATAATAATACATGTTAAATGCTTACGATCATGCCTGGCACATTTTAAGTGCACGTATATCTTATTATTTTTACAGAGGACAGTCTAATAGGGATAGTTTCTATGCTTGTCAGCTTTATCAGGCATAAGGACATGTGGGATTGAGACCATATTTCTGCAGTATACCTTTGAACCCCTTAAATGCAAAAATGAGAAAGAATATCAGACACACCAAATATCACATCTTATCCATGCTTGTATTATGGTCATACAATTTAAAGTCCTGTTATCATTATAAAATGGAAACAAATTTTGTCATTATATTAATTTTTTAGGAGGATAGTTCCCTCAAGGGAAAAAATCATCAGACAAGAAAAGTTTACTTAATTATAAATATAAAAATAAAAATAAATGGCCAGGCATGGTGGCTCACGCCTGTAATCCCACCACTTTGAGAGGCCAAGGCGGGTGGATCACCTGAGGTCAGGAGTTCGAGACCAGCCTGGCCAACATGGCAAAAACCCGTCTCTACTAAAAAAAAATACATACAAAAATTAGCTGGGCATGGTGGTGCACACCTGTAATCCCAGCTACTCGGGAGGCTGAGGCAGGAGAATCACTTGAACCCAGGAGGCGGAGGTTGTAGTGAGTTGAGACTGTGCCACTATACTCCAGACTGGGTGACAGAGCGAGACTCTGTCTCAAAAAAAAAAAAAAAAAAAAAAAATATATATATATATATATATACACACACACACACACACACATGCACACACACAATACGGCAATAGGCTTACAGGAAAAGAGAAATATTATTTTACAAAAAATCACTCTCTAAATAATGATTATTTATATACATGACATGGCAATAGGCTTACAGGAAAAGTGAAATATTATTATTTTATTAAAAAATCAGTCTCTAAATAATGATCATTTCCAAAATATGTTTTTATAAGCAATTGTCCTTTTCAGAGAGTGATTAAATCGAATCATGTTCAATACCTTGTAAAGCAAATAGAATTTCCCTGAAGGGCACTTGTAGGACAAAATCGTTCATAATTTGACTTCAAAACATGTTTGCAAGGGAAAGGTGAAGTCCTATTTAATTTCCTATTCAAATTATTTTTGAATTTCTCGTGCAAATCACATCACACTGTTTTATTATACTGGTGTTCAGATTTTCATACATACACACACACACAAACACTGGACATTAAGTTAATTTTTAAACTATATTTGCCTTTAATTTTAAATATCTTTTTTACTATTGGCTTTGAAGTTCCTTAAATGACCCCCATTCCCTTTAGTCACTCAATCACGCCACTTAAAATACATTGTTAAATTGCATAATAATTAATATTAGTTAGCTTTAGACTGTTAAGATAAATGACTTTTTTCTTTGAGCATTTTTATGAATCTCAAGTGTTCTACATTTAAATTACATTCTATTATAAAATAAAAGATTCATCCTTGCCCCTCACCATCACTTCTTTGTCTTTTTCTGGTAGATACATGATTTCTATCATTATTAGGGTCATTTTCAATTGACATTTTTTTCCATAGCTTCCCTACAACTCTAACTTGAACTTTCACAAAACACCCAGGGCAATTTTTGTGTTAACTACAGGATACCTGTATCAATCAGTACACTTTCATTTCATGTATACCCTAACCATCTCTGCACTTTTTTACATAAACTCTTCCATGTTATTGTTGTGGGACTTTTCCTTAGTTCAGCTAAAGACAGGGTCCTTGTCACAAGGCCATGAAAATTTACGCTCGCAGACCATTTGAAGAGTGAATAAAGCAGGGTTTTTTTGGGTGAAAAGGGAAAAAAAAGGGAAACAGGGACTCTCCACAAGGCCAGAGGTCCTCTAGTGTGCTTCCTGCTTCACAGTTTGAAGTTCAAGTACCACCCAGGAAAGGGAGGGGCCTAGCTCCTCCCCACTGCAACCCCTGCAAACTTCTCTGTCTCCACCCCACTGTGAGCTCTTCCCAGGGCACAGGTTGTCTGGAGGCACTGCCAGAGAGCCCTTCCCACCTGGCTGTTTCATTACTAGCACCATTACATTTGGCAAAAAGCATTTCCTGCTTTTTCTAGAATACGTCTGGGAATACATATCATAGAGAAGAAACCCTCTTACCCTGAAACCACAAGTTTCAATTTAGAAAGAAATGTTTCTAACACATATACCATATATTGAAGATACGGGTCTCAGTATAAGCCTAACAAAGCCTTCATGTTTTCCAATTTTATAATGTGAAGGCAAGAGAGAGCAAGGTGTCAATAACATTGAAAAATATGATGGAGATGTTAATTCCAGCATCGGAAAGAATCTGAAGAATGAAGCAAATTATTTTCCAGACCAAGAAAACAATGAAAGGGAGACAGAAACATACAAACCTACACAGGTTTTTGATCATAGCCAACCCCACCTTCATTTGATGACATAGAACAAAGATGAACACAATTTACCATAAGGGACAGAAAGTCAATATTTTCAACTCTGTGGGCCAGGCGGTCCACTCTGACATTGTAAAGCGAAAGCATCCGCAGACAACAGGCAAATGCGTGTGCGCCTGACTGTGTGCTAATAAAACTTTATTTAAAAAAAACAGGCCAGAGGGCTGGAGAGCAGACTGTAGCATGTCAACACTTCACCTTAGAATTCCCCCTAAGGAGAGCAAATATATTCTTCTCACCATTTATGCAGTGCCAATTCCTAAGTTAAACACAAATATCAACAAATAAACTCCCAAATAAATAAAATGTACAGAAATTTTCCAACTCTCCAGAGCATAACACTGGTCTGTCCTCAGCCCAAAGCATCTCTCACCTGTTTCTGCACACCTGGTTCTGTTTTTCTACATCTAGGGAGAAGGTGCAGGTTCCAGGATCAGTTGCTAAGCTTCCAGCAGTGCTGTGTATCGTGAGAGATAATTTGACCCTAACTATGACGCCGTAGGTGGGGGCTAAGAAAATGAGCCCTGGTAGGTATGCATGCTCTGCATCTGAGAGTAACTTGTTTTTAAATTTATTTTAGATCTGCTCAGAAAAGTAGGGAAACAGACTGACGGAGTAGGAGGAAGCTAAGACAGCTAAAAACTATGAGGCAACGGCTGCTTGGAACAGAGAGCGCCCAAAGCTGTCATGGCAAGCTGCCCTGCAGCCCAGGTTGGAGTGACTGTCAACAGTGAGGCTTTGGGAACTTCCCTCCACCAGCCTGGTGACAAGTATCACCTTGTTCAAGATGAGGAAGACAAACTTTGTGTTGTTGTTGTTTTTTAATGCAGAACAAAAGAATGGAGCCTTTATCCAGGGTATGCAAACAGCTCTGAAATAGCCTACCATGTCAGAAGAAAAAAAAACTGCATTAGAAACAGGATTTTATATCTCTAAATTAAATCAGAAATGTAAAGAATAAAGTAGGACATTTGTTACCTTATTCAATAGCTCCTTTGTAGCATATGTGGTGCTATTTTGTAACAAGGCTGTTGCTGAGTGAGAGGGCAGGCATTATTGCAAAAAAGATGTCCACCAGCCCTCAGGGAACTTACAGTCTAGTGGGGGAAGGAAAGAGGTTAAGAAGTGATGATTGGCCAGGTACAGTGGCTTACACCTGTAATCCCAGCAATTTGGGAGGCCAAGGCAGAATGATTGCTTGAGGCCAGGAGATTAAGACCAGCTTGGGCAACATAGTGAGACCTCATCTCTAAAATAAACAAATAAATAAATAAATAAATAAATAAATAAATAAATAAATAAATACAGAAAACAACAACAACAATAGCCAGACATGGTGATGTGTGTGTGTCTGTAATCTCAGCTACTTGGGAGGCTGAGGTGAGAGGATCATTTGAGCTCAGGCGGTGAAGACCAGCCTGGGCAACGTAGCAGGGTCCTTTGAGCCCAGGAGGTTGAGGCTGCAGTGGGCTATGATCATACCACTGCACTCCAACCTGAGCCACAAACGGAGACCCTGCCTTAAGAAAGAAAGAAGAAAGAAAAGAAAGACAAAAGAAAGAAAGAGAGAGAGAGAAAGAAAGAAAGAGAAAGAAAGAAAGAGAAAGAAAGAAAGAAAAGAAAGAAAGAAAGAAAGAAAGAAAGAAAGAAAGAAAGAGAAAGAAAGAGAGAGAGAGAAAGAAATAAAGAAAGAAAGAAAGAAAGAAAGAGAAAGAAAGAAAGAAAGAAAGAAAGAGAAAGAAAGAGAGAGAGAAGAAAGAGAGAGAGAGAGAAAGAAAAAGAAAGAAGAAAGAAGAGAAAGAAAGAAAGAAGAAAGAAAGAAAGAAAGAAGAAAGAAAGAAAGAAAGAAGAAAGAAGAAAGAAAGAAAGAAAGAAAAGAAGGAAGGAAGGAAGGAAGGAAGGAAGGAAGGAAGGAAGGAAGGAAGGAAGGAAGGAAGGAAGGAAGGAAGGAAGGAAGGAAGGAAGGAAGGAAAAAAGAAAGAATAAGAAAGAAGAAGAAAGGAAGGAAGGAAGGAAGGAAGGAAGGAAGGAGGGAAGGGCGGGCCAGGAATGATTGCTCACACCTGTAATCCTAGCACTTTGGGAGGCTGAGTCAGGGGAGTCGCTTGAGGTTAGGAGTTCCAGACCAGACTGGCCAACATGGTGAAATCTGTCTCTTCTAAAAATCCAAAAAGCTTAGCTGGAGTGGTGGGGGGCTCCTGTAGTCCCAGCTACTTGGAGGCTGAGGCAGAAGAATTGCTTGAAACTAGGAGGTAGAGGTTGCAATGAGTCCAGACTGCACCGCTGTACTCTAGCCTGGGTGACAGAGTGAGACTCCATCTAAAAAAAAAAAAAAGGTGATGGTCTGGATTTCCAAACCAGTATAGAGAGTTGCAGGAAGATTTTGTTTGCTTTGTTTGTGGAGGAGAGGAAATGTCTATACAAAGACTTAATGAATGGCATCAAATAAAGATATTAATAGTAAAGAATGTAAATAAGACAGCTGACTCCAGGGTACCACTAGGCATAAGAGTACAGAAAGCTACCTTATTGGAGGGCCAAAAGCTGTTTGGAATATTTGGATCATCAGTTCGGTGAATGGAGCACATGCAGAAAATAAACACACATTTTAAAAGAAAGTCAGGAAGCATTGTTGAAGGCTGCAGTAGATTGAGTGGTGTCTCGCCAAAAGATATGTGTCCCTATCATAATCTTGGGAGCCTGTGAATATGAGCTTATTTGAGAAAAACGTCTTTGAAGATGCAATTATGGTGAGGATCTGAAGATGAGATTAACTTGGATCATCTAGGTGGGCCCTAAATCCAATGACAGGTGTCCTTTAAAAGACAAAAGAGAAAAGGCTACATGGAGACAGAAGCAGAGATAGGGGAGACTTGGCCACAAGCCAAGGGACACCTGAAGCCACCAGGACCTGGAAGAGGAAGGAAGGATCACTCCCTGGAGCCTCCAGAGGGGGCACAGCCCTGCTCACACCTTGATTTTGGACATGTGACCTCCAAAGCTGTGCGATAATAATTTCTGTAGTTATAAGTCACCAAATATGTGGCATTTTAAAAACAGCTGCCACGAGAATCTAATACAAGGAATATACAAATAAATGTAAAAAGATAAAGTGTTAAACCATTTTCATGAAGAGGAAGAGACAATTTTGCTAAGATATGAGTTGTTTCTCCAATTTAATCTAAAAATGTATTTCTTACATCTGATAGGTTAGCACAGAATATCTTATTCATTCAAAACTAGACCAAAAATGGGAAAGAAAACATCACAGAAGACCAAGATAGATTTACCACAGCACATACCAAATCATGGCATTATCCTTTTAAACCAATTCCAACATTTGTTCTTGGCACAGAGTTGAGAAATGGTTGTTCCCTGCAAGCCTGTACTTCACTCACTACTACTGTTTCTGCCCCAAGTTAAAAATGCAAGAGACGGCCAGGTGCAATGACTCCTGCCTATAATCCCAGCAGTTTGGGAAGCTGCGGCAGGGGAATTGCTTGAAGTTAGGAGTTCAAGACCAGCCTGGGCAACACAGTGAGACCCTCTTTTCTACCAAAAACAAACAAAAAATCAGCCGGATTCTGTGGTATGCATCTGTGGTCTTAGCAACTCAGGAGGCTAACGTGGGAGAATCACTTGAGCTCCGGAGTTTGAGGCTGCAGTGAGCTATGATTGTGCACTCCAGCCTAGGTGACAGAATGAGACCGTGTCTCTAAAGAAATGTTTAAAATAAAATAAAATAAATACATAAATAAAGTGCAAAAGATTTGGAGAGAAGATGATGAGGTGGAGGCCTTGGTTTGGTAAGGAGAACTATGACTTTTCCTTCTGCACCAAAACGGGTACCGCCCTTCCCTTCCCAAGCCAAGTAAGAGAGGAAGAAGATAATCAGAGAATTTGGAGAACTCCACATCAAGGGAAGGAGAATGGTATCTCATTTCTTGTGCAGCACCCGCCTATGCATGCATCAGCATATCTTATGTCTTTGCCTTGCAGGGCACTGTGATGGTAAATTTTGTGTCAACTTGACTGGGCCACGGGGTGCTTATGATTGTGGGTGTGTCTGTGAGTGTGTTTCTGGATGAGATTGGCATGTGCATCTATGGAATTGATAATGTAGATGGCCTCTTCCAATGTGGGTGGGAAATAGCCAATCTGTTGAGGGTCTTGGGAACCTCAAGAGGCAGAGGAAGAAGTAGTTTTCTCTTTTCGCTTTCTGACTACCCACCTGAGCTAGGACGTGAGGCTGCTGCCGCCCTTGAGCTAGGATTTTCACTTGGTTCTCATGACTTTTTTGGTGTTTAGTCTTGGTTCAGATTATACCAGAGACTTTTCTTGAGTTTCTAGCTTGCAGAAGGCAGATCATGGGACTTTTCAGCTCATAATCGTGTGACCCAATTTCTCATAATAAATCTATTAATAGGTAGGTAGATACATAGATAGATACATACATACATACATACATACATACACAGGTATATAGAGATATCATCTACTTGTATATCAAATACAGCTGGACCTTGGCTGGGTACAGTGGCTTACACCTGTAGTCTCAACATTTTGGGATGCCAAGGCAAGAGGATCACTTCAGACCAGGAGTTCAAGACCAGCCTGGCCACCATGGTGAAACCTCATCTCTACTAAAAACAACAACAACAAAAATTAGCCGGACATGGTGGCGCGTTGTCTGTAATCTCAGCTACTTGGGAGGCTGAGGCATGAGAATCACATGAACCTGGGGGATGGAGGTTGCAGTGAGCTGAGATCGTGCCACTGCACTTCAGCCTGAGCAACAGACTGGGACTCTGTCTCAAAAAACAAAGCAAAACAAATACAGTAGGACCTCTTTATCTGTGGGCTCCGCATCCATGGGTTCAACCAACCGTGCTTTAAAACCATTTTAAAAAATAATAGCAGTACAACAATTAGAACAATAATAAATTTTAAAAATGAAGTATAATGCTCACTTGCATAGCATTTACATTGTATCAGGGATCATAAGTAATATAGAAATGATTTAAAGTATGCTGGAGAATGCGTGTAGGTTACATGCAAACACAACACCATTTTATAGGAAGGATTTGTGTAGTCATTGATTTTGGTATCCTTGAAGGATCCTGAAACCAATCCTTCACAGATACCAAAGGACAACTCTCTATATATGTCTAAATCTGTATTATAGAACCAATAAGATATATAAAAGGATACATATGAAGAGGTTTTTACATATGTATACATGTGATACAGTTATCATATCTATCATCTAGGTCTCTGTCTATATATATATGGTCCAGTGACTATTCACCAATAGGAATTCAGACATTATATATATACACACACTCATATATATGCACTCCCATACCCATATATGTATATATATAACTGTACATACATATATCTATGTATGATATATATCCCATACATATTATATATGTACACTCAAATGTATAGACTCCAATATATATACACTCATATATACTCACGTATATATTCATATGTATATAAACTCATATATATGCTCATATATATAAACCGATATATATACACACCTAAACCCATATATATATGCCCATATATATGTGTGTGTGTAAATATATATATATGTATATATATATGTGTGTGTATATTTTATTGGCTCTATGTCTGTATTTCTCTGGAGTACTCCTACTAATACAAGCCAGGAGGTATGGAACTAGGGAGAGTTTCCAGGTGAAGAAAGAGTGAAACCAGGTAGCAATAGAGCAAGCTGCCCTTTGGCTATTTCAAGTGACAAGAAAGTCTGGGTATCCTATTTGTCATGATCACTGGAGACAGTGTGTGGTTTGGCCTTCCCCAAAACTCCCCAATGTGTCTCATGCAAGAGCCACCATACTGAGTGCCTCAATAGCCTCTGTTAGCCAAGGGAAGATGACAGCGTTGTGGATCAGTGAGAGATTCCATGTATTTATCTCCCCTTTTTAATCTCCCCACCCCAGTAGCACAAGTGAGTCAGCTCAGAATTAGGAAGAGAAATTAGGGGGTGTTAAATTGGATATGAGGCTGAACTTTTTAAACTAGGCAAACAGGACTGGACATTATTGTTATTGTGACCAGAAAGCTGAGGACTTGGCCTCATGTGATTATTCAGAGACGAGACAGAGAACTTCAAAAGAGCATATCTGAAGGCAGGGAAAGCAGACACATTCCACTGTTTATAGCCTTCCATGTTCAGTCTTCACAACAAACGACTTTCCTATATGACAGCCTCCTGCTGCAAGTACTTACAAAGGAAACATCACCACATTCTACTGACTATCTGTTTTTGCAGCTTTCTTCCCACTAGGTTGTCAGTTTTTCTCTCATTTATTTTTTCCTTTTCTTTCTTTAAAGAATAAGAAATCCATATTTGTCTTCTCTCTCAAAAGCATGTAGAAAGTAACAAAAGAGGAGGTCTTTATAAACATTTGCTGAATTGAACTGAGATTCTATGAGACATTCACATCGTCGTGTTAACCCATGGATTTCACAATCCAGGACTCCTGGTGATTTGAGGAATCTTCTTGGAATTTCATTTGTGTATGCCAGGACTATTATTTAAACTTGTTTTACTTTTCTGAGGATCCTCATCTTACTAAAACAAATTTCCCACTCAACTAATGAACGAGCCGATCTCCAACACAAATACAAACATGGCAGCCAACAAGCATCATGTTTCTCCATAGCCTCTCTTACCTCTTTCCTTCATCCCTCAGTCCTCTTCCTCAGTCACTGAACCTCAGAATAAAATTTGTCTCACCCTTGCTTCAATTGCTTGGAAAGAGAAATACATCAACCATTGCCAGAAAACGTAGAGGTCACCCAATTAAGTTTGAATTTCAGATAAAGAGCAAACATATTCTTAGCAAGAATAAGTACCAAGTATTATTTAGAACATACTATACTATTCATTGTTTACTGAAATTCAAATCTAACTGGGTGTCCCATTTTTGCATTTGCTAAAATCCCTATTGTATTTCTTGTCCCATTGTATTTTTCAGAGTTCCCCTCTTTAAGCTGTGCTTTCACTTTATCCTATTTCCTTCTCTGCATAGTTTCATACCCCCATGACTCTGTTTTTGCTGCTGGTATACAGTGCCCTCCTTGCTTCCACAAAACATTTTTGCATTATGTTATTTCTGTTCATTCCCTAAGCATCCTAAACTCTTCCCAAATTCAAACCCAGTTGGGTGCTACAAGAAGTCAGGAAATCTGATTATAATTTTTGGCAGGCATTAATTATTGATGTAATTTATCAAATAGGTGTAACCTATTAAGTATTCTTCCTTATGTGAGTTTTGGTTGATTATGTCTTTTAAAGGAATTGATCTATTTCATCTAGATCAGTGGTCCCCAGCCTTTTTGGCACCAAGGGTTGATTTTGTGGAAGACAATTTTCCCATGGGCCAGGGGAGGGTTAGAGATGGTTTGGGGGTAATTCAAGCACATTATATTTATTGTGCACTTTATTTCTATTATTGTTACATTATAATATATGTGGAATAATTATATAACTCACCGTAATGTAGAACCAGTGGGAGCCCTGAGCTTGTTTTTCTGCAACTAGACAGTCCCATCCCGGGGTGATGGAGGACAGTGACAGATCATCAGGCATTGGATTCTTACAAGGAGCATGCAACCTAGATCCCTTGCATCCACAGTTCACAATATGATTCGTGCTTCTATGAGAATCTAGTGCTGCTGATGATCTGACAGGAGATGGAGCTCAGGCAGTAATGCCAGTGATGGGGAGTGGCTGTAAATACAGATGAAGCTTCCATCACTTGCCCACCACTCACCTCTTGCTGTGCAGTCTAGTTTCTAGTGGGACACAGACCTGCACCAGTCCATGGCCCCAGGGTTGGAGACTCCTGATCGAAATCATGAGCATAGCATTGTTCATAATATAATCTTTTCTTATTATCCTTTTAATGTCCATGAAATCAGTAGGGATGGCCCCTCTTTCCTTTCTTTCTCTTTCCTTCCTATTAATAGTGTGTGTTTTCTATTTTTCTTGATTTGTCTCACTAGTCTAGGCTTATCAATTTCATTGATCTTTTCAAACAACTCATTGATTATTGATTATGACATTTTGGTGGACATGAATTAGATGTTTCTGTCTTCTGTCCTCATACTACTTACTGCCTTTGCCAGGGTAGAGCCGAGTCTGCTTCCAGGCGTAGTTAGCCACAATCTTTGCCCAGAGGCAGACAGATGCTCTGAGGTGCTCAATCAAGCTGATTTTGGCCCTAATTTTGCCCTCAGAGACAGGGGCAGAATTAATCTAATTTTCAACAGTGAAATGATAAAGAAACTTATTTTGTCCCTTTTATGCAAATTATGGATGAGTTGGAAAGGCAGACGATAAACAATTTATTTAAGGAACTATGAGTAATTTGCAGACAAAATATATGAAGATATAAATAATATAATAGCTGAACGAGTTTACATTCCCACCAGCAGCCACTGTGGAAAGCAGTTTGGAGATTTCTCAAAGGACTTAAAATAGAACTATTGTTTGACCCAGCAATCTCATTACTGGGTACATACCCAAAGAAGTGTAAATCATTCTACCAAAAAGACATATGCATGAGTATGTTCACTGCAGCACAATTCACCCTAGCAAGGACATGGACTCAACCTAGATGCCCATCAATGGTAGACTGGATAAAGAAAACGTGGTACATATGCATCATGTAATACTATGCAACCATAAAAAAAGAACGAAATCATGTTCTTTGCAGCAACATGGATGCAGTTGGAGGTCGTTATCCTAAGCAAACTAACACAGAAACAGAAAACCAGATGCCATGTTTTTAATTATAAGTGGGAGCTAAACATTGAGTACACATGGAAACAAAAAAGGAAACAATAGGTTCTGGGGCTTACTTGAGAGTGGGAGGTGGGAGGTGGGAGGAGGGAGAAGATTGAAAAACCATCCATTGAATACTATGCTAATTACCTGCCTGGAGAAATAATTTGTACACCAAATTCCTCTGACACTCAATTTACCCATATAACAAACCTGCACATGTAACCCTGAACCCAAAATAAAAGTTGGAAGAAAATAAATAGATAAAAAGCATAAAAAGAAAAATATCACTCCTCTCCAAAAAGAAAGAACAAAATGGAAAGTCTATTGAAGATTGTGGAGTCAGTTAAGTGATTCTTGTGGATATCAATTAAATATCACTATCCCTTTTCCTCAACATGATGAATTACTGCAGTGCCTGGGAGATGAGAGAGTTTAGAGGTTCAAATGAAGGTGTGTGTGACACGGATCCAGTTGCCAGACTTGATGGACAAAATGAAGACCATAACTAAAAAAATGAGGGGGGTGAGGGCTAAAAAATTATATATCAGGTACGATGTACACTATTTAGGTGACAGGTGCACTAAAATCTCAGACTTCACCACTATACAATTCATCCATGTAACCAAAAACCATGTGCACCCCAAAGGCTATTGAAATAAGTAAATAAATAATAATAAAATAAAATAAATTTTAAAAATATAACAACCACAGCCTGACCAAAAAAAAAAATGGAGCAGAATTCATGTCATCCAGGAACAAAGTTCATGAAAGAGAGCATCACCTGTTGCTGAAAACCAGGGTTAATGCTGCAGCATCTTCAACAACTAATCCAGGTAAGATCTTTACCTTCCAGGTAAGTTAGTTCAGTGTTGACCAGAACTGAGGAGCATAATCATTAAAAAAAAATAAATAAAATAGAAATGTATGTGGAGTCTGGTACCTAAACTCATTTATATGCATTGGGAAATGCTCCTGGGATATACATTAGACACATTTTCAAATGTTTTACTGTGTCAAGTAATTGTGTAAGTTGCAATTCTTGCTGCATGTGAATCACTTCCTTTAAATTTTGGTTTTTGATAGAAAGGACTCTACTTCCTAATTATCCAGCCAGTTGCTCCTTTTCTGCAAAATCCAGCCCAAGGTGTGTTACTCTGAGATAGCATGCAACTAAGCAAGTGAGATAAAAGAAATCATGAAAACGGGTCAGGTTTTAAAAATTAAACTTTATTCTATGGTTTAAGGGAAGCTAAACCAGCAGAAAATGAAATCCTAGCAAATAAGAATTGGAAAATGCAGTTCTGGCCTCAGGGGAAATATCAGAAAATGACTAATATGTTAAAAAAAAAATAGAGCTCAGATTGCGAGTGTGAAAAAAAGGAAAGGAATGGAAATCACTAATCAAAAATGTATGACATTGTCCTGAATAATAAATGATGTGTAAACACTGAACTAATATGAGCTGTGTACATTGTGATTTTAAAAAAACTTTAGAAAAGGAATAGAAAAAGCATGAAGGATAAGAAAAAATACCTGGTATTGAAGAGGCGAATAAATGCATTTGTGAAGTGACTGGATGATATTTTGGATACATAATTGGAACAAGAGGAGATTCCTTTTATATTAATGGAAGGGACAAGTGCTCCTACAGGGGTTCTGTGGGAAGGTTCCTGTTACTGTGGTTTGAGATGCCCTTTTACTGAAAGCTACTGGTTTCAACCATTTAGAACCACCTTGTTTCGCTGCCTTAGAACTGTGAGTTAGTTTGGAGGCTGAATATCTAGAAAAAGGTTTTGGCAACATGAACATGAATTCAACCAAGTTATACATACCTTTGGTCAAAGCCTGCTACAGTTCCTTACGTCTTGGTGATTTTTCCTGCTGAATTTGTAGGGTGTTTTGTATTCTTCGGAAAACCAGCTGGAAAGCGTTTCAGAAAACTCTCTCAGTAGCCAACAATAATCCCTTAAACATTATTGAGAAAGCATGGGAGGGTTTGTGGGGTTTAACCAAGTGGATTTGGTAGCTTAAGTCAGTATTAACGGCAATCAAGCAAGACATGTGTCTTCAAATCCTGGTGAGGAGTGGCCAGACCCTAGGTTGGACAGCTGTAAGGGAAGGTTCCTTGCTGGCTAAGTGACATCTCACTGTGCATTCTGAAGTTTTCTATAACTATGGACAAAATTATATACTGTGGGCTGTCTGTGAATAAATATGGAGTGGTTTTGTTTCTCTTTGCTTCATTCTCCTGAAATGAATATTTTTCACTATTTATGGAAGAATGAAAGCAAGATATATATATTTCACTTCATTTCTCTTTTGGCCTAAACAATTTATGATAGAAATTGATGCTAAAATAAACACATTCTTGCTACAAAATATATGTTCTTTATCAATGTGCTAGCAGATAGTACAGCCATTATGGAAAACATCATGGAGTTTTCTCAGAAAACTAAAAATAGAACTACCATATAAACCAGCAAATCCATTACTGGGTATTTATTCAAAGAAAAAGAAGTCAGCACTTCAAAGAGATACCTGCACTCGCATGTTTATTGCAGCACTATTCACAATAATAAAGATATTGAATCAACATAAGAGTCGACCAACAGATAAATGGATAAGGAAAATGGGGTATATATACTCAACAGAATGCTACTCAGCTTTTAAAAAGAAAGAAATGTTGTCATTTGCAGAAAGATGGGTGGAACGGGAGGTCATTATGTTAAAGAAAATAAGTCAGGCACAGAAAGACAAATATTGCATATTCTCATTCATATGTGGAAGCTGAAAAATGTTGACCTCGTGCAAGTAGAGAGTAGAATGAAGATTACCAGAGGCTGGGAATGGTGAGGGATGAAGAGAGGCTGGTGGATGGGCACAAACACACAGTTATATAGAAGTAATATGTGCTAGTGTTCCACAGCACAGCAGGGTGACTATAGTTAGCAACAATTCTAGTCCATATTTCAAATAGCTAGAAGAGAAGATTTGAAACATTCCCAACACAAAAAATAATAAACGTTCAAGGTGATGGATACCCCAAATACCCTGACTTGATCATTACACATTCTATGCATGGAACAAAATATCACATGTGCCCCATAAATATGTACAAATAGTATATGCCAATAAGAAAACTATGTAGCCAAGTAGGGGCACATGTATTCAAAGTAGCACAGCAACATGTGGAACTATTAAAGTCAACGTTAATGAGTCTAATATGTCCTTAATGAATTACTTAGGAAAAAATGGCACATGCTAAAAAGTAATCTCTGCCCTCACGGGAATTGCTACTTTTGAGAGAAAAATATGCTTTCTATGCTACTTTCCTGAGAGAAAATAGGAAAAGGTGAATGAAAGTATCAGTATGAGAAAGAAGTTATCATGATATAGTAGGATAATATCTACCAAAAGATTAGAAAAAACAGTATTTCTTTTTGTTCAGAGGAGACAAAAAGCACTACGCCAGTGCCTATAATGTCTCAATGGGGAAACATGCTAAGTTGAGCAGTGAAATAAATTTAATATTCACATAATTCAATTGAAGAGCAGAGAAATGAGAAAAAGGAAAGTATCCCAGTTGAGAACAATGTTTCTCCTTTCTATAGTCCTCAAAAATGAGTCTTACTCCATCAGTGCCTTTTATGCTTAGGTATTCCTTGTTACAGGAGAAAACATTATTGTATTAGTCCGTTTTCATACTGCTATAAGGACATACCTGAGACTGGGTACTTTATAAAGAAAAAGAGGTTTAATGGACTCACAGTTCCACATGGCTGAGGAGGCCTCACAATCATGGCAGAAGGTGAAGGAGGAGCAAAGTCATGTCTTACATGGTGGCAGGCAAGAGAGCATGTCCAGGGGAACTGCCCTTTATAACACCATCAGATCTCGTGAGATTTATTCACTATCATGAGAACAGCACGGGAAAAACCCACCCCCATGATTCATTTACCTCCCACCGGGTCCCTCTCACGATGCATGGGAATTATGGGAGCTACAATTGAAGTTGAGATTTGGGTGGGGGCACAGCCAAACCATATCAATTATTATTTTCTGTAAACATTGATACATACATGACTTTTTGAGCTGTAAAACCCTTGGTTCTGGCAGAATCATGGGCAGGAGTCTAATATGTAAAAAGACTATAGAAAAATGATTTAGTTGAGGGAAGGATTAGGGATGCCAACGCTGTCTTCACACGCGTTAATTTTCTCAACATTTGCCACCTGAGAAACTTGTATCTCTCATCCAGGGCTTTGGGAAGCACCTATTGAAAACCACTGTGTCTGACTGCTCATTATCAACAGAGGGAAGAAAAGGGTGAATTAACACCTCTGCAATTCATTATTCCCCTTTAAGGGGAAGATAGAAGCCCCTGGTAAAGGAAGAAGGAAGGTAAACTGGTCAAATCCCCTTGAAAACATGCTAGGGAGAAACTTCCTGAATGCTTATTATTATTTGCCAGAGGGAGAGTCCTTATATGTGGAACGCTCTTGGTAGGATGTACGTAGCCTGGCTAGAATCACTTCTGGTAAGCAGAACTGGACTTTATGAAATTATAGCACATGGCCACATGGAAAATTTTATGTAGGCCCTGTAATTAGATGAGTAGACATTGGAGAAATTTTACAAACAAAATTGCTCCCGTCCATGTTAATGATGTGAGTTTATGCAACAAAGACAGAAATCAAATATCAAATCAAATATATCCAGCTAGACCATATGCTGATGTGATAAGAAATTGCTTGGGGACAAGTGATGGCGTCCCATACCATCTCCAATTTTAGCCGTGCTTCATAATTATCTGTATACCTTAAACTACTAATAAAACTGGGCAAGTTCTAGAATTCATGTTACTTCGATTTGATGATCTGTTCCTTAGCAGTAACATCAATATTACAGTATACTTAAATTTACAAAAATATCTTCATGAAATGTTTAATGTTACCAAAATATTTGCATAAGACTAGTTTATATACACTCACACTCTACTTCTAAGATGAGCATGACTCCACTGTTATGGTTGAGAAAAATGAGGTTTAAAGAGATTAAAGCCTTAATAGGGTCAAAATCTCCCTCAATGACACAATCTGACACCCCCACTAGCACACACAGGTCAAATGTACTTCTAAAATCAAAGCTAATAAATTATTACTGGGAATCATGTTCTGGATAAATGAATGATAAAATACCAAATTGGTGACTGTTTAAACCATAGAAAAAGATTGCCTGTTTAAACTGAGTTGCAAAAAGTGGAGAGCCTCACACCCAAATGCAATAGAAATGAAAATTAAAAACAACGGAAGAGTGAGGACATTGGAAACAGATGGAGAAAAATCCCCGTGGAAAATTGTGTACGTGATAAAGAATGGTCTGAATCCAAGAGTCTCTAATAGCAAATGCCATTCTCTGCCCACTAAAGATTGCAAGATGTTTTTTATTTTTTCTGGGCATTTTCCTTTTAAAAGGATCATTTTGTTTTTCTACAGTTCTTTTATTTATTCATCTCAGTATTCTAGTTCACTAATCCTGTTGGTCTAATTTAATAATTAAACCATACATTGTATATTACATTTATTTAAGTTTCAAAAAAAAGTTATGAAGAAGGCAATGCTTATGTGGTGGGCACACCCTGAGAGGACCCCAAAAAGGGTCACTTTTTTGTATAATTCCCTCTGCCTGAGTGCAGGGAGAACCTGTGACAAACTCCTCACCAGTAGAATATCTCAAAGGGTGTGAGCTAATCTGTAAATCAGTTTAGGTTTAGTTCATTTAATGGCTGTTATTCTACTAATATCCATTTAGTAGGTAAATGGAATCAGATTTAATAAGGTAAAATCTCTTAAAAGAAGAATCCATCTGAGGAATGGCTGTCAACTGCTGACTCTAAACAAGCAGGAAACCATGAATTCCATAGCTGCAAGGAAATATAATACATTCTTTCAATAAATGAACTTGGAAGAGGACTCCCTAGTCTCAAGGAGATCATAGCCTTCGTTAACTTCTTGATTTCTGCCTTGTTTGATTATGAGCAGATAAAAGTGAGTGTGGTCAGATGACTGAGCCACGGAAATTGTGAGATGATGACTGTGTGCTATTGTAATATGTTAACTTTGTGATAAGTCATTACACAGATGTAGAAAACTAATACAGGTTAATTTTTTAGAAAATGCATTAGCAATGGTAGAATTGGGAAAAACGATCTGTTGAAGGCACTGTTGGTGATATATAATCTCAGTTACTGTTATAAACAGATAAACCACTTGTTATCCCTACAGTTACAGCCAGACTTTAAATCTGTTTTCCATAAATGCTGAAAGACTTTTCAAGTAAAGCCAACTGAATTTTGTCTGAATTATTAATGGGACTGCTTTCACTTTGTGCTTTTTTTATAAAAAATATTGTGAGATTTTTCATTTTCCGAATTCTGAGAATCTGACAAGCATAGACCTCACTATGTAAATGATTTTTTTGCCTGTGAGTAAATGTATTTTTCCCCCTGGAAAATCAAAACAAATATAACACATTAAATGTATAGCTTACTTGAAATACACTTTCTGAATGCCAAATAATTAACATGTGGAGAAAAAATGAGCTCCTTACAGTCATGAATATTTGGTAATTAAGAGGTATTCTCAAGTCAGACCACAACTTTAAATGTGAAGTTGTAAACAGAGGTCACATTACCATCTTGGCGATTCTAAGTTTTTAAAGGCAAAAAGAAAGAGAGAGAGAGAGAGAAAGGAGAGAGGAAGGGAGGAAGGAAGGAAGGAAGGAAGGAAGGAAGGAAGGAAGGAAGGAAGGAAGGAAGGAAGGAAGGAAGGAAGGAAGGAAGGAAGGGGGGAGAGAGAGAGAGAGAGAGAGAGAGAGAGAGAGAGAGAGAGAGAAAGAAAGAAAGTTTTTAATAAATGCCTTAAAGCAGTTTGAGAAAATTAAAAAATAATTATAGAAGGAAGGAAGGAAATAATCAAAACAGAGAAAGAAAAAAAGAAAGAAAGAAAGAAAGAAAGAAAGAAAGAAAGAAAGAAAGAAAGAAAGAAAGAAAGAGAGAGAGAGAGAGAGAGAAGGAAGGAAGGAAGGAAGGAAGGAAGGAAGGAAGGAAGGAAGGAAGGAAGGAAGGAAGGAAGGAAGGAAGGAAGGAAGGAAGGAAGGAAGGAAGGGAGAGATATAACCCAGAATATGGATAAAACCATGCAAGATGCATTCTGCAAAGAGTGCATTAAGAAACACCTCTCAGGTGGCTGGGCATGGTGGTTCACGCCTGTGATCCCAACACATTAGGAGGCCCAGGCAGGTGGATCGCTTGAAGTCAGGAGTTCAAGACCAGCCTGGGCAACATGGTGAAACCCTATCTCTACTTAAAATGCAAAAATTAGCTGGGTGTGGTGGTGGGAACCTGTAATCCCAGCTACTCGGGAAGCTGAGGCAGGAGACTCACTCGAACCTGGGAGGCAGAGCTTGCAGTAAGCCGAAATCATACCACTGCACTCTAGCCTGGGTGACAGAGCCAGACCCTGTCTCAAAAAACAAACAAACAAAAGAAACAACTTTCCTCTATCAGTATGCATTTATCATGTCTTGAATGTTTTAACCAATTCTTGATTTTTTAAGCAAAATGCTTCAGGTTACTTTAAAAAAATCTCTTTTATATATTCTGTTCTCTTTCATCTTTTTCTCTTTATTTATTCATGCCAGAGTTAGCAGTGCCTTTTTTTCCATTAAAAAAAAATTTGTACAAGGCCAGTAGTTAGGACTAATAGGAACCTCTTCAAGCACTGCTGAGTAATTGTATCGTTTGTGATGGCTAATTTTGTGTATTACCTTGATGGGTTCATAGGATGGCCTGATATCTGATGAAACATGTCTGAGTATGTCTTGCAGGGAGTTTCAGGAAGAGTTTCAAGCATTCAAGAAATGGTTTCAAGAAGAGCGTTCGGGTTCAGATAAAGCAGACTGCCCTACCCAAGGTGAGTGGGCATCATGCAATCCACTGGGGGCCCGAATAAAACAAAAACCACAGAGGAATATTAGGTTTGCTCTCCCCCTGCCTGGGGGCTTGAGCCGGGACACAGGTCTTCTCCTGGCCTTCGTGCTCCTGGTTCACAGATCATCAGACTCAGACTGGAATCTACACAATTGTCTCTGACTCTGAGGCTTCCAACTATGCTTCTGGTGTTCCTGAGTCTCCAGCTGGCAGACAGCAGCAGATCATGGGATTTCTCACCCTCCGTAACTGCATGAGACAGTATAGTGAGATGCAGTGGCTTAAAGACAAGTCACACAACTCATGAGTAAGGCATCTACAGCACATAGTTTGGCTACAGAAGGAGGTGTGTTCTTATATAATGCTTACATGTAAACTTAAAAAAATTAAATCTACTGGGATGTAAACCTTTTACTGTCTTGTATGATTAAAATAGACCATTTTCCACTGACACCACCTGCACTATCATGGCATGTCCATGCATACTTCTCTATAACAGCAGACATTGACTATTAAACAACTGATGAGGTTTCTATCACTGTATAACAAACTACTCCAGAACTGCATAGCACAGAACAGTAACCATTTTATTATGCTAACCATTGCCAGGCTTTTATAATTCAGTCAAGGTACAGGAATCGCTTGTCTATTCTATGGAGTCTGGAGGCTTCAGGTGGTAAGTTTCAAAGAGCTTTGCGTAACTCAGATGACTGGGAGACAGAATTTTGGGGAGGCTTTTTTATTTACATGTCATGTGCCTGGACTGAAATACATTGAACACTAGGCTCAAGTGGACTGTCAATGGAAGTATCTACATGTAGACAGCCTTCACATGTAGCTTGGGCTTCCTCACAAAATGGCAGCTTCAGAATCACCCTAACACCACTGTTGCCAAGAATCTTTTCTTTGTGTACTTTACCTGAAAAACTTTGGTGAAGTTTTTGAGTGAAGTGTTTTGGTGGCTTGCATTTAAAAAAATATTTTGACAAATTTTAGGGGTATTGTTTCCCTATTACTGAGTTTTGTTGTTTTTACATAAGGTATATATTTTAATAGGTTTTATGAAAAATTGAGATTGTTTTGCCAGTGTTTCAAATATGTACGTCCCCAAATTACTTATTTTATCACTGTTGAAAGACAGCTGAAGTGAGCATACACTTAAAGGTTGAAAGTTTCTATTTAAAACACCTTACAATATGAGTTTGTTTTATATGGGTTCTATTGTTGCTGATAAGAAACTGGCTGTCAGTCTTATTGCCATTCCTTTATGATTAGTTATTTTTTCTCTTCAGTAGCTGATTTTACTTTCCTTTATTTTAGCTCTTCTTATTTATTCTGTTGACTTTTGAATATTTGAGTCTGATTGTTTGGGGTACAGTTTTGCACAGAGAACTCATGTTTCCCTTTAACTCTTCTTATGTTACTACTCTGTCTTTGCAAATTCACCCACAACATCTTTATTAATATGTCTCTAATCTGCTTGAGAGTTTGCCTATTTATTTTCTGTCCTCCATTTTTTTTGTGAATTCCTTTACAATGCATTTTCTCTTTTTTAAACCACTTCATTTCAATTTATTAATTCTTCCTTTGACTTTTCAAAACTATATTTAATTCTGATTAACAAGGTATATAATTTTTAAAAATAAAATCTGTGGTTTTTATTTATAAGATATGTAATTTATGTCTAGATTTATCATCTCTTATTTAACTGTTTTTTCATGATACATCTTTTTTCTTTTTTCCAAAACAAATTATTTTAGTGATTAGTCATTGTAATTATAGAGGTTATTACCATTCTCTATTACAAAATAAGGCTACTTTATTACGCCAGTGAAGATATTTTAAGAACTAGGCTCAATATTCTAGCCAGAGTTCTTCCTCTATTCTGTAACTCAAATGCTGACAACTCTGTTTCTGCATCTCCTCAAATATAAAACATAATTGCATGTTGTGTATATGAGTTTTTAATTCTGGTGCTTTATGTCTTGTCTCATGCTATTGTTTCAGATTAGAATCTCTTTCCCACAGTTTGGGCCTATTAAAATTTTCATTAGCCTTTAACTTTGAAATGAAATGCCTTACCCCTAAAAATGTGTAACCACATCCTGTAAGGTTTAATGAATCACTACTTTCCCGTTACCATCTCTGGCATAGAAGAACAATTTTTGCAATTAATTTTAACTAATCACTTGTATATGCTGCCTTCACTATAAGTAAACTCATGAAGGACAGAAACTATGTAGGCTTCTTCTCCACATATCTCATAACACAGCACTCTGAACATAGTTACCAAATATTAGCTGAATTAAATTGTAAACAATATAAATTCTTTTCAAAAACGCTTCTGTGTAAGTTTAATCTCAGATGATTTCAACATTTTGGGCTGGATTAGAAAATAAAACAAAAAGAAGACCATTAGTTTGGAGGCAAGTCTGAATATTTCCTTGCATGAATGCATAATTAAAATACATGATTTAATTATATATTTTGAAATATTTATGTGTCAGAGATAGAGCTAGTCTTTCCTCAAACATTACATCCCAAAAATGTGGGGAAGAGACATTATAACTGAAATACTTATTTCATGAATAAATTCATTTTAAGAAACAAACTAACAAAAAAACACAATTTTTTTCTTTTTTTTTTTTTGACACTTTACTCCATTTTTGCATTATCTGACCTGATTGCCAGCAATGTGGGTTTAAAACAAGGGCAGTTTTATTTAGAGATAAATATATGGCAGAAGAAGAAATGTGCCCTCTGAGAAGGGAAAAGGAGGCCATGAAGTGGATAATATTCAAGTTCAACCAAAGACAATTTCTAAAATGTAAAAAAAGTACCATAAGGGACTAAAATAAGGGACTAACTAAAAGGCAGACCCCGTTCTGGGCACTGTGCAAATATCCCACTTACTCTACACATCACGTATGAGAGGGAAGGATCATCCACCTCCACTTACTGATGCACAAATGGAGACAAAGGTGCCCAGAAATCACCCTGTCACACAGCTAGCAAAGGGAAGATCTTGTGAGAAAATCCAGACTTTTCCCATATACTGCACACCTTGAAGTCATTCCAAGTTACTATCCAATTCTTGTGCATTGCATTACTCAAGAATGATGATATGGTGTATTAGTCCATTCTCACACTGCTAATACACATACCTGAGACTGGGTAATTTGTGAAGGAAAGAGGTTTAATTGACTCACAGCTCCCCATGGCTGGAGAGGTCTCAGGAAACTTACAATCATGGCAGAAGGAGAAGCAAACATGTCCTTCTTCACATGGTGGCAAGAAGGAGAAATGCTGAACAAAAGGGGGAAAAGCCCATTATAAAGCCATCAGATCTCATGAGAACTCACTCACTATCAAGAGAACAGCAGCATAGGGGTAACCACCCTGATTAAAATACCTCCCACCGAGTCCCTCCCATGACACTTGGGGATTATGAGAACTACAATTAAAGATGAGATCTGGGTGGGGACACAGCCAAACCATATCACAGGGTATAACAAGATATGATAGAAATTTGTTTCTGGACATCTATTGCTCATGTCTTCTTTCCTCATCCCTCCCTCCCTCCCCTGCTGCTTCCTCCTTCCCTTTCCCTTTTTTTTTATCCCTTCCCCTTTCCTCCCCCACCTCTTCCTTTCTTCCTCTCTCCCTCCCTCTCTCCCTTGTTCCTCCCTCCTGCCCTCCCTTCCTTCCTCCTTCCTTCCTTCCCTCCTTCCTTTTCTCCTTCCCTCCTCCTTTCTTTCCTTCCTTCCCTTCTTCCTTCTCTCCCTTCCCTCCTCCCATCTTTCTTTCCTTCCATCCTTCCTTTTTGCTTCCAACTTACATAGTCATCTTTGATTCAGGGGTCCCAGTTCCTGATTACTAAAAGAAGAAGAATCCTAATATCACTGAATGTACGGATCTAATGGGTCTGTTATCACTATTAAGTGTCTGAGAAATCACCAGGTATCTAGTGATGGAGCATTTGTGGTTATTTTTATAATGATTATCATTCAAGCAATTGTCTCTTCTCACCTATATTTTTATCTTACAGAGAGCTTGCTTTGTCAAGGACCTCTGTGACACTCCGCTTTTCAAATTAGTAGAAAATGTTTCCTTTCAAAATAAAATATTATCTAAAATATTTCTTAACAAAATAACTGTGTGTTATTTTGGGGAAGAAACAAAATGATACTTCCGATATGCAATTCTTCATATTACCTAGTTTTCTTGTTGTTATTTTTCTTTTTGAGATGGAGTTTCGCTCCTGTTGCCCAGACTGGAGTGCAATGGCATGATTTCAGCTCACTGCAACCGCCACCTCCTGGGGTCAAGCAATCCTTCTCCCTCAGCCTCCCGAGTAGCTGGGATTACAGGCGCTCGCCACCATGCCTGGCTAATTTTTTGTATTTTTAGTAGATACAGGGTTTCACCATCTTGACCAGGCTGGTCTTGAACTCCTGACCTCAGGTGATCCCCCAACCTCACCCTCCCAAAGTGCTGGGATTACAGGGATGAGCCACTGCACCCGGCCCATATTGCTTGGTTTGATTGTAGCTTTACTCATATGTATCTTGAACACATATTGATCAAATAAAATTGATCAACAGCATTATATCTATATATCTTAATAATTCATTTATGTTTACTAATGTGTTTTTAAATATTAATTTAAATTAATATTAAATTAATTTAATAATAGGATATTAATATACCTTACAGATTTTAAAAGGCAAAATCTTATCAACATATCTCTATAATTAGCAATATGTTGGCTATGCCAAGATTGAATCAAAACTCATATCCCAGATTATGATTTACTGGGAAGTAAAATTAAGCAATCAATCAGATTTCAAGTAGTAACTGAAGAAACATCTAGCCACATTAGAATGTGAATAGAATCTCTATTTAAGTTGGTCTAGTGGTATCAGGTCATCAATATTTTGGACTAAATAAGATGCACTGATGTAGTTGGTTGTTCAGTTTTCTTCAAATAATGCAAGAAGCACATATAGGACATCATCAATATTGTATTGAAAAACTGATGTGACGTGCATTTCATTTTGTATCTTCTTTGTGTTTATGCAGTTTTTTCTGTCCATTTAATTCACAATGAACATTATTAGTCTTTGGCCCAGAAAAGATTCTGGTTTTAATAGTGATGTCTTTATTTATTCATTTACTCATCCATTCCGTAAATATCTGTTGTATAAACCTGCGTATGGTATGCATTTCATTGTGCTTTTGGTCTTGGGGAATCACCAGTGACAATACCATCCTGATGTGCTGGAGCTTAAACACATCATATATATTTACATTTTCATATTTATTTGGCTCTTTACCTGTGAACAGTCTAATTGTCACTAGTTTATTTGCCTACTTCAAGAAACCAAGGTCTCAAAACAATTACACAACATGAAGTAGACTGGAGATTTAGGATTATCCGGTTACCTTGATCAATGTCAATTCATTTGGAAGAAAAACTGAAGTAGCAATTCAAAATTTCAAGAATGCTCTTTGGATCCTAAATGTGTGGGGATGGAAGAAGGAATTTTCTTTCCTAGGAGGAAGGTAAGAAAGTCTAGGCCTGACCGCGAGAGCTGGTGGTTCGTTAGGATGGAGTTCCTTCCTTCTCCTTCTTCCTTACCTTCCTTCCTTGCTTCTTCTTCCTTCCTTCCTTCCTTCTTCCTTCTTCTTCCTCTTCTTCTTCTTTCTTTTCTTTTCTTTTTTCTTCTTTCTTTCTCTTTTCCTTCTTCTTTTTTGAGGACAGAGGACGGGGCTCTGGAGTGTGGTAGCACGATCCCAGCTCACTGCAACCTCCACCTCCCAAGGTTCAAGTGATTCTCATGCCTCAGCCTCCCGAATAGCTGGGTTACAGTTGCACACCACCGCACCAGGCTAATTTTTTGTATTTTTAGTAAGAGATGGGGTTTCACCATGTTGGCCAGGCTTGTCTTGATCTCCTGACCTCAAGTGATCCGCCCACCTGGGCCTCCCAAAGTGCTGAGATTACAGGCCTGAGCCACTGCACCCGGCCTTAAATTACTTTCCATGGCCATTTGTATTGCTGAAAGTAATCATACAACCACTGACTATGTTTTTTTCTTTGTGCTTGTCGTATATTATCTGCTATTCTTTTGTGAACGTAATTTAGTCTCTGAAAGACAAAGAAAGCAAGTTAAAAATAAATCAGCTTTAACTGGTATGAAAGGTTAAAGATGGAATTAGAAAATACCCAGGCAAGCAAAGAAGAAATAGTTAGTTTTTGAGACAATCTGGCTTTCTGAAGTCTTTAGACAACGATAATATTGATGACTTCTGAAAGAACCAAATACTCCACAGTGCTTGGGAAGACAAAATAAAAGTAAATATCTATGATGAAGTTCAAATAGGGCCTCTCCTATATATAAATGTGCTTTAGGGTAAAGGTTTTTAAATATTTTTTTTAATTTCTTTTATTCTTTGTGAGAAATCCATAAATTACAAGGGCTGCAAATTGCTTTTGAATACATCAGGCAGGAATAGTTATGGCAAAGACGATTAGCTATTTTTTGGTTTTTGTTCTTTAATCTATAATGTTTTAGGACAAAAATCATTTAAGTGTATGTTTGGGGCTTTTAAGGCCTTCTTACGTTTAGTGTCTATAGTTGAGGGATAGTCAACGATTCCACTAAATGCCCATCGGAAGGTCATTATCTGCCTAATAAAAACCTTTATTGAGGAGGCCATTTTAAAAAACAATCTAAAATGGTGCAGTTAAGGGAGATTTATAATATTTCACAAACTTTATATTTAAGCCTCTATCTGAGAGTACAGATATAATCAGATACTTTTGCATTCTTCGAAGAATATAAATTGTTTTCATTGTTGGTCGTTCTCCGGGACTTTGTTAGTCTCTGTTCACGGATCAGAGATAAGGGCTGGGTTATGAAGCTGATATGAGAGGAATGTACGGGACTGATAAAAATCAGAGTGCCTTCCCGATACTAATGGCACTCTCAAACAGCTCACTGATACAAATAACTTAACAGACTCTTGGGAATTAAACAACTTCACTTTCTTACCGGGAAGTAATTATCCTGTCTGACATTCCTGTTGAGATAGGGCCAAGCTTCCGGATATTATGCAGCTGGCTATTCTAGGCTTCTAGGAGCCTCCCTTCAATACATCCTCCAAAAACCTTACAGACTTCTACAATTCTGTTTCAGAACTCTGCAATTATGTGCTGCTCATATCAAGAAAACGAAAATCTGCCATGCATTTTTTCGGCTCTAGCATTTGCAGATAAACACAGGTTTGAGAAGACAATTAATGGATGTAGATGTAGATTTCACCTGTCATGTGTTCACATGTGGTTAAGAGTAAGATGTTCTATCAAGAGAACATTTTTCCATGTGGCCCATTCTGACTTAGAGTGTCCTTGACTAATTAACTCAGAGTATTTTGGAAAATGTTGGCAAGGCTTTCCTAAAGGGCTATTTAGTGAGTTTTCTTAGCATTTGCCCTAGTTTCCATAAATCCTATGAAAACATTTACTTTTGTTCTATATTTACTTTCCTGACCCAGCCAATATTATCCTTCCTCTGCTTAAAATTGATGTGCTACTCTCTGGAGAATTTTGTAGCAACATGAGGACAGATACATATTCAGATACACTCAACTGTTCAACAACACAGGTTTGAACTGCACAGATGCACTTATACATGGATTTTCTTCCACCTCTGCCTCCTCTGAGACAGCAAGACCAACCCCTTCCTCTCTCACCTCCTCCTCCTCAGCCTACTCAACATGAAGATGGCAGAGATGAAGACATTTATGATGACCCACTTCCACTTAAGAATAGTAAATACATTTTGTCTTCATTATGATTTTCTTATTAATATTTCCTTTTCTCTAGCTTACTTTATTGTAAGAATACAGTATATAATAGATAGAACTACAAAATATTTGTTAATCAGTTGTTTATGTTACGGGTAAGGCTTCAGGTCAACTGTAGGCTATTAGTAGTTAAGTTTGGGGCAAGTCAAAAGTTATACACAGATTTTTGACTCTGTTGAGGTTGGTGCCACTAATCCTTGCATTGTTCCAGGGTCAACTGTATACATATACACACATTAGACTACACGTATACACACACAGTTCAAGACTAACCTCCCAATATAAACTTTACAAACATTGACCCATGTCTCTCCATTAATAGTCTCAATCTTCTATTCTTCCATCAATCCCATCTTCATAAAGATGTGTACACATCACGTACCAAGGATCCACCCATTGTTTACTCAGCATCACTAAAGCAAGCCTCCTTCCTTCTCAGGCTCTTAGACATCCATGTGTCAACATGGGGCTGAGGGAGGAAGAGAAATGCAACTGGGATTTCTGAGCTCCTGCAGTTAATCTTGTAGTTAATCCAATCAGTGTAGAGGAGAGAAAATTAGAATAAGGCAGGTTAAGCAATGTTTCCAAAGTATCAGTGCATGTCTTACGAATAAAAGGGTACGAGTGTTAAAGACTGTATTAGTCTGTTCTCACCCTCCTAGTAAAGACATACCCAAGTCTGGGTAATTTATAAAGGAAAGAGGTTTAATTAACTCACAGTTCCACATGGCTGGGGAGGCCCCACAATGATGGCAGAAGGTGAATGAGGAGCAAAGTCATGTCTTACGTGGTGGCAGGCAAGAAAGCTTGTGCAAGGGAACTCCCATTTATAAAACCATTAGATCTCATGCTACTTATTCACTACCATGAGAACAGTATGAAGGAAACTTCCCCTATGATTCAATTATCTCCACCTGGCCCTGCCCTTGACATGTGGGGATTATTACAATTCAAGGTTAGATTTGGATGGGGATGCAGCAAAACCATATCAAAATCAAACTGACATGGCCTCCCTTTTTTTTTCTCTCTGTCTGTGTATGCAAGACATACCTAGTGTCTAATGTGTGCTAGGTCCTTACTGAGATCCAAGGATGAAGATATGATTAAAATAAAAGCGGTCTCTGCCCTAATTATATGCAGGAAGAAAGAAAGCCAAGATGAGATTAAAAGGAGGCCTATGTTCTGTGACAGGGGAAACCCTGGCTTTGAAATCTGTTACCTACTCTTGTCCTGCGTTAGTGGATAGCAGGGAAAATGATAATATATGCTAGCCTTTGCCATCATATAGTGAGGCTAACATTGGATAATGTATGTCCTGTATGCTATTTGATATATAACTGTTAACTCAATAAAGGTAATTTCTCTTCTTCTCTTTTCTAGTGACTTAACTAAATCAGTAAACCGTTTAATTTAATCCAAGCCCAGTGCTCTGGTATGGCAGAAATATTACACTGGAAGGAAAACAGAATTTGTTCAAAAAAGGTATTAGCAGTGCCTTGAGGACAGTTGTTTTCATAAGTTGTTGTTGTCCTTGTTTTGTTTTTTCTTTTTTTTTGTTACTACTGTTCCATTGATGGAATTTTCTATTATACTGGCAACATTTTCATTATAAAAGCTATAAATTCCTGAAGAGAAAATTCCAGAATGCCCAAAGTGTAGGTGTTGGTTTGTTTCTAGATGATCAATCATATCTTATTGGGACCCAGTTTCCACGCTTGCTTACGTAACCCATGGATGATCCGTTCACCCAGCATCTTAAAACAGACGAGGGACACAATACAAAATAACATGCTAGAAATAATTGAAGAAAGATTTCCAGTTTCAGTGATGACACACCCCAAATTGAAAGATAAAAAAAATAAAATAAACAAAAACAGAATAACCAAGAACCGTGGGATAATTACAAAAGTTGTGAGTTATTTATTTATAATTGAAATATCAGAAGGAGAAGAAAAAGAGAATAGAATAGAAAAAATATTTGAGGTAAGAATAGCTGAGAATTTTCTAGAATTAATGACTGACATTGATCATTGTCTAGAAACCTCAGCGAACACCAAGCAAGATGAATACCAACAGTTACACCTAAGCATTTTGCTTTCAAACTGCAGAAAACCAGAAACGAAGAAAATCTTGAAAAAAGCTGGGAAGGGAGTTGAAGAGCACATTCCCTATACATAAATAAGGACAAGAATTAACAGTGGACTTCTCATCATTATACAAAAAAGATACTTACACACACATGTTTATAGCAGCACAATTCGCAGTTGCAAAACTATGGAATTGGCCGAAATGCCCATCAATCAATGAGTGGATGAAGAAATTGTGAGATACACACACACACACACACACACACACACACACACACACACACACACCATGGAATACTATTCAGTCATAAAAAGGAATGAAATAATGGCATTCACAGCAACCTAGATAGAATTGGAGACTATCATTCTAAGTGAAGTAACTCAGGAATGGAAAACTAAACATTGTACGTTCTCACTCATAAGTGGGAGCTAAGCTATGAGGACAGAAAGGCATAAGAATAACACAATGGACTTTGAGGACTTGGGGGAAAGGGTGGGAGAGGGATAAAAGACTACACATTGGGTACAGTGTATATTGCTCAGGTAATGGGTGCATCAAAATCTCACAAATCACCACTAAAGAACTTACTCATATAATCAAACACCACCTGTTCCCCAAAAGCCTATTCAAATGAAAACATAAATAAATTTTAAAAAGAATTGGCCAGGCACAGTAGCTCATGCCTGTAATCTCAGCATTTTGGGAGGCCAAGGAGGGTAGATCACTTTAGGTAAAGAGTTCGAGACCAGCATGGTCAACATGGTGAAACCTCATTTCTATTTAAAATACAAACATTAGTTGGGGGAAGTGGCGTGCGCCTGTAATCCCAGCTACTCGGGAGGCTGAGGCAGGAGAATCACTTGAACCTGGAAGGCAGAAGTTGCAGTGAGCCGAGTATTAAAAAACGAACAAAACGGTGGACTTCTCATCAAAAACCATGCAAGCAAGAAAAGAATGGAGTAAAATATTTAAAGTGTTGAAAGAAAACAACCAAACAACCATCAACCTAGAATTCTGTATCTAGTAACATTATCCTCAAAAAGTGAAGAAGAAATAAACTTTCTCATAAAAATAAAAACTCAAATAATTTTTCTCCACAGACAGGCCCACCAGAAATGTTTGAAAAAGTTCTTCAGGTTGAAGAAAAATTCTATAGGTCAGAAACTTGGATCTAGTAAGGAAAAAGGGAACTTCAGAGAAGGAATAAAAAATGTAGAATAAAGTATTTTTACTTTTCTATACTTAATTGATATAATAGACAATTATTTCTTTATAGTAATTATCATAATATATTGAGTGATTGTAGCATACAGATCAATGAAATGAACTAAGGCAATGTTATAGTGAACAAGATAGAGAAATTGGGAACACTGTATTATAAATTACTCAAACTATACAGGAAGTGATTCAGCGATATTTGAGGTGGGATGTAAATTAATTTAAAAGGTATATTAAAAATCCTAGGTAAAAGAATACATTTGTTTAAAGAAGTGGAATTAATGTGTGAAGAATAAAGAGAAATTGAAGTCATACAAAATGCTTAATTAAAACCAAAGACTGAAAAAGGAGGGGAAAAGAAATAAAATAATTATATTCCACAACCAGTCGGCATTTAATTTGTAGTATGCAAAATAGGTTCAACATTTTAAAATTAATTAACATAATATACCATATGAGTGGTCCAAGGAAGGAAAAAGAAATCATCTGAACTTATAATGAGATGCAGATAAAGCTTTTGACAAAAATTCAATATTCATTTATTATAAAAATTCTTAGCTAACTAGAATCAGGAGATGATTCCTTAACTTGATTTTAAAATATCCAAGAAAAACACAACTATTCTTAACATCCAGTGAGAAGCTAGATTCTCTCCCTCTCATAATATTACCAAAATCATGAGGATGACTTTTCTCAACAGTCCTGTATAATATAGTATTGAATGCCCAGTCCCACCTAGCTAGGAAAAAAGTTAAGGCCAGGAGCAGTGGCTCACACCTGTAATCCCACCACTTTGGGAGGCCGAGGCGGGCAGATCACGAGGTCAGGAGATCAAGACCATCCTGGCTAACATAGTGAAACTCCGTCTCTACCAAAAATACAAAAAATTAGCTGAGCGTGGTGGCAGGTGCCTGTAGTCCCAGCTACTTGGGAGGCTGAGGTAGGAGAATGGGGTGAACCCAGGAGGTGGAGCTTGCAGTGAGCCGAGATCATGCCACTGCACTCCAGCCTGGGTGACAGAGCGAGACTCCATCTCAAAAAAAAAAAAAGATAAAACATATGCAGTTTGGTAAGGAAAAATATCAAATCATCTTTATTTGCAGATGAGTTTTTTTGTCTTTTGTAGAGAATCCCAAAGATGTAACAACAAAAATACCTCTGAGAATTCATAAGTGTCTATACAAAGGCTACAGGACACAAGGTTAATATACAAAAATTTGTTGATTATCTATTGACAGGCATGAGAAACTAGGCATTAAAGAAACAATTAAAGGGGTCTTTGAGAAATGGCTGATTCTAGAGTTGGGGCAGGAAATACACAAATTAAGCCCAGATCCTACTAACAATATCACCAAAAGACAAATATTTTAGGAATAAATCTAATAATATCTGTACAGGATCTGTATGTGGAAAAGTTGAAAACTCTGATGAAAATAATCAAAGAAGATCTGAGGAAATGGAGAGAAATTTTATGTTCATGTTTTTGAAAACTCAGTACAATTAAGATAGCTATTCTTTCTAATGTTATGTATAAGTTAAATGCTTTCTCAATCTCAATACCAGCAAGCTATTTTGTAGACGGGGCAAAATGTTTATGAAGTTTAAATGGAATGGCAAAAGACCCAGAATAGCCAACACAAAGCTGAAGAAGATGAACAAAGTTGGAGATGTCAGATGACCCAGTTTCAAGCAGTGTAAGGCTACAACCATTGAGAGACCACAGTATTATTAAAAGAATGCACACATATGCGATGAAACAGAACAGAGAGCCAAGAAATAGATTAATGTGAATATGACCAACTAATCTTTGTCAAAGGTGCAAAGGCAGTCAATGGAGGGATAATGATGCTGAAAAAAAATGGAATGTACCTTTGCTGGAAACTGAAACTAGACAAAAACCTTACACCTTTTACAAAAATTAACACAATATGGACCAGGAACTTCAATGTAACATGAAAAGCTGTAAAACTTCTAGAAAAAAGTCAGAAAAAAAATCTCCATGTCTTTGGTTTGCTCATGAGGTACTTTTGTTTTGTTGAGTCTCCTCCTCCCCATATTTATTGAGATATAATTTATGAATAAAATTGTGTGCAATGTGATTCTTATATAAGCATCACACTATACACCTTAAATTTATACATACACAATTATGTGTATTTTCTGCCCCCAGCTCTAGGGCCCCAGCCCTAGAGTCAGCCATTTCTCAAAGACACCTTTAATTGTTTCTTTAATGTCTAGTGGCTTATTCCTGTTGACAGGCAATCAGCTGAGTTTTGTATATTAACCTTGTGTCCTGCTATCTTTGTATAGACACTTATTAATTCCCAGAGGCATTTTTGTTGTTACATATTGGGGATTCTCTGCAAAAATAAAACAATCTCATTTGAAAATACACACACACAACCCATATAATACACACACATACATGCACACACATACTTGTGTATATATGCACACACACATATGTATATGCATACATATCTAAATATAATGTAAAATGACTACCACAATCAAGTTAATTAACTCTAAAAGCACAATCTATGAAAGACAGAAAGTTTTGGACTTTATTCAAGTTGAAAACTTCTACAATATGAAATACGCTGTTAAAACTTGAAAGGAAACTCAGGTTGTGGAATAAAATATACCCAAAATATATGTCTGATAAAAGATCTGTAGCCAGCATACACAAAGAGCTCTTAACACAGAGCTCTTAAAATAAGAGAACATACTATTCTAATTTAAAAACTGAACAAAGCATTTAAACAGACAACAGCTAAGGTATACAGATGGCAAATGAGCATATGAAAAGATGTTCAACAACAGTTTTCATTAGGGAATTGCAAATTGAATCAACAATGTGATACCACTACACACCTACTAGAATGACTAAAATACCAAATTTCTATAATACCAAATGCTGACAAGGATACAGAGAAACACAAATTCTCACTCTTTACTGGTGAGTAAAGTCATTTAGGAAGAAAGTTTGGTCATTTATTACAAAGCTAATTGTAATCATACCATATAATCCAGCAGTCATGCTTCTGTTATTAACCCAACTGAATTAAAAACTTATGTGCACAAAAAAACTTGCACAGAAATGTTTTTACTGTGTATATCCTGACTTACCTATTATATTCATTTGACTTGCCATAAAATCCAATGGAGAAAAAAATATTGCTGGTACATTCACATTTTTGATCCAGTGCAGTACACAATATTGAAGGGAGAAATATCAAACATCCGTGTGTACCCCAGGGTTTCCTTATCTGTTTAGAAGTTTTCCATCCATGCTATCTCTGTAATATAGCAATATTGAACTCAAATTGTGAGAGTATGTTTAATCTTCAGTTACCACATTCAAATATTTATTATCTGTTAATATAGGGAGACCCCCTGAAACTGTTGCTACAGAATAAAAGATGAAATGCTCCTGATTATTGTAGATACAAAATTGCATGCAGGACTGTGTAAAGACAACGCCAGATTGGACTGCCACAATGAGCCAGCAGCACATGATGTGCTTCCACCTGCAGAGAGCATATGAATGGACGTGCAGTCAGGGAGGTTTCACATCATCAAGATTCCTATCCCAGAGAAGCAGATGTTCATAGCTCTGGGAATGGAATATGACCCTTGTGGAGAGCCTATAAACGGATGCATGGGGGGCGCCTGTCCATATGGATAAGATAGGGCTATAAATGCCCTCATCTTGCCATGGCTCTTCTAGGCCTCTTTAGGGTTAAGGCATACTCCCTTCTGAGAATTTCTGGTCTAACCGGTTGTGTAGCTTCTCGTCCTGTTTCTATAGATTGTTTGTAACCACCTTTTGCTGCAATTGTTACTGCTGATTAGTATCTTGCTAATCATAGGTTATAGAAAGATCGTGTTTCTGTTTTAAGGCTCTGTTAGAAATTACTGATGCACACACTATATTGTAAATTCTTATCTCTGTATACTGTACTTCTGCATACAGATGTTATGTTAACGAATTACTTCATCCCCATGTGACCATCTCACCTCATAATCAAATGACCCTAAATCCCTCACTAACCTACCCCTGCCCTCACTAAACTTAATAATAAATGCTGGTATATCCAGTGCATTGGCAGCACCGTGGGACCAGAAGGCAGTGACCCCCCTGGACCCAGCTTTCACTATCTTATGTGTGTCTATTATTTCTCGACCTGTCGATCCACCTGGGAACAAAGAGAGAGCCCCATTACATTGAGGGCTGCTGGCCAGATCCTGCAATATGTTAACCATGATATATTTATTTTACTTCATGAAGAAATTAAAGGCATTTCTTTAACTAAATGGCCCAAGGGAAGCCATGCAGAAGGATTTAACCAACAAGCAGAACTACCAGGAATGGTCCTAGGTATTACCTGCTGGGGGCGTGCTCTCAGTAATTCTCAAAGACAGACTTACCAATCTCTCTGCAATGAGCTTCAGGGTCATTCATAAATATTGGAGACAGGCTTGGAGAGAGCCAAAATGTCTCCTGAAGGCAGCAAGCTCTATTTGTTTGAGAGTATATTTTATAAAGTCCCTGTCTTGGAACCCCAAAGTAAATTGAAAGTTGTCGCTGTCTTGTTTTATGTTCTAAAGTATGAATTCCTCCTAGAGGGCAGGACAGAAGACAGTGTAACTTTTCTTTCTTGGTGATATATTTATTCAGCCTGACTCTAATAGCAATATTTTAAACATTTTTTAAAATTTCCTTTATCTAAGGGATGTGATGTTAGCAAAAATACAGAGTTCGGGGGATTGATGGCTTTGAGATGTGTTTTTCTCCTGGCTAGATAAAAATATAGTTTCTCCTTCTTCATAGACTGTTAGATTCCTGTTTCCCCCATCCTGCTCCTCTGCCTAGCTCTGGAAACAAAAATGGCACACGATCCTCTTGGAACCCTGTATAAATGTGTACGCTGCTATTCACAATAGCAAAGACATGGAATCAATGTAGGTGCACATCACTTGTGGATTGGATAAAGAAAATGTGGTACAGCTATACCATGGAATACTATGCAGCCATAAAAAAGAACAAAATTATATCCTCTGCAGCAACATGGATGCAACTGGAGGCCATTATCCTAAGTCAAGTAATGCAGAAACAGAAAATCAAGTATCACATGTTGTCACTTATATGCTGGAGCTAAACATTGGGTATGCAGGGACACAAAGATGGGAACAATATAAATGGTGGTCTACTAGAGGTCGGGGAGGGAGGGGGACAAGGGTTGAAAAACTACCTATTGGGTACTATGCCCAGTACCTGGGTGACAGATTCAATCATGCCGCAAACCTTAGCATCAAACAATATACCCAGGTAACAAACCCCCACATGTACTCCTGAATACAAAATAAAAATGGAAGTTTAAAAAAAAAAATGTGTGTGCTGGGCATTCAAATGGATTTCAAGGATACTCAAATTGTTGGCTAATGGCACTGGTCTGTGGACCTTAGTTTATCTAGAGACAAAATATATGCACGCATTGCTCAAGGTGCCAGCTGTCTCCCATCAGGCAGGTTTTGGATCCTGCCTTCAAGATTCCATAGCACTTATATATCCCTTTAGAAAAGTTGTCTGCTTGAAATACAATGCACAACCCACTGTGGCTCCAGAGTGCAAAAACATGAAAGTGAACATGAACACTATTAAAGCAAAACAAAGAAAAAATTGATATTTTCCTTGCAAAGAAGTTAACGTTTATTATCAAAAATGTTCTCCTATAAGCTGTCTTAAGTTGCATATGGAAAATGCAAAGTTTATCCCAGGCTTCTCAAAAAGTGTTTTGATATTCCTTTACATTCTTTCCCTTACCATCATTACAATCAAATAACTATCAAAGGGTCATAATTATTATGTTTTCACTATGAGCAAAAAAAAAAGGACTTTTGCTCATTCTGAATAATTTTGCATACCAGCTAAAAATCACACGAAACTATGCTGAGTGAGCAAAAATTCTTTTTTTTTCAAGCAGAGTGAGAGGAAGGAAAGATGAAAAAAAAGGTGAGAGGGAAGGGAAGACAGGAAAGAAGAACCTCTGGAAATAGAATGAAAACAAAACAAAACATAGGGACTTGCACTTTTCTTTGCAGATGTCAGACGATTTGTTTGCCTTTGGCATTTTTTTTTTTTTTTTTTTTTTTTTGAGACGGACTTTCACTCTTATTGCCCAGTCTGGAGTGCAATGGCGTGATCTTGGCCCCCCGCAGCCTCTGCCTCCCAGGTTCAAGACATTCTCCTGCCTCAGCCTCCTCCCGAGTAGCTGGGATTACAGGCATGTGCCACCACACCCAGCTAATTTTGTATTTTTAGTAGAGATGGGGTTTCTCCATGTTGGTCAGGCTGGTCTTGAACTCCCGACCTCAGGTGATCCACCTGCCTCGGCCTCCCAAAGTGCTGGGATTATAGGCGTGAGCCACCATTCCCGGCCTGCCTTTGGCTTTTAAGTGAGTTTTTGGGATGCGTTGAACTGATGCCATCATATTTTCTGGTCAGGCTGCCACGCCCTCTCTACATTCCTGATTCCATCTGCCCACCTAGTGAGAAACTATTTCCTCAGTGTCTGTCCATCTGAAAAACCACAAACGATGTTCTGGAAAAAGACCTCACATCTTTTTGCTAATGAAAGACAAGTTTTAAATGTACAACAGGTTATATAATTCTTGGAATATCTGTTAAATATATTACCTCTCTGATCTTTTATGTATATTCTAATAATTACAACATAAAATAATATATATTTAATTATAACATATATTTAAGTATTTATATATTACATGATAATAAATATGTAATTATACTATGTAATTATATAGTATATATATAGAAGCTACATATATTAGCTATGTATAATTACATACATGTTAGCTACATATATAATAGTTATCTATAATTATATACATATTAACTATATATAATTACATATATTAGCTATATATAATTACACATATATTAGTTTTATATATTTTTATATATTAGCTACATAAAATTACATATATTTAGCTACATACATATTAGCTTTATATAATAACAAATTACTTATATATAATTACATATATTCGCTACATATAGTTACATATGTATTAGCTATATATAAAATTACATATATAAGGTATATATAATTATATATACATTAGCTATATATAATTACATGTCTTACCTATATATGATTACATATATTAGCTCTATATATTTGCATATATATTAGCTACATATAAAATCACATATATAAGCTATATATAATTATGCACATTAGCTATGTATAATTATGTATGTATTAGCTATATGTAATTACTTATATATTAGCTACATATATTAGTTATATATAATTACATATATATTAGCTATTTTTAAAATAAATTTGCTATATAAAATTATACATAATTAGCTACATATATACTAGCTATACATATATCAGCTATACATGGAAAATTTATTTTCAAAATAATTATCTATTTCCTTAGCATGTGAGTGGTATAGAAAAATTTCTACCAAAGTTAGGGCTTGAAAGAATCTCACCTAACTATAGGGAACCAGAAGTCGTCTGGAGGGTTCTGAGGTCACCTCCGACTGACAGGCACTCAGTGGTCTTTGAAATTGAGGTGGACATGCAGAGAGTAACCCAGCTTCTGGAGGCAGAGAAATGTACTCCTCTTCAGGCACTCTGGAAAGAGAAAACAAGCTGGGGACTCATCTAGGAGCCCCCCAAATTGCAGAGACTCAGCAGAGAGTGAGCTCAGCTGCTGTTGCCGAAGTTCAGTCCTTCCACAGAGGCTGCCCTGGGGAAAGTGGCAGTCTGCATTTATTGATGAGGCAGTGCTAAATGATTCTCCCAGGCAAGGCTGGCAGAGGCCACCATGCAGTAACTGAAATGCAATCTTTTCAGACCGCCGGCGTTGCCTGGCAGGACTAATACATATCTTGAGGCTAACGAGGTTCCGTCCAATTTTGACCAAGAGAAATGATATTCTAGATTAGATGATTTGAACCTAGAATGCTCTATCCTTGAAATAATGGCAGGAGTTACAATGGGTTTATCTTGTAACTCTATCTCCCATTGTAAAAAGAAATTACGTTTCTCAAAATACAGATATAATAGTATCAGATCAAATGTGGCAGAAAACAGACACAAATATGTTGGGCCAGGAACAGAGACAAATGTGTATGGGAGGTTGTTTAGAATTTAGAAATATAAAAAGCTTGCTTCCCTCAGAAATGTAGCGTGTCTGTTACTCTAGATGTTCACGGATCAAAAAGTTAGGGATGACCCTTCAAATAAACAACACAAGGGCGAGAAGGTGACTTGAGCTTCATTTATTTTCTGATTCGAGCAAGACAGCTTCTGCATGGGTGAATTAAATTAGGTGGTCGGGAGCCCAAATGTAATGATATCTTTTGTACCTTCAGACCTCCAGCAAATAATCATGCAAACCAAAAATTTGGCTCACCCTACAAAACTAATGACTGGGTGCCTTCTCTATAAACAACCACGTTGTCGTTTTTGAGTGTGGAAAAATGGGCACCAAGTGGGACTTGAATTCTGTCAACAAACAAATATATTCGGGTTTGACCTCTTACACCTTGCTAAGTTTTCAATGCATATTGCAGGTGTCCAACACACAAACACACAGGTACATACCCACACAATAATGCCTCTATAATACAATACATGTTCCAGGTATTTTTGCTTCTGTGCTCCAAACAGATGTTTGTCTTTAGAAATCATCTATGCACAGCATTTCAATCAAAACAGCGATGATGATAAACATCATTGCATGCTTGTGGGAAACAGCGTGACATTCATTTTAGCTAAATCTGTGCCCCCTTGTCAGAAGGCAAAATGAAAGGTTCGTGGGTAGAGCACTTTGGAGCTGGCAAAGCTGTTTTGCAGTGTTTGTGTCTAGAATTATTTTTAAACATATGCCTAATGCACCCCCTATTTGTCACTAATCAGCCATAACACAGCAGGCAAGTTTCTTAACCCTTGTGAAGCCCCACGTACTAATGGGTAGAAATGGAAGATGATAAGGATGAAGATACGTGAAATATCTCATGCACTACCTCGTGCATAGCATCTATTAAGATGAGGAGGAGGAAGAAGAGGAGCAGAAGAAAGAAGAAGAGGAAGAGGAGGAGGAGAAAGGGGAGCAAAAGAAAGAAGAGGAGGAGGAGGAATATAAAAATACTGAAATACTTTTCTTTCTTGGGCTGAATTCTGGAGCAGCAGACTCAAGGGTGATCTTGTGCAGGTGACTTGTTGAGAGTAGCATGTGTTCAAAAGAAAAATTGATGAGAGTAAGCAAGAAAAGCAGAATAGGGCAGAGGAGAAATTGTGCAAAGGTGTACCTTTAGCTGGAATCTAACTTCGTGCTGATCCTACAGGGAGGTTTTGAGTGGGAAGAGCACCACAGAATTGGCCTTATTGGGAGATGGGAGGAGGAGGAGGAACATGAGGATGAGGAGGAGGAGGAGGACCAGGACCAGGAGAAATATAAACACACTAAAATATTTTGCTGTCTTCGCTGAATTTGCTAAAGCTTATCCTGCTCTTTACTCTCGGATAAGGAAGCAGATAGGGCAGGGGAAGAAGTTTAGTTAACTTGTAACTTCAGCTGGAGTCTAGTTCTGCCGATCCTACAGGGAGGTCTTCAATTAAAAAACCCCACAGAGCTGCCCTCATTGAGGTAGGGGAGGAGGAGGAGGAGGAGGAGGAGGAGGAGGAGGAGGAGGAGGAGAAGAAAGAGGAGGAGGAGGAAGAGGAGGGGGAGAAGGAGGAAGAGGAGGAGCAGGAAGAGAAAGAAGAGGACTTGGAATGGGATCACCCAGGAGAGGGCTGTGTAACCTCTTTGACATTCCCAGGTAATTTGGCTCTCATCAGCCTATGGTGATATTTCTAAACAAGGGGTGATTTTGCCTATCAGTGGACATGTGGCAATGTCTGGAGATGGTTTTGCTTTTTCCAACTGGGGATGCTATTGTAACCGCCCAATGGGTTCACTTTATCTGCTGCCTAGACAAAGTCGATTAATCAAGACAGGAGAATTGCAATAAAGAAATAGTAATTCACGCAGAGCCGCTGTGCTGGAGACCAGAGTTTTGTTATTACTCAAATCAGTCTCCCCGAGCATTCGGGGATCGGAGTTCTTAAGGATAATTTCGGGGGCAGGGGCTTGCGGAGTGGAGAGTGCTGATTGGTCAGGTTGGAGATGGAATCATAGGAGGTTGAAGTGAGGTTTTCTTGCTGTTTTCTGTTCCTGGGTGGGATGGCAGAACTGGTTGAGCCAGATTACCAGTCTGGGTGGTGTCAGCTGATCCATCCAGTTCAGGGTCTGCCAAATACCTCCAGCACTGATCTTGGTTTGACGATAGTGATGTTATCCCCAGGAGCAATGTGGTGAGGGTCAGACTCTTGGAGTCAGAGGCTGCATGAGCCCTAAACTGTGACTTCTAATCTTGTAGCTAATTTGTTAGCCCTGCGAAGGCAGACTGGTCCCCAGGCAAGAAGGGAGTCTTTTCGTGAAAGGGCTATTATCAATTTTGTTTCAGAGTCAAACAATGAACTGAATTCTTTCCCAAAGTTAGTTTGGCCTATGCCCAGGAACAAACAAGGACAACTTAAATATTAGAAGCAAGATGGAGTCAGTTAGGTCTGATCTCTTTCTCTGTCATAATTTCCTCCGTTGTAATTTTGCAAAGGTGGTTTCACTATTGGCATTTAGTGGGTGGAGTCCAAGGAGGCTACTAAACATCCCCTAATGCAGAGGAGAGCCTCCATCACAAGAAATTACCAACTTCAAGTGTCAACAGCATCAAGGCTGGAGAAACTTGAAGGATACAGGTCTGGAAAAGAACAAAGCTGTGTGTGATTAGCAGCCAATACTCACAGGTGCTAGTGACTAGATGTGATATCCCCGTGAAGGGACTGAATCTGAAATGGATAACAACAGTATCCACTAGAGTTGGTATACTCTAGACACCATGTGTTTCATAGTTTTCAGTTTTATACACACACACACACACACACACACACACACACACACACATATATATATATATATATATTTTCTTTTTTTATTATACTTTAAGTTCTAGGGTACATGTGCACAACATGCAGGTTTGTTGCATATGCATACATGTGCCATGTTGGTGTGCTGCACCCATTAACTCGTCATTTACATTAGGTATATCTCCTAATGCTATCCCTCCCCCCTGCCCCCACCCCACGACAGGCCCCGGTGTGTGATGTTCCCTGCCCTGTGTCCAAGTGTTCTCATCGTTCAGTTACCACCTATGAGTGAGAACATGAGGTGTTTGGTTTTCTGTCCTTGCGATAGTTTGCTCAGAATGGTGGTTTCCAGCTTCATCCATGTCCCTACAAAGGAGATGAACTCATCCTTTTTTATGGCTGCATAGTATTCCATGGTGTATATGTGCCACATTTCCTTCATCCAGTCTGTCATTGATGCACATTTGGTTGGCTCCAAGTCTTTGCTATTGTGAATAGTGCTGCAATAAACATGTGTGCATGTGTCTTTCTAACAGCATGATTTATACTCCTTTGGGTATATGCCCAGTAATGGAATGCCTGGGTCAAATGGTATTTCTTGTTTAGATCCTTGAGGAATCGCCACACTGTCTTCCACAATGGTTGAACTAGTTTACAGTCCCACCAACAGTGTAAAACTGTTCCTATTTCTCCACATCCTCTCCAGCACCTGTTGTTTCCTGACTTTTTAATGATCTCCATTCTAACTGGTGTGAGATGGTATCTCATTGTGGTTTTGATTTGCATTTCTCTGATGGCCAGTGATGATGAGCATTTTTTTCATGCACACACACATATATTTTAAAATGTTTTATATATGCCCGTGCAAGGTGTCAGAGGCTCCTGTAGCAGAGTGGTTGGCTCACAGGTGGTGAAAAGAATTTACAGACAACAGTGTAGGTTTGAAATAGAAAGTTGTACTAGACAGAAAGAATGCCGCAGCAGAGTGAAGAGGGGTGAGCTTCGGCAAGGGAGGACCCAGTGCACCGTGGTGGATTTTTCCCTAGCGTTACTTACGGACCTTGGACCAGGAGCTAAAGGATAATTTGAGCCATATTTGTTACATAGACATTTTGGTGCCTTGATGTCAGCAAAGGTTGCACAGTGGGTTTCGACATGCATGCATTCTAAAGATGTACAGAAATTCTAGTTACTTATAAATTTCTTCTTGAATGCCTCAGATAAGGGGTTTTGCCTCCAGATGTTCATCAAGTGATCTTGACTCTCCTCAATATATATATGCAAAAGGATTTGTTTCTTGCCCTTTAAAAAGGAAACATTATTGCTCTGGTATATCTATTTTATGAAATTATCAAAATTTGAAAAATTAATCTTGACTCTTGTTCAGGGGTGAAACATAAATAGGTCAACATCAGGTAGTATGTCTAAGAAGAGAAATACTCTTATTATAAAAGTATCAATGCAAACTAAGAAAAAATACTTCAAATTTCACCATTTTTAAAAAATATAAAAATCCAGTGGTAGGGTCTGTCTCTAAATGACCTGGCTGTTCTCAGAAATCTAGTGATAAAATGTGGAATTGTGGTGTGTCATTTGCCTACTCTAGAGAAATTTCAAAGTGGCAGGTATGCACAAAAGGTGGTGTCATGGGGTTGCAGAATAAATAATAATTCAGAACTGAGATGAGGAGGATCACACATGCACTGGGTATATGTGTAATTATGTAAAAGGACCGAGTCAAAAGAAGAGAAAGAGTTCAGGGAATTAATTGCTAAAGTATCAAAGGAGTTTTTCTGGGAATATTAAAATTTCTATTTTAACAAGTAAATTTTGACCACTTAGTAGCGGGAAATAATCTGCCTTCTTGTCTCAAGTGGTGATATAAGTGAGTTTCTTGAAGCATGTTGTAATTGAAGTGTTAGTCAGCATGGTTGGCATCCAAGGACGCACATCAAAGGTGCTCATATCTTAGTGAGTCTTCCAGGGACCTGGTTCTGACTCCCAGGTTGCAAGTCTAGAAAACCGACTTTGTTCATCCCCCTGCACTTCCTCAGGTGTCAAAGTGAGTGGAAAGGAAGACGGAACTCACACAGAAATTGAACCTAGAGGAGAAGTGCACACCCAACAAAATGTCCTTCCACGAATTCTCCACATCTTCAAAATAACTGGAGTATTGATGCTGTAATTGCAGGTGTGTTTAAAGAGAAGAAAATGGAAACAAAGGGAATCAGATGGTCTTGGTGCTATGGAGAGTCTAATTTTGTATGCCCCAATGTGCAATCATCTGTGCTTTGTTGGAGCAGGAGTGTGCTGCATGAAATGTTAGCTTTCTGTGTCAACTTGGCTCAGCCATAGCACTCAGCTCCTTAATCAAACACTAATATAGGTGTGGCTGTGAAGGACTTTTGTGGATGTCATTAACAACCACAATCGGTTGACTTTAAAAGGATAATGGGAGTGAGTCTCATCCAATAATAGCTGAAAGTCCTTAAGAGCAAAAACAGGTTTTGTGAATAATAAGAAATTCTGCCTCAAGACTGCAGTATCAATTCATGCCTGAATCCCCAGCCCGCAGCCTTGCCCTATAGCTTTTGGATGTGCCAGCTGCTACAGTCACATGAACCCATGCCTTCAAAGAAACTTCTTTGGTTCTGTTTCTCTGCAGATCCCAGTCTAACAGATTAGGTCTCTCTCCATTGTAGAGTTCCTAAGTTTTGCTTACGCAGCACATAAATCCTCATGGATTTGAAGTAAGTTTTTTTTTTTTTCATGGTGGACTTGATCAAGTATAATCTTTAACAAAGTTAACTTTTAATTTCACAAGTAATACGTGGACCAATTCTGTTTGTGAAAGGTCCAAAAATATAGATAATCCTAAGGCACACTGAACCATCATGTCCAATTATAATTCCCTCTCCAAAAGTAAACACCATCATCGATTTCATATGTCTCATGCTAGAGCAGCATTTCTATAGTTATGAATATCTACCTAGTCATCTATTGAATGTATATATCCATACATACCTTTTATCTTTCTGTACATCTTTCCATCCGTCTATCTTTAACATCTATCTATACATATATTTATCCAATTATACATGTACTCTATCTAATTCTATTATCTACATATCTATGTATCTAATATTTATCTCTATATCTATTATCTAGCGGTATATCTCTCTCTCTATCTTTAACATCTGTCTATTCACCCATCCATCTATTCATGCAACCATCCACTCTCTATCTATGCATCCTATCATCTGTCTATCATCTATCTACATATCTAATCTATCATCTATCTCTGTCTATCTATCATCTATCTATCTACTTATCTAATATATTATCTATCTATCTCCTATCAAAAATTCACACCAAAGAAATACAGAAGTCTGTGAATCTATAAAGTACATTGAGAAAAAAAAGAAACACTAAAGTAATTCTATGATTACTGATTTTTTTATGTGTCATATGCAAAATTGCGTTTATTCTGCAACAGCTTATTTCCTAACATAACTCCTAAAATTCTTCTCCACCACTGTATATAAGCATGTGCTATCATTTTATCTGCTGTATAAAGTTCCCTACCCTGTTGTATTTTGCCTTTGTCCTTCCTGTGGGTGTCTATGTCATTCCAAGCCATGCACTGTTAGAAGCAAAGCCATGAAACACATCCCTGCACTTGCTTCTTGATGCATGTTTTTCTAAAATGGGCCATGAGAAATAGAATTGCTGAATCAGAGGGACTGATTTTGTTTAACTATAATAGCTTCTACCAAATTAACCTCAAAAATATCAGCAAATTTACATTCACACCAAGCACCTAATTCCCTACTCCAGGCCTAATTTTATCATACTTTTGAAATGCGTGCTAATCTGATAAGAGAAAACTGTGCTTCCCTTATTAATAATAAGGTTAAGTAGCATTTAGTATTTAATTTGTATTTTTGTAATCCTGAATAAATTGATCATATCTTTTGATAATTTTTTCATTAGTGACTTCCTTTGTATTGTGAGGAGGTTTTAAAACACAGATTCTGGATATACAGTCATGTACTGCATAACAATATTTCAGTCATTGATGAGCCACAATTCCACACTGTTCCCATGAGATTATAAAACCATGTTTCTACTGTACCTTTTCTATGTTTAGATACACAAATATTTACCACTGTGTTATGGTTGCCTACAATATTCAGTATAGTAACATTTTGCATAGGTTTGTAGCCTCGGGGCAATAGGCTGTACCATGTAGGCAAGGTGTGTAGTAAGCTATACCACTGAGATTTGTGTAAGTACATTCTGTGCTGGTCACACGAAGATGATGAAATTGCCTAATGACACATTTCCCAGAACATATCCCTGTTGTTAAGCAACACATAACTGTAGTTTGTTGTGAGTTTTTAATGTTGAGGTAACCAAATGATTCAATATTTTCATGAGTAGCTTTTGTTTATTGCAGCCTTTTAAAAGACGAGTTTCTCTATCTTCAAGATTATAACATCATCTCTTCTTTCATTATTGTTATGTATTCAATGTTTTTCATATTGAGGTTTTTAACAGATCTAAAATGAAAGTGTTTTTAAAGTAAAGTGTTTTTACTACTATTTTAAGTAAAGTGTGTGTGTGTGTCTGTGTGTGTGTGTCTATGTGTGTGCGTGTGTGTGTGTGTGTGAGAGAGAGAGAGAGAGAGAATTCACTCTGATTTATTCTGTGGCAGGAAACTAAAATACTTTAAATTATCAACCTATTTAATGCTAACAATAATTTGAAAAAACAAGGACTATCATTGCCATATTTTATTTTCCCTTAATTGTTTAAAATATATTTAAGCTAGCATCACAGAAAATAAATCTAATGATGATTCTGTGGTTTTATAGATAATTTTCCCATATGCGGATCTTTTGGTATTTTGTTGTTGTTTTTCTACTACTTCTGAAATTCCACAACAATACGTGTGATGTACTTATTTACTTAGGTATTTATCACACTGGGCACTAAGTCCATTCTTTATGTTTTTCTTTACTTCTACAGTGTGCTTTCTAGTATCTCCTTCTAGAACTATTAATGCAGATATTTTGCAAACTGTGTATTTAATGTGTATCTCTTTATACTTCTACTTTTCAAATTCATGCCTTCTGGGCTGAATTCAGAGAACGTTCTTCAGCAAAAACTTACACTCCAATTTACCTCTTCTTCAACTGTATATATTTTTATTAGTTACCCAACCTCCTAATATATATATATATTTTTTTTGCTAAAGACAAATTTTTAAATCTTTAGATGATACTTAAAAATATTATTTAAGGAAAGCAACATCACATCACACACTTGAGGATCATTCATGTACTTCCGATAAACTTTGTGACTTGCTCAATTATCTGTGCTTCCTAGGTTCAATGTTGTTTTGAGTTAGTTGAATTTGCTTCTCTCTTTTATCTATTCACTTTCAGTCAGCGTGTGGCTATTTACACTGTACACTAAGTGTGTGAATTCCATTAGACCACCTCTGCTCTCTTTGTCCACCCTCCTCTTCCTCCTCCTCTTCTTCTCTTCCTCCTCCTCTTCCTCCTCCTCCTCCTCCTCCTCCTCCTCCTCCTCCTCCTCCTCCTCCTCCTCCTCCTCCTCCTCCTCCTTCTTCTTCTTCTTCTTCTTCTTCTTCTTCTTCTTCTTCTTCTTCTTCTTCTTCTTCTTCTTCTTCTTCTTCTTCTTTTCTCTCTCTCTCTCTCTCTCTGTCTCTCTCTCTGTCTCTCTCCTTTTTCCCTCTGTCTCTCTGTCAATCTCTCTTCCTTTTCTATTCATCCTGGATGGAGACAGGATGTAGGTGGTGTTGTCTTTCTCCCTCCCTTTCTTCCCTCTCTCCTTCCTCTTTCTTTTCTCCTCCTCCTCCTCTCTCTGTCTCTCTCCCCTTCTATCCTCTCTCTTCCTGTCTTTTCTCCCTCTTTTCCTCTCTCTCCTCTGTCTCCCCGCCTCTCTCTCTCCTCTCTCTTTCATTTATCTCTCTCTTCTCTCTTTCATCTCTTTCTCTTTCTTTCTCCCTCCCTGTCTTTCCTTCTGTTTCTTCTCCTCTTTGTTCCCCTCTTCCCTCTCATTTTTCTCCCTTTTCTTCTCCCTCTCCCTGTCTGTTTCCCTCTTCTATTCAGCCTGCAAGGATACAGGTTGGAGGTGTCAAGCCCAATGGGGCTGGTTCATCTGAGCATGAGAGCTAACCACCTCTTCTGTGTGCTGCCATCCACCTTGGTCTCTGCTATCACTCTCCTTCCCAAGCATCCACATTTATGGCTCCTACCTGGAGGCAAGTGCACCTGCTTCTCATTATTCTTTCCTTTCTGTCTGCACCTTGACCTCCCTGCTGCATTTTTCTGGCTTACCTTCTGCTTCGTGTATACACAGAATACCTGAATTACCGTGGCCTCTTTTCACAGTGTCTGTTCTTATAGAACAAAATTCAAAACAAAAGGCATCTGCTTTACATACGTCAGAGTCCTTTTTAATCCACCAAGGACAACTCTTATTATTTCCCAGCATGGTATTTGAAACATTTTATGTCCTGAAGTGTCTGACGTTATGAGGATTTGATGTGGGAGAGGAAAAGAAAAATCTACAGTGTATGATTTTTCTGCTCTCTGGAAGTAAAAGTCCAATGTACAAAGTTAGACAAATGGTACATTTTATGAGTGGAGGGACTTTGTCCTCTGATAAGGTGTCTCCTTTGCCGAATAAGTGTATGCTGTTCAAATATATTGTTACTTGCTCTATGTAGAAAAATTTCATCTCTCTTTTTGAATATGAATGAAATTGGCCTCTATTCTATTCTATTAAAATACTGGCACTTAAATTTTATAACAGTGGACAATAGGAATGTATATATTCATGGTTACCTTCATTTTTTCTATACCCACATTTTGAGGGGAATGGGATACAAGCATTTGAGATCATCACTCTGATAGCAAAATACTAGGGAGAAATTAGCCCCTGAATATCCAGTATGCTAGGCATGGACTTTCTCAGAAATATCAATGCCCTGAGCAACAACAACAATAAAACTTTGCAAGGATTGTGTCAATGTCTGTATTGCTTGGTCTTCACAGTACAGCAATCAAATCGGTTCTAGCAATAAAATAATTTGCTCTACTTTATACTTTTTAATAAAATTTGATTTCTCCGGGCCATATTATGCTTATTAGAAAGTAGAAGCTATTCTTGGACTCTGCTCAGAAGCTATTATGGAGGGAGAGTCAATGCAGAGTACTGTGAATGGTCTAAACTCACTTCCTAATTTGATTTCACTTGCCAGTGTATCACACAATTAAATAAATAGGCACCAGTGTGAGGCAAAATTGAAATGCTTTTTCTACATTGCTCTTTGCAGTGTGCTAAAAGTATTTCATCTACCTTCCCTTTCTCATTTTTCCAATACTGCCATGGGTGATATCTTTAATTATTCCCTTTTACACTGGAACCAGAGATTGATGGCATGATATAACTTGCCAAAGTCCCCTTATCTAGTAAATCCATTGGTTTGAACGAAAGGCATAACGGGATGCAAAATAACTGCGCCCAATTTAGTTATGGTGGGAAGTTTATCATTTCAGGTAGTGCTATAGCTAATAAATGAAGAGTAGACCTACCCTTTGGGTCTCTACAGACCACAGCATCTTGGAATGGTGCTTAAGTCTCCCCCAGGCAGGATGTAGCAATAAAAAGTAAAGGGACCCTGTGAAGAGTGATTTGGTTGGATGCAACAGCACTTAAGGAAACATATGCTGATAAATTAGGCATAAAAATCAATCAAAACCAAACAGTATTTTGTGATGAAATAAATTCCTGCATTTTTATAAAACTCTAAAGAGTTATAACCAATTTAAGATCTGAACCCTAAACTATGCCACATATACTTGCAACAAAATATAACTCACACTATTTTCCAATTAAACAACTTCCAATCTCCAGCTCCCAAAACAAAACAATACTAAAAGCTAGCAATGGGCAATGACTTTTTTTTTAATGACTTAGATAGATCAGGAACCTGACATTAAGGAATTGGCCAATCCTGGAGTGATCACAGCCTTTTGGCAAAATAACATCTTTTGCACTCTAGTAAATGTGCCTGGATTTAGTGTCACATAAACTTAGGTTTTGAGATTATTTTTACAATTAAAACATTTAATTAACTTTGGAGATTATCACCCACTAACTTGACACTATTGGCATTGAGTATGGCAATTCTCAACCATGGCTGCATATAGCATCATTTGCTTGCTGCTGTTGTTTTGAGACGGGATCTCACTCCCGCTGCCCAGGCTGGAGTGCAGTGCCATGATCACAGCTCACTGCAGCCTTGACCTCCTGGGCTCAGGTGATTTTCCCACCTCAGCCTCCCAAGTAGCTGGGACTACAGGCCTCTGTCACCACACCCTGCTATTTTTATTTTTGTTTTTATTTTTATTTTTTTTAATAAAGATGAGGTTTTACACTATGTTGCCCAGGCTGGTCTTGAACTCCTGGGCTCAAGCAATCCACCCACCTCGGCATCCCAAAGTGCTGGAATTACAGGCATGAGCCACCACGCCCGGCCAGCATCATTTGTAAAGCTTTAAAAATACTGAGGCCAGGATTCTAATCCCTAGGACTCTGGTTTAACAGGTACCGGGTGAGCTTAGACATGAGGCTCTACAAAATCTTTCTATGTGATTCGATTGTGCAGTCAAAGTGGAGAAAGAGAGGTGCCAATGTTCCCGGCCAATGTAGGAAGCAATGAACATGACTCCTCTTAAGCCACTTTTAAGTTTATGGAAAAGACCCAATAACATAGTTGGAGCCTTTTAAATTCACTTCCCTCCTTCATGTTTGATCTTCCTTGTGACAGAAGGTCCAAATAAGCAACACACTGTAATTTATTCATGCAATGTCTTCTCAGCACACCTGGTTGGCTGCACTTCCTCTTGCTGTCATGAATCCAGGGGCGTAGGTGGACCAGGAGATGCCACTGGAGAACAAGTGTATTCTACGCCTTAGGAATCATGCTCTTGACTGTTTAAGACCACAGCAAAATGAGCCATTGTTGGATGACATCTCTAACCCAGATGTTTAATTAACACTCATTTAAATAATTCATTGCTCTTCTTAGCCATCTTTCACCCCGCTTTTTTAGTATCTTATGTGGACTGTCCACCTACATTAAAGAACATTAACAACTACAGTTGATGACATGCGTAGGTGGATCTGTTTTTTTTTTAATTTTAGATGTATCTATATGTGCATATAAATAACTAATACATAATCTAATACATTATATTATATGTTAATATATAACACTATGTAAATATATAATATATTGAATAATATAAAATAAATAAGTATATATATAAGTGGCTGAAATTGCTAATTGTATATATAGCAATTTCAACCACTTTTAAGTGTGCAATTTGGTGGCATTAATTACATTCATACTGTGATGCAGACAATACCACCTTCTATTTCCGAAAACAGTTTTATCACTCTATACCCAGAATACAGTAACTCTTCATTTTTCCCTCCCCCTAGCACCTGGCACGCACCATTCTACTTTCAGTCGCTATAAAATTGACTACTCTAGGTACCTCATATAAGTGGAAACAAACAATACGTGTCCTATTGTGGTTGGCTTATTTCATTTAGCATGTCATCAAGGCTCATTTATGTTGTAGAAGAAATCTGAGCTCCCTTCTTTTATGGCTGAATAATATTCTGCTGTATATATACAGCACAATTTGTTTATCCATTCATCTGTCTATAGATATGTGGATTTTTTCTACCTTCTAGTCATTGTGAATACTGCTGCAATGGGCATTGGCTTAAAAGCATCTGAGTTTCTGTCTTTACATCTTTTGGGGTATATACCTTTGGAGTGGAATTGCTATGTCATGTGGTCCTTCTATGTTTAGGAGCTGGGGGTTTTATATGTGCATTTGCAGAACTAAATGTCAGAGCAACATTCAGATGGAGGAAACTGAAACTCCAGAAGTTTAAGTAACTAACTAATGCTGTAGAAGTAATAAAATGATAGTCCCAGGACACAGACCACAGACAGATACTCAAGGTTGAACTTTAAGCCAATCTGCCCTACTTTCTGTAAGATTGGCTAGATACTCTGTTACTTTCTCAACAAAATTCTCTGTCTCCCATGTAAAGGACAAAAGGAGTTCTAGATTAACTTCTGAGAGGTACTAGGAAGGGACAAATTGATATAGTTAGAAAGGGGGAGGAAAGGATATGCGAAACACATGCCACAGGATTTCAGTGGACGTGCCTCATTTGGAGGTGTGAAGGGGAAGTTTCAGGGAGTTCCTTGTATGTATGACTTGATTGTTTTTGTTTTCTTTTAAATTTTCTAAAGGGGAAATTCTTCCAAGTGAAACAGTTATTTATGCGTTGTATTTACATTAAGGCAACTAATAACATTTATATTTTGAGTTGTTGATTTACTGTTAAAATATTTCAGCATCTTGCCTATTTCTGAGAGCTGCTATTGGTTAAGTCTATAGACATTGACTCCAAACCTCTTGGGGTTCAAATCATGTATTCAAGACATGCTGGTAGGGTGAGTTCAAGCCAGTGACTCAACCTTTTTGTTTCTCATCGTTCTCATCTGTAAAATGTGAATAATATACTAACTCCCTTACAGGACTCCTGTGAGGATTAGATGAGTAAATACACGAAGTGTTTAGAACAATGCCTGGCTGCTAACAAGTATTATATAAGTGTTATCATTACCATTTTCGTTGTTATTATTATCCCAAAGACACCAGCACTTGCACCCTGCCTTAATTCCAGATTTACATTCATTTAATCAACCAACACATATTTATTTTGCTGATCCTTACGTGAAGCAACAGGCAACTTCTTGGAAATAAAATGAGGAGGTACAAGAGATCTCACTGGCTTGGGGTGGTCTTAGTGATGTGCTTCTAAAAAATTGGATATAGGAAAAGTGATGGGATATCACTTCTGACTTTAGGTTACCCAGAACTCTCCATTTTTTGTTATTATTTTTTGAGTCAGGGTCTCACTGTGTTTTCCAGGCTGGAGTGCAATGGCGCAGTCATAGCTCACTGCAACCTCAGCCTCCTGGACTCAAGAGATCCTTCCACCTCAGCCTTCCAAGTAGCTGGGATTACAGGTATATGCTACCATGCTCAGCAAATTTTTGTTACAATTTCGTGTGGAGACAGGGTGTTGCCATGTTGCCCAGGCTGGTCTCAAACTCCTGGCCTCAAGTGATCCTCCTGCTTTGGACTCCTGGGATTAATACCCATGTTTTGCTGCGTATTTATCACCACACTGAACCTTGGCTGGGTTGTTAGTAGACGTCCACCCATTGACATGCACCATTTTGAATCCACATTTCCACTCCAATCTAGTCTCTAGCTCTTTTAATTCACAGTTAGATGTTTCATCTTTCTCTCCCAATAGAATGTTCTCTCCTAAAACACATGTATTTGTTAATAATACCTAAGCTCAGATAGAGGGCAGTGCTTAAACTTATTTTATAAATGTGTGAATAAATAAATGCATGGTTAAACTAACGCATGGCAGTGGAGGGGACCATAAAAGCTATGTTTGGGGATGCATTTCGAAAACTTTGCCAGCCTCATGACTTAATCTCAGAATAAGAGCTAGTGTTTATTAAATACCCACCTTTGTGCCAAAAATGTTAGCTTCATTAGCTCTAATTCTCAGAATGGCCCCCCAAAAATAAGTAGAATTAATAACTTGGTCAAGAACACACAGCTTGTAAGTGCCAAGACTGGTGGGCTTTTTTTTTTTTTTTTTTTTTTTGAGATGGAGTCTCGCTCTGTCACCCAGGCTAGAGTGTAGTGGCATGATCTCGGCTCACTGCAACCTCCGCCTCCTGGGTTCAAGTGATTCTCCTGCCTCAGCCTCCCAAGTAGTTGGGACTACAGGCGCACGCCACCATGCCTGGCTAATTTTTGTATTTTTAGTAGAGGTGGGGTTTCACCATGTTGGCCAGGCTCCTCTCAAACTCCTGACCTCAGGTGGTCCTCCTGCCTTGGCCTCCCAAAGTACTGGGACTACAGGTGTGAGACACCATGCCTGGCAAAGATTGCTCTTTGAACCCAGGAGTATCCAACTGTTAACCCTGAGGGATTGTGATTCATAGGTTGGTTCTTTAGAAGATAGAATTGATACATTTAAAAACATATTCCTGTTGACCCAAATTGCCATGTCTAAATATGTTGAAGTAGTGAGCCTACTCTTCAGAATCAGTGGGCTTTTTCTTTTCTTTCATCAGTAGCTCCTGCTCAGATCAACATTTTGGTGACCTTATTAATATGGAAGATGCTTTGTATGCTAGAACCAAATGGCTATTTAAATGTATAGGTATTTAAAGGTCCAAATCTATTTTCCCACCAGCAAATAGCAATGCCTCACATCACAATAGTGACAAGTAGATTAAATAGTCAGTGTTTGCATAATATTTTGTACTGATGCCACCTAATTTTTTCCCCCTCTCACTGTGTTTTCAGTGGAGAGCAGAGAAACGATGAACCCTGGGAACACTGCCTGGAGTCTTATTAAATTATCCATGACCTGTGATTTCCAACCTGTGGGGCTGTGGACCTTCAGGACATTTGCGTTCCAGTGATATTCCCAAACTTCCACCATTGTATTCTTTTCCTTTTGATGTAAAATATACGTTAGTGTTAAAGAAAGATTCCTTTAATTGATGTCCCAAGTTAAAATTACCATTGTGGCTCATTTTGTGTCTTAGACACAAAATTCTGTGTCTAAGTAAAATTAGAAACTATCTCACTACATAACAAAGTTGGAAGTTAAAATCATGAGATCTGAAATCATTCTCTTTGAATTTTAAGATAGTTATTATAATTTATTTTATATGTATCTAACTTTGTCACAATTATTTTGATCCTTTCATTTCACCTCAATTTTGTTGAATTTATCTCATATATTAGAGGTATGAGAATCATTAGGAGATAACTCACACCACAGGTGTTGAGAAGTTAATATCCTTTGATAAATTATCTTTTATGTCTTCTGAAGTTATACTCAAAGATGTGTACTATGCATCACCAGTCAATAAAGTGGGATATATATCTTCCCTCCAGGCACACAAAATGCAACATTGACCAGCCGTTGTCGTTGCATGTCAAGAAACAGCTCAGTGGTTTATGTGCCAATGTCAAAATCCAGCATTGTCTCTTTCCTCATTTTCTGTTGTATATTGAACACATTATAGTAATATTATATATATATATATATATCTCAGTGGCTTAAAGATTTATACAGGAAACTGAAGATCTGTGTTTATACAACATGTGTCTCATAAGTGATTCCATAAAAATATATCTTTTAAAATGTTATTGATTAATCTGATCAAGAGTTTATTTAGGAAAAGTAGGACACATGATTTTTGTTTTATTTTTCAGTTCGCAGTGTAATGAAATGATCCTCAAGTATTTTCTAAAGACAATCAATGTGCATATCTTTAACATCATTGGGAACTCATGTCTTTTATCAAATTTGATGTATTGAAATGCATTCAAATTATCATTCTTATTGATGGTCAAAGTGTGTCATCTTTAGCCAGTGGGAGTCCATTCAAGTCAGCTGTTGTGTCCTACAAACACCATCCTATAGTTTTGGATAGTCTTGAATTCTTAGGAACCATACAGTTGATGAAGGAAATTTTCACTTTAAAGAATTCCAACCAAACGAAGAAAGATGTATATAATTACGCTATCACCATTTTGCAACTCCTTATGAAGACAAATCTCATCAATGATCATTAACTTTTTAGCTTCCCCCAAAGAGAGACAAAGAGGCATTATGTAGTTGCTGGTGGAAGAACTCAGCACCAATTATGAGACAGTTCTGCTGCTAAACATTAAGACTTGAATCTGATAAAAATTCTAGATGCAAGTTCCAGCTTGGAGGAACTGTAGGGATGGAGAAGTACAGTGAATGTCACCACAGGGCTCCAGGAGTTATAGTAGGTAGTCAGGCAGACATGAGCAGGGCAGGAGACGGCCCCCCACTACCAGGACCAACCCCCATCATCAGATAATGATCAGGTGGTTGATAACTGTCTCTCTAGAATAATAATTGGTCACAGCCAGCGCCAGGGAAAGGCAGTCTTCCAATAAACAGAAACACCTGAAATGGGTGATCAGCAGCTTTCTGGTAAGATCTCAGGAGTTGGATGAGTAGGCTCAAGCATGTGCATTAAGACGCAAAATTGTGGAGTTTAACTGGTATATGATTCAACTGGTAAGGGAAGAATGCCTCAAGTGAGCATGCATACAACTTCAGGAAACACACTGCACATGCTCACGTCCCAAGAGCTGGCAGGCCACTGTGCATGCAGACAGCCCACCCAAAGGGAAAAATCAAGAAAAGAAGGGACATAAGAGCATGGAAGCATGCCAACATATAAGACCCCAAGTCAAAAGGTCAAACCGTGGACTTGATCTCTCAAGTCGCCTGCTTGGCCCTCTTCCAAGTGTACTGTACTTTCTTTCGTTTCTGCTCTAAAGCTTTTTAATAAACTTTCACTCCTGCTCTAGAACTTGCCTTGATTTCTCTCTCTCTCTCTCTCTCTGCCTTATGCCTCTCAATCTAATTCTTTCTTCTGAGGAGTCAAGAATTGAGGTTGCTGCAGACCCATACGGATTTGCTGTCAGTAACACAGAGACCCAGTTTTTATTCAACACCAAAAAATAGGGAGACAAAAATGGGGGCATAGTAAACAAATGTGATGTGTGGACCTTGTAGGATACTGATTCAAACAAAATTTATAAGAAGAAGATGAAAAATAGGAAGATAGTGGAGAAAGAGGAGGCTAGGAGAGGAAGAGAGACAAGAAGAAAAACAAATAAAAAGCAGAAGCAGAAACAGGAGGGAAGGAGGAGGAGGAGGAGGAAGAGAAAAGAAGAATGAGGAGGATGAGGCAGAGGAAGAAGAGAAGAAGAAATGGGAGTAAATAAAGAAGAACAAAACGAAGGGTGAGAAGGAGGAGGAAAAGAAGAAAAAAGAGGGGAAGGAGGAAGAGGAGGGCGTGGAGGAGAAGATTTATAGTAAATTTGAAAAATTACTTCAATGGAAGAATCCTGACCTTTTAAATCTATGTCCATCCATACGGCAATATGTCATATTTTAATTTTTGAAATATGTTGTATGAGATGTGCTTCAAAGTAAACTGGGGATAATGAGTATGGGAATTGGATGTGGGGGTGGTTAGGAGATTAAAGTCTGCATAGGATACTAACTTTCAGAGATATGTGACAGTGCCTTGGAAGTTCATTTTATATTTGTCTTTTTACACAACTGAAAGTTCCAAAATAATGGCATCATCCCATTGAAATAGAATGCAATATTTGATTTCAATGATAGTTGAGACATCGCATGACTCAGCTGTCTATATATGCGTTACATTTCATTTCCTAGGTGTCTTGTTAGAAATTCTAAAGTTAAGAAAGACATGCATGAATTGTATCAGTCATGACCAACACCTGGACAAAGGGAAGACCCATGGACGCTGGCATGAACTCTCAACAATGAAAGTATTACCTAACAATGAAATCACTGTCTACAGATTTGATTTTGCCAAGGAAGTGGATGAACTATAATAGTGTGCAAACCCACAGGTTCTGGGGCTGGAATGCCCGAGTTCTGATTTTGCCTTTAGGCAGCTACACAAAGTGTCCTCACTTCTATGAAACCTCAGTTTCCCCATAAGCTAAAAAATAGTTGATGAAGCTTAAATGAAAAATGTATAGAAATGTTCTTAGTACAGTGTTTGGCACATAACATAATCTCAATAAATCAATAATATTAAGAGTAGCATTATGTGAATATAGCCAACCATACCTCCTAATGATGTTTTGTAATTATCCAATTATCTGACAAATTTCTATTGCATCTTCCTGAAACTGGAGTCTATGCAATTGAAGGGAAATTTCTTAATCTTTCTATACCACAGTTTTTGCATCTCTAAAAAAAGCAAGTGATAATTGTACCTACCTCAGAGACTTTTGTTTTTTGTTTTTTTTCCTACAAAAAGCTCGCAAAGTACCTAGAAGAGTCTGGCATATCCTAAGTCCGGACTAAATTGTAACTGTGATTAGAGTAATAATAATTACTCTTATTACTGGCCAACATCACAAAATTATCCCATGACCCAAAAAGTCATGCTTTTGTGATATTATGAACACTTCTAACCTAAAGGCATTTTATCTTCTGTTGTGTCCTCTTCCTAACTAGCGATATGCTAATTACTCAAGGTTAATGTGCTGATACTTCAGCGAATGGTTGGAAAGGCACCCTAACGTGTTCCTACTTCTTAACTCCATCTCAATTTTTACATCGTTAATTCTTTGGGTAACCCACCCAACCCCCCACACCCACACACTTTCCCACGCCTTGCATCTGCTCTGAATACATTTTATATTTAACAATTGTCTTAAAGCTGGTTCCCTAGAAACAGACAGCAACAGAGGGTTGTATGCAGAAAGCTTTCTGGAGAATGTTTTTGGGAAATACAAGTGCAACTAAAAAAGAAAGGAAAGTGAGATTGGACTGAAGGAGAAGCTGTCCTGCAATATGGCTGCAACAGAGACGTCAGCCCACCTGTGAGGGAGTTCTGGAGTTAGGATGGTGCATCAGAATTTTCTTAAATTGAAGTTAAGTGGCCAATGGCTTCAAACCCCACACCAATCAATAACTGGCCAAGGTTCATCAAGCGAGGGTTTTGTAAGCTTAGGGAAGGCTGCAGTTTAACGCATTTCCCAGAAAAGGAGGAATCTGGGAGCATTCGGTGGCAGAAACTTCCAGAAGATGAAGAATGAGTGTGTCACTCTGAAGAGGCAATCAGTTAGCATCTCCACAGTTCCCACCACAGCATCCATAAAACATAAATCCTACACTTCAGGTTCTCCCAAGTCTTTGTGATATTTTTTTAAGTAAACATTATGGGCCATCATTCACTGGCTGCCATTCAATGCCAACTTAAAGGGTATTCTGGAGGCCACATAGATCCTGTATAAGGTATGAAGTCCAAAGGAATATTAATGAAAGCAAGAAACAAAATGAGCTAAGGGAGTAATTTTTCATGTTAATAAGCTTTGCCGTCTAGATTAAGTTAATTGGTACCTCTTCTCCCTGATTTATCTAAGTCTGATATGACCCTGGTTTTTCTTTCTTTACCTTTCATCAGGAAAATTTTCAACTGTGTGCTGTCTCTTCCTCTCCATCACATTCCAGTCATTATTGACCTGGAAGGAAAAGGCAAAGTTGATTATGAAAATACTAAAAAAAAAAAAAAAAAAAAAAAAAAAAGAAAGAAAAAAATGGATATTACCATAATTATATATAAATTATAATATACCATCCTACCATCCTATGTTTCCAGATTCATAATTCTGTAGCTATCTTCTAGCATGAAGCTGTTCAAAATAGTGACAATGTACATTTTTAAATGCTTATTATTAATGTTATTTCATCTCATAAGCAAACATAAACATTGTCAAAAATCTACAAAGCTAGCCTAGACAACACAGCAAGACACTGTATCTACAATAATAACAATAACAGTGTATCTGTAGTACCAGCTAGTCGGGAGACTAAGGCCAGAGAGGATCCCTTGAGTCCAGAAGGTAGAGGCTGCAGTGAACCATGACTGCACCACTGCACTCCAGCCTGCAACATAGAACAAGAGACCCTGTCTCTTAAAAAAAAAAAAAAACTGCAAAGCACCAAAACTCCCAAAGAAGAAAATAACCTTTCTTTACTGCCTAGAGATAACTGCTCTTAACATTTCACTGTATATACCACCAGTTGTTCTCTGTGGGTAGAAATACATATTATACTGATTTTAAAAATATTTATATATTCCACACATATTTGTATATGTGTTCTTTCAATTGATGAATAATAGCAACAATCAGTATTGTCAAAGTAATAGATGAAATATATAGATACATTACAAATAATTTATCCAGTCCTCTATTGCTAGATATTAAGGAGGTGGAAGTATTCTCTTTAGAAACTATATGGTAGCAAATGACCTTATTGAAAACCTGAAATATCTCCATCATTTACTGAGGAAAATTCCTAAAATTGAATATATTGCCTATGATTTTAAGGAGAAAATTTTGTTGAGATCGCTTCCAGAAAAGACAAATAAATGAAAATGCAATGTAGCAAACCTCATCAAACCTGAATGGGGATAAATAGCTTTGGTTTCCAAGTCTCGGGAAAATAGAGGTACAATCTTAAAGAAGTTCAGCATATTAACAAATGCATCAAGTTTTAATTTATTTGAATGAAAGCAAATATATTATTTTAACTTCTTTTATTATTTCATGGAAGTTTGGAGAAAATTAATATGTAAAAATGGTTTTAAGACATTCACACTCTAATTTTCCTGCTAACATTTAAAAGGTTAAAGACCACTTACTATGTATGAGTTTGTCTGTAATAGGAAATTAACTACTCATGCAATTAAGTCCTCTGCTTTGAGTTCTGAGTCTGACTTTGAAGTGCTAATAAGACAAAATTACTGAAATCTAGGAAAGAAATTAAGACATGTAAAATGTTAATTAAATTCAGAAACAGAACTAATAGGAAAACCAACGTGAAATGGAAATTAAACAAGAGGAATATGTATACACACACACAGAGAGAGAGAGAGAGAGAGAGAGAGAGAGAGAGAGAGAGAGAGAAAAGAATTCAGATGAAGTACAGAATTTTAAAAAAGATTTTAAAAATGGCTTCAAGTGATTTTGTCCACGTTTAGTAAATTCCATGACGGCGTCTGAGAAAATAAATAAGCATCCAATTACAATAATTTTGTAGATTCTTCCTTCACAAAAGTCCCATAATCACATCCAGATAAATGGAACATGAACGTATTGTGAGATATTATTTATTGAAGTGCATTTTTTAGATGGAACTCGTTGGCTTGAATAATTGATCCTAAGCTTGCTTCCAAAAAACGAGTCATGACTGTAGTTAAACGAAAGCTACATAGATATGTAAAGTCTACTGCAATATCTTCTCAGGGAAATCTGACCCATGATAACAGTTCCATACATTTTCCTGGCAATTGGGATTTTGACAAAAATTCAGTGGACTATGGGTCCTTTCGAAAGGGAAGTTGAGTAAGTGGCATCTCTCAACACCTTGATTTTCCATTTCAAGCGGGTGTGATTATGGAACTTTAGTTTTGTGAAGAAAGCATCCAAGAATTTATCGTAATTGGACGCGTATTTATGTTCTCAGACACCATCATGAAATGTATTAGGAGTGGGCAAAATCACTTAAGCGATTTTATAGAACTATTTAAAATTTTCTCCTTCTTTCAAACTGGCACTGTGCTTGCAATGAACTGGTACTTACTCAGAGTTCTCTATGTCATCGTGGGTTACATGCTTTCCCCTTCTAAACCAAATCGATTTTTGATTTAAGGCTTTTGTTTTGTTATTAGTGCTTTTAGCACATGGTGAACAGGAAGAAACTGGACATCAAGCCAATACAGTTTCATACTACCATAGATTTCTGATTAAAAGGTGTCATTGAAGAGAATAGTGGATTAGCTTTCTAGTATTGAACTTTTAATGACTTTACTAAGAGGACTCTCAGTGATTATATGGCTCTATCAGTATTTCTTGGTAAATACTGTGAATTTTCAATATATATTTATTATAATAATTATTTTGACTTAATATGTATTGGTTATCTATCAGTATTTAAGTTTTGGTTACGTTCAAAAGGATGTTTTTCATTAAAAGTGTAATTTTTGTCATTTGTTCTTTTCTTCAGGGACATCAATATTTGTGTGACGTAACTAACTTGTCTCTTCTCAAATATTTGTGTTCTCAGTTTTTTACGCCATTTAAAAAAAATTTCTCTCCTTTCTCCTTGGGACTCTAACAACATGTATATTAAACAATGTGTTATTCCTCAACAGGTACTGGTATTGTAAAGGTACCTAGTACTAGGAATAGATTAATGAGATTGATGGATCTGGATCCAAGACAGTATTGAAGATAGAAAATGAGATTTGGAGACTAAATGCATAGAGACCAATTCCCTATTGATGTCAAGCTGATGAGGTTAGTATCTGAAACCAAACTCTTTTCCCTTATTTGTGCAATACTAGATAGATAGATAGATAGATAGATAGATAGATAGATAGATAGATAGATAATAGATAGATAGATAATATGAACAGATAATAGGATGATAGATTTATATACATGTATTATAGCACTGGGGTATCTATAGATATATATATAGATATATAGAGAGATACATATATAGATAGACATAGATATACACATATAGCTATGAATATAAATAGCAAAGAAATTTGTGTATATAAATCAATGACTATATACGCATGTATGAGTATATATTAATACATGTATGAGTATATATTAATATATGTATGTGTATATATGTGTGTGTATATATGTGTGTGTGTGTGTATATATATATAGAGAGAGAGAGAGAGCGATAAGCCATGAAATATAATATAGCCACCCAGTACATCATGAGGTATTTCCACAGGAATGTATAAATATATAATTCCTTTTTCATTTTAAAACTGTATATATTCCTCTTCCTATTTAATTTGTTCCATTTTTATATTAATTTTATAGAAACAACAGAGTTTTTTTAACAAATTAAGAGTTAAGCACACCTGCAGAAATTATATTCTAGAATTGGTATATAATTTCCTAGTGAAATATTTGAAGTCCGTGCAATTAGTCCTGACATAAAAAATTATTGTAGATTGCAGGCATTTTCTGTCTATCCATAATGATGGACCCATCTGGAGACACATCTTGAAGAGGAACAAATAATATCAGCTCATTGACAACTGCCTCTGTTCAGAGGGGGCCGTGATAGAGTTAGGGGCATGTGGTATGTAACGCTTTCTACATTGCATTGCCCAAAACACTCATTTCAGGAACTGCCCTGAAGGAGAGAGGTAGGAGGAGGCATAGGGATCTCATAAGATTTATAGATTAACATTATACATGAGATTAATGAAATCCCTGAAATATACTTCAGGGAAGAATCTTGTTCTCCTTTGTTTTTTCTGTATTTACTAATTTATTTAATTTGATGTGGAATTTCCCATGCATATCTGTTTGAAAAATACAGTTAGGAAATTAAAAAAGTGCGAACTGGGAGTAAAAATAAAACACAATTCTTGTTCTCAGCTTTCTCATACATGTATTAACTGGGTTGAATAAAATACTTTCTAAGATCCCTTCTATAGTTGAAGACTTCTATCTTATGGCAATAATTACCGAACTTGACTGTAATTATTTTTTTATGCTACAATACAACATAGACTTTTCTCCCACTTATTTGTTTTCCAATGGGAAGATACACTTTTAAAATAATAAGACATGGCATCTGAAAATATATGCATATTTTCTTTCTTCCACACAACCACCCTTTGCCCCAATTCAGTAAGAGTACAATGAAATGTGATTTTTAGAAAATATTCAGTTGCTTGTATAAATCTATTTACTAATGCTGATTTTATCAGCTGAAATTTATATCATGAACACGTGAAAATAGGGGTGTTGGACTATATATGACATTGAAATTTCACATCTTTTTGGAATTTTATATACCATGAACATATGAAAATAGGGGTCTTGGACTATACGTGACACTGAAATTTCACATCCTTTTGGAATTTGCCAAGAGAGCTTTGTCTATCATCTCCAATTTGTTTCTATGCTGGGGAAAAAGAAGTGCTGAGAAGATGAGACAATGTAACTAGCTGTTGGGTGTGTAGGAGGCACGTGAAATTTTTTAAAAATGGGAAAGGTGGCATTTTTCTGTCTTGATTTATAACATGTCTTGTCATCCTCATGCAAGGTTAGTTATTTCTAAATATCTGACCTCAAAAATGTAAGTCAGCTGTCACAAAATTATGCAATGATGCTCAATTTCAAAGTCACTTTTAAGTGGAAGAAATGGTTGAAGACAAGCTTCTTACAAAAATGCATGAAACAGTTGATTATGCCAAGTTATTTATTCCACTGCATGCAACATTGATTTAGGTTGGTGACAACAGTGATTGAATAATCTCCAGCCAGACTCCAGAACATTATAACAAAAAAATTCCAGTGTTTCTGAATAGTTTGGGCAAATATTTAAGGAACTACATTAGAGGCAGCTATCTGTTGCAGGAGAACATTATTATCACCGGTCTGTAAGCAAGTACTATATCGTCCAAGGTAGCAAGATTGGTAATCAAATGACAAAGTGATATGGGATGGCTTGGACCAAATTATAGTAGAATGGTCTGTGTAGCATAGGTTTATAGCCCAATGTAACAGAAGATGTATAATAAACCACTCATGTTCTGTCTTGAAGGTCATGTAAAGAAAATTTCCAACAGGCAGAAGAAATGGAATTTTCTAGAATTATCAAGAGTTCCTAATTGTATCCTTTACCCAGTTTAAAGGTATCAAGAGGAATGAGTTTCACATTTGGGATCTTCTGTTGACTCTAAGTAACTTTGACAAATTCATTAAGCTATAGAGTTCTCAGTATCATCACTATAATTTGCCAGTTCCTTCATCAAAGTTAATCCTGCCTTATGTCAGGGGAATCTTAAAGAGTCACATTACTTAGATTGTACTGTTTTCTGGGACATTTGGGTGGAAGACACTGAGTCTCAGAAGTGTTATTTGATGATGGCAGACTTCATATTCTAAGGCTGGTCTTGTGACTTGAGTCACTCTTCCTAAACCTCAATCTACTTCCAGGTTTCCATACTTGTGTACAAATTGGTGCCCTTCTCTTATAGATATCCATTTTCTAGTTACCTTTCATCATGATATCATGTTCAAATGCATGGAACTCTACTCCTTTAAGCCAGTGCCACTGTCTTGGTCATTTCTGTCTCCCATATCTGACACAGACCAGTTGACTCAATGGTTAAGCCCATTCGACAGTGATCACTCTATCCATCCGTCTCTTCATACTTAAGTGTAATGTTTTATCCTTGTCTAACAGTAAACACTCTATCTTCCAACTCACACAAGAAGATGCATGTGGAAGATTCAATAATTTGTCCTAATTTTTCACTTTTCTGGAAATAATAATATATGCACTCCTTGCTAAGCATTTCTTTCCTCTTGACTTTGAACATATGATTGTGTTTGGTCAATAGAAGATGAGTCCATATGATGTGAGTGGAGGTTTAACATGTGCCTGCACTGGCAGGTTTACCTTCACCTCTAGTGACATGCCATGGCCCCTGTTGTCTGTGCTTCAGAATAAATACAGATGAAACATGCTTGACACAAACTGTAGCTTTGACCCCAACCACAGGCGGGAGTACAGTGGCCCAGACTAGCCCCTTTAGACTACCCTATTTAAACAAGTAACTGTTGTTAAGAAAAACACCAGCTTCTTCCTGGACTCTCTCCTCTATGCAAGTTTATTTTTAATTTTGCAGAGATTTCCAGTCAATGACTCAATTCTTTAACTTTACTTTGGAAGACAAGATCTGTCAATATTAGATATCAAACCAAGAACTGAAGTTACATGGCAGGAAGGTTACTAAGGTGGCAAATAGAGCCGTCACTAATGATACACATTTTCAAGGCATGACGTTTTCTCTTCTGAGTACCTTGTGGAGAGAACATCAAACTTCTCTTTGCCCAAATAATTAGCCACTTCAAAGCAGGAAAACACAGTGGCGGAACCAGAATTCATCACTTTGTTTCCAAGATACATTATGAAAATTAATGTATGCGTAATCCATATGACATCTCTTTAGCTCTTAAACATGTGTTGACCATTATAACTTTGCTTTTTATCAATATCAGGCATAAGAAAGAAGAAAAGTCTTATGCATGCATTCTAGTGCAGTTAAAGATATAAGAAGCTCGTCTAAGTGGAATATTTTCATGACTTCATGACTCTTGTGGTCAGCTATCATTATACTGATGTTACTTCTTCCTCTATTGTTTGAAAGCTGTTGTTTTTAAGGTTCTAAAAAAGGACAACATTTATATAAGAGCTAGGCTTTAACATTATCTGAGAAAACAAGTTATAGATACCACAGTCTCTTTCCTCATTTCCCTGGTTGAATCCAAGTAACTGTTGTTAAGAAAAACACCAGCTTCTTCCTGGACTCTCTCCTCTATGCAAGTCTATTTTTAATTTTGCAGAGATTTCCAGTCAATGACTCAATTCTTTAACTTTACTTTTGAAGGCCAGATCTGTCAATATTAGATATCAAACCAAGATCATTTTAAATAATTAAGAGGAGTCTCTAAATTACTGCACACTTGAATCAACGAAACCACGCATTTTAGAATGACATGAGCTATTGTGATTTTAAGAGAAAATGAGAAAGTACATGGGAAAATCTACAAGAGAATAATTTAACTAACTGCATTTTAAGGAAGTTTAGAAAACTATATCACGACTTCAATAACTATTCTCCTGAGATTGGAAGAAGGCATTTGTCTTGGGAAAAACAAGAGATCGGTGATGTATAATCTTCATTCGATGACCTGCATGGGTATAAAAAGCTTCAGCTAGTAGCTGATATAAAAGACCAAAATTAGCACTCATATCTGGCTGGATTTTCCTTCTACCTGGGCACAGCCAGAGCTGACTGGAAATTGGTCTCCAGTGCTTACCTGTCACTTGGTAACAACTGAATAAATGATCGGGGCAGAAGGCAGGCCAGACCATGTGTGGGAGACAAAAGTTATTTTGAAGAACATCCCTCAGTCCTCAAATAGATTTAAATGCTAGCCACAAAGAGGAGGCTGGTGAAGCTACACAAGCTATATAGCTTTATATGGTGTGGCTTCTGTGTGTGTGTGTGTGTGTGTGTGTGTGTGTGTGTGTGTGTTTTAGGGATGGGATCTGGCACTGTTGCCCAGTCTGGAGTCCAGTGCTGCGATCATAGCTCACTGCAGCCTTGACTTTCTGGGCTCAAACAATTCCTGCTTCAGCCTCCTGAGTAGCAAGCAACACAGGCACACACCACCTCACCTGGCTAATTAATTTCTTTTCTTTTTTTTTTTTTTTTTTGTAGAGATGTGGTCTTGCTGTGTTGCCCAGGCTAGTCTCAAACTCCTGGCTTCAAGATTGCTAAGGGGATCCTCCTGCCTTAGCTTCCCAAAGTGCTGGGGTTATAGGCATGAGCCACTGCATCCCGCCCAGCTTCAGTTGTTTTTGCAACAATTCTGCCTTAGTAAATACTCTTTGATAAGCATGATCCACAAGAAACAGAATACTTTTCATAAGAGAACACAGAACAAGCCCATTATCCCCGGACATAATTAAAAATAGAGACTCCTAGTTTTGAACTGCGAGTCATAAAATGATCAACGGTTCGGGTTGTCCAACTAAGAAAGCGTCATTCTCTCTTTTCAGTTCTGTTTAAAGGCAGAGCATATCAGAACTGATTGGCAGAGCCTATTTTACCTATTGTCATTTTCCAATGACAAGGCCCAGTCCTATTGACTTTCACCCAAAGCACAACACAGGCTGCACTTTTCAATTATTCAATGTAATTTCTTCTTTGGAAATTATCCGCAATGGGAATATCCTTTTCTGTTACTATTTGCTTTTTTAAAGTAAGTTCAGCATAGGGCAGATTGATAAACATGGAGATATTGGTCATTTGAATCCCCAAGAAGAGATGTGATCATCTTATGAATAATTAAAGTGTCTGAATATAATGGCTATCAAAGAACAAGGGAAATTTTCTATAAAGAAACAAATATTCTACCACGATACAGCCTGGTATGGTAGGCATAAATTGATGGCCACTATGTACTTGAGTGTGGCAAGTATAAATGAAGAAGCTGATTTTTAATTTGTATTTAATTTTAATAGATTTGACTTTCAAATAAATAGCCACCTATTGGAGGCATTGCAATACAGTTTTATACATATATGTATATACATATATGTGTGTGTATGTGTATAGACACACAAAAATACACATATCCACATACAACTTATGTACCTGATTTTTTAAAGTAGAAATCTGACACTAATAGTGCTTTATGTTGTATTTTGAAGATTATCTATAATTTTACATAAAGTTAAAGAATAATTGCATGCATTACGTATCTCTCATCAGTGTTCTTTCCCCGAAAATTCTTACTATTAAGCATATTTGTGTGTCCTTCATCAAGCCAGTATTATTCACCTGATGACCTTATTCTAAATCATATTTTAACTACAAGTACATAATTACTGATTATAGGATTATCCTTCAAATTCAAACTTGCAAACCAGAAAGTCCCATTTGCAGGCTGATAGGAATATATAATTTATACTGGGGAGAGGTTTGAATACACAGGTAAAGCTGGGATTAGCTGAAACACAGAAGCTAGCTCAGGAGTTGCAAAATAGAAGGTTTGCCTTAGTCAAGAGTACCAACTGACCTGAAAGAGCATCCAGGTGTGGGAGGTTGATGACAGTAGAGATCATGGTTTTTCACCCTTCTCTGTATCCATGTCCATCCAATATAAATTCCTCCTATAACTATGTGAAGATTACTGCTCCATCCCTTCCATCTGCACCTATCTGTTACCCAAGACAAATCACATCTGGGTTCATCTTCGATCAACAAGCCCCCAGTCACCTTCCAGCTGCCTCCAAGAAGGGAGAGAGCCACTTAGTTGACTTACCCTGGCCAAAGCCTTGGGGCAGCCTGACCTCAACTAGCAGAACCAGTCAGGTGAATCCAGTCTAACTTGATAGCTCCGAGCAGGTCAAACTAAATAGTAACAGCTGCTTTTTAAACTGCAACAGGTGTGGGAGTTACAACACAGACTGAGGTTCGGCTAAGCAAGTTGGGTGAAATGGAAGGAATGATATTAAAGAATGTTTGTGTTATAATAGAATGCAAAAGTCAATTAGGAAAGTTAGAAAAGAGGCTACAGCATGGCAGGGAAGTCAGTTCGACCTCTGTTTCTGGGGAAAATGTCTTTTTCTCCTTCTTCATTTCTGAGCCTGGGAGGTATAGTTTCTAACTACTAAACACAGAGAGACTTGGACGCTATCATTCCCAAGAGATTCTTCTTCAGTAGGATATCCGTAATGCATTTTATCTTAATTCTGCATACACAGTCTCCAATTTGTGGAGTGTAATGTACTACATGCCATCATCGTAAAAATATAATTATTTGAACTTTTTAATATTAGAGGTTACAAAGAACCGAGTATGTTCCTAAGATAGGCATGTTCAATAAAACCCATTCAAATAACTTTATGGAGGCCTGAATATTCAGGTGTCACAAAAGGGGCTGTGAAATTAAAGTGTCTATTGTGGGAAACCTTAAGTAGCTATGGTCTTTTTCTTCTGTCGCCAGGTCATAGAATACTGACTACAAATAAAAGGTTCCCATTATTGTTCACAGTGGTTGGACCCTACTTAATGTCATGAATACAAATGGTTTCAGAAGATTCATAGGTATGACGTATGTGTGTGCATGCATATGTATATATAATGATGTAAGTATAGAATTCACATGTAAATCTACATATAAAGCTAGATACTTATTGGCTTGTGTGTGTGTGTGTGTGTGTATATACATGTGTATGTGTGTGTGTGTGTGTATATACACAACACACACACACACACACACACACAGTTGGCCCTCCGTATCCAGGGATTAAACTAACCTAGGATCAAAACTATTTGGAAGCAAAAGATAAATAATTACAACTGTAGAGATCATGTACATACTTTTTGGTCATTATTCCCTAAACAATACAGTATAAAAACTATTTACATAGCATCTACATTATATGGGTAATGTAAGTAATCTGGAGATTATTTAAAGTATACAGCAGGATGTGCATAGGTTATATGAAAATACTATGCCTTTTTTTTACAGGGTCTTGAGTGTCCTCGGATTTTGACATCTGCTGGGGTCCTGGAACTAGTACGCTGCAGAAACTGAGAGACAATTATACTTATATATGTATATATTATATATAGTTATATATAGTACATATACACACATATATAGTATATACTATATACATAGTTATATACAATATATACTATATACATATTTATATACACACTATATACTGTATTTAGTGTATATAAATATACAGTATGTATAAATATATAGTGTAAATATATAGTGTGTATAAATTTACATTATATATACTATATATAGTATATGCTATACATATACTATATGTTTACATAATGTGTATACATATATAATATATATAGTGAATATAAACATGTGTATAGTATATACTATATAAATACTACATACTATATAAATGCCATATAGTATACACTATATAAATACTATATATATAGGCCAGACACAGTGACTCACACCTGTAGTCCCAGCACTTAGGGAGGCTGAAGTGGGTCATTAACTTGAGGCCAGGAGTTTAGACCAGCCTGGCCAACATGGTGAAACCCTGTCTCTACTAAAAAAAAAAACTACATGTATATACAAAAATTAGCTGAGTGTGGTGGCACACATCTGTAATTCCAGCTACTCAGGAGGCTGAGGCACAAGAATTGCTCGAACCTGGAAGGTGGAGGTTGCAGTGAGCCGAGATCATGCCATTGCATCTCAGCCTGGGTGATGGAGTGAGACCCTATCTCAAAAAAAAAAATATATATATATATATATACATATATATACTATATGTACACCATGCTGTATTTACTATATAAATAAATATGTGTATGTAAGCATATAAAATATACATACTTATAAAATATGCTATTTGAATTTGTATAGCCTTCTTTATTTGTATATTTACATACTTATAAATATACAAAATACATTTTCATATTTCAGAATTATTAGTTACGTGAGTAACTGCCTTCAGTTCTTTTTTAGTAGCCATTCAATTTAAATTTTATATCTGGGCTTCTTCAGCTTCCAATTAGAATATAGAAAGTAATGAGAGAATAGCACGCTCATCCTATCAACCCAAACACACTGCATATGATACAAATTAAATTTATTATAAACACAGGAGGCAAAGAAATTTACTGCAATCAATAGAAAAGAGATGACTTCCTTGTGAGGGAGACATAGGCCATGGCTTTTCCTTTCCCTGATGGATTAGAGCAAGAAGTACAAGAAGGAAAAGGGGTAGCAATTTATTTTAAAATCCAAAATTATAACAAACTTTCCATAACCAAATGGGCTGGTAAGGCAGATTAGAGTTCCAGGAGGGTCTGTGCCAGAGGTACGGGGGATTTCCCCCTTTTAGGTCTTCCCAGAATGTATGAGCAGTGCATGCATGCCTGGGCACAGGACACAGGAGTTGAGCTATATCCCTATGAGGTCCTCAGGCCCACCCCTAGTTCTATAACGCCACTCTCTGAACGCAGGAGCAGAAAAATGCTGAGAGAGATTCTTCAAGGCATCTTTGGCCTTCACAGATTGCAAGGCAGTTGCCCTCTAAAGACTAGGGGAAGAGATCGGTTGAGAAAAAGGTCTCCCCAAAACAAAAATATAGAAGCAGAACTGGAAAGCTAACAGAACTCCTAAAAGATGAATGCTGGATGGTAAACAAGAGAAGCCACCCAGTAAATGAAATGATACGAGTGCTCAAGATTGCAAGGGATGCTGAAAAGAAAGCCCAGAACATGTCTTTGAAAAGTTTAAAACCACTAGAAAATTAAACTAAAGCGGTAGAAAGCATAAATGCAGCTCAACTAGAGGTCAAATTGGCACAAGCCCACATATTAGGGGCTTGAAATTTAAAAAAAAAAAATGACTGGTTTTCTCCTGGAGAAAAAGATTACATATTTCACATTCTACTATGCTTTTATGCAAAATATCTGACATGCAAATCAAACATAATAAGACTTCCAAAGAATTATAAATGTGTAACCCATGAACAAGAGAGGAAATAATGAGTAAAAGTAGATCTAGAAATATTAGGATTATCAGACAAGGTATTTATGTTACAGGAATTCATGTAGAAGAAGAAGGAAAACAAGAGTGGATATTTTAGTAAAAAGGTGAAAACTATGAAGTGGCCCCAAAATTTTTTATTATGTATAATTATGAATTTATATATTATTTATAAAATAATTATTTATTCTATAATTATTTTTATACCAGAAATAAAATTATGTTATTAAAAATGACATATTTATTAGAGTTACTCAACAGGAAACTTAGAAAGCAAACTGTGTGTGTGTGTTTGTGTAACCTTTGGCATAGGTCCAGAAAAAACATCCAAACTGATACCAAATTTGTAAGTAAAAAAGTAGATAAACCGAAAGGAGCAGATATCAACTGATAGACATCAAACGTTGTGTGTGTAACTGGACAACATCAAACGTTGTGTGTGTAATTGGAGCGTCAGAAAGACATGAGACTGAGAAAATAGCCAAATAGTATTGAAAAACAAAATGGCCAATACCTTCCTAAAACTGATAAAATACATTACCCAAATAATGTGAGATCCCCAGGCAGGATGTACACAAAGAAACCTGCACCTGGGCACTCCGTAGTCAATCTAATGAAAACTGAAATTATAAATAAACCTTCAAACAGTCTGAGGGAATAAAAAGACACATTACATGAGCAAAACGGTGAGATAAATGAGATCTTGCAGTCTCCCTTAAACACGGGTGTGCAGAAAACAATGGAATGAAAACCGTAAATTGCTGAAGGAATTTCTCTCCTGCAGGCTTGCACTGCAAGAAATGTTAAGAACAGAGTTTTAAAATGTAGAAAACAAAAATAGATGTAATGGGAGAAATAGGAAAAAATCCACTCACTCTCAATAACCCAACAAACATTCAGTAAAAATATGAAAGATTTCAATTATCTTATCAACCGAATTTACTTAATTGACTATCATGGAACAGTATATCCAGCCACTTCAGAAGGTACACTGATTTGCAAGTGCACATTCACTAAAATTGACTATGTGCTGCGCCTTAAAATAGGTCTCAAAACTTATCAAAGGATTGGAATCATACCAAATATATTCCCTAGCTAAAAGAATGTTAAATTATAAATCAACGGCAATCAAATACATAGAGAAAACCCCACGGCATAAAACAAAGCAAGAGATGTGTATGTGTGTGAGAGAGAGAGAGAAGGAGGAAGGATTGGGAAAAAGACACAGAGACAAAGAGGAAGAGAAAGACAGACACGGAGACAGAGAAAGCCCTATATATTTTTAAAATTAAGATAATTTTTAAAAACTCAGTGGTCATAGAAAAAAAATCACAAGAGGAATTACAGAAGATTCGGCCTGTCTGAAATATGTTCTACAAAGACAGATACACAAATGTTTATAGAACCTTTATTTGTTACAGTCAAAACATGGAAACAACCCAAATGCCCAGCATCTGAAAAAAAGGAGAAACTGATGCATTTGTTCAAGGGAATACCAACCGCAATAAAAATGAATAAGCTACTGACAAAAACAACATCACGATGAATCTCAAGTGTTTTATTTAGTTAAAAACCTACAGAGAAATAGGTAATATTTCCTTATTATTGAGGAATATAAGAAGAGAAAAACAGTTTCAGGGCAGTAGAAGTCAGAGAAAGGTCTCCTTTCTCTGCGGAAGAGTCTCTCCTAACTCTGTGGAAGAGTTAATTGGTGGAGAATGGGTACATGGCGTGATTTTCTAAGGTAATGAAAAGTTCTGTATCCTCAATTGGTTCATTGTCATATGGATGTATACAATAGACAAAAGGCATCAAAGACAGTCCTTTAAATCTATGCATTTTCTGCATGTAAGTTACATCTCAATAAAAAATATATATTTTGATTCAACATCTCATGTCTTTATAAAACCTGGAAAAAAATTTTCTCTCTCAAGCACAAAGCAATGAAAGAAAAAAAAGAGTAAAACAGGGAAGCAAATGGTTTAATATCTGGCGCAAATTCTATTTAAAAAGCAAATGTAAACTATAATGCACTTGAGATTTTCAGACGAGAATTAGCTTGCAACTATGAAAAAAATCCATCTGAGCCTTAGCATTATTTTAAGGGAAGTTTCCATTCTTCAGTGGGTTATCATTTTCTCCAAATGATTTATAAAATATTTTATTTTATCTATTGGCTTGCTCTGCTGTGAGTTTTAGTCGTTAGGAACAAAAATAGAAATAACAACTATGGTGTTTGGTTTCGGCCCGTAGGCAAAGGATAGAGCAAATTAATTAGTGGCAATTCAGGGAAGCAAGTTTAATTGCAGATTCAAATTCCATTAAGTTACTAGCTGTTTTTATTCAAGTCATGTCAGCTTTCTATATTTTATTGTATCCTAATTTGATACTAAAACAAATCCCAATATCTAAAGTTTATTTTTCAATTATAATGACAAATTTGATATCACTAGTCATTTCTGAGTTCACTGGGTGTTTTGACTAAGGAGAATAGACTCCTGCCTTGCTTCAAGGTATATATATCAGACCTGTTTACCAGGGGAAGACAAAATGGAGTCACAGCCCTAGTTACAAATGGCAGAGAAAAATCTATCGAGACAAGAGGCTTGTGGTGATGCAAAAAATCATTAAGTTAAAGGGGTCTGCCACAATCTTCATCACACATTCCTTTGCTTAGAATGTGTAGCAAAGCAGTTTGGTCTCATTTGGAAGCACCGAAGTTTGTAGATTTAGTATGTACCAAGAGTTTCAGGAGGAAAAATCCACCCTCATAAATTTTCATGAAATGAGTATGCTTAAAAGTAAACCACTACTGATTTAACCCATAATAGCACAGAATTCTTATTTTTAAAATACACTCAGGAAATCCTCAAGGTTATGTTGTTTCTAATGAGTTGAAAGCTTTACATTCCGTTCTCCCAAATAACTGACATTATTGAAGATGTGTACCAAACAGAAAAATGATTTTTTTCCTGGCCTATCATGATTTCGTAGGTGAGATAATTAAATTAGCTTAGCAATTCTTTTTTCTTTTTCACAGCAATTGCATCATACCTCTCTATGTGTGTGCTTATGAGGGCTCATCTGAAAAATTGGTAGGTTCCCTAGTGTCCTGGAGTGTGTGATGGCTTTAATACATTTTAAGAGAGAAAAATAAATTTAAAAAACGATTTTCTTAGCATCATTAAGAAAATAAGCAACTGGATTTTTAAAAAATTATCAGTTTATTATGTGTGCCTGTTAAGAATAGAAATGAAGAAAATAAACACATTTTATAATATCTTTTAATTAGTTCCACTCACTGACATTAACTTTTGAGAATCAGCTTTATGCTTCTAACAGTGAAATTCAAAATCTCCACTTCTTCAACTTTCTGTAGTAATGTGTCATTTCTTTGGAATCACTGATCAGTGAGCTATGCCACCCAAGGCAGATTTTCGAAATCTACCCATTATAAAGGGAAACATTCATTTTAACAAATGACGACAAATAGGCTCTAATTTGATGTCTTCTTTAAATACTGAATACCATTTAAATAAGAGGAGTTTCCCAAATTGTGTTGTTAGGCACACTAACGACATAGGGTATTATTTGATCCATGAAATGTATTGCATAAGCCATATTAAAATCCTGTAAAATTGTTCCTTTTAGAGAAACATTTTTATCAGAGGCTAACTTAGCTTGTTGTCTTTACAAATAGTATCCCACTAAGGTAAAATGTATACAGAAAAGAATATATACTCCATAAGTATGCAGCTTAATGCACTTTGGTAAAAAACTGTTGTATCCAAGTAAGCATCACTAAGAACAAGATGTAAAACATCTCTATCCTTCCAGGGAAGTTCTTCATGCCTATTTCCAACAAATGCCAACCACTTCTCTTGACTGATCTTGAACTTCCTATTATGACATCAGTCTTGAATGATCTGGAACTTCATGTTAGGGAAGCACACACTCGGTATTCTTTTGTGTCTGGCTTCTTGCAGTGATTACATTTTTTTTGAGGTTCATTTATGCTATTCTTGAATTGGTAGCATTTATTTTTGTTTGCTTAATTCCTGAGAAGTATTTCATTGATGGGTATTTAGTTTTGCTTATTGAAACTCGGGGTCAAAATCATGAACATCAATGATTGTACAGTGTGGTATTTAACCCCAAGATGACTTGGGCATGATCTTTTTTTTTTTTTTTTTTTTTTTTTTTTTTTTTGAGAAGGAGTCTCACTCTGTCACCCAGGCTGCAGTACAATGGCACAATCTCAGCTCTGCAAAATCCGCCTCCCGGGTTCAAGTGATTCTCCTGCCTCAGCCTCCCGAGTAGCTGGGATTCCAGGCTCCCCCACCACCCCCCACCACGACACCCAGCTAGATTTTGTATTTTTTTTAGTACAGACGGGGTTTCACTGTGTTGGCCAGGCTGGTCTCGAACTCCTGACCTCAAGTGATCTGCCCGCCGCAGCCTCCCAAAGTGCTGAAATTACAGTCGTGAGCCACTGCATCTGGCTGATCTTCATGTTTAAGCATCATGCTGACCTATCCAATTAAAACTGTATCATCTAGCTGTATATACTTTAATTATTGTAAGAAACTGTTGTAAATAGTAACTCAAGGAATTGGACATTAAATTAAAATTGTCAAAAGTAACATTGAATCCTCCTGATATTACTTAAAATATGTATTTTACCCATTGGTTGAACACTCTTAAATAGAACCTGGTGGAGAGTCTAAAATCTAACAACAGCAACAGAAGACAAATTGCTACTCTGTTACTCACAAGGGAAACTGATTGAACAATCCATTTTTGTTGGCAGTCACCCATTTCTACCTAAGAAACGATCACCTTTAAACAATGAGGTTCAAGAATGTGAAGATGCTTACTATTCTTATAACATCTGCGTGAACATTAAGGCCATCATAAATTTTAATTCTTGGAAATCATTTTCTTTTATGCATGGGAGTTCAGGACATACTTGCAACATATCATTTTCATCATTTTCATTGTGAATAGTTGCTGATAGTTATCTTTTTAAATTCCCGTCCCTCTCAAATTATAAAAGGCAGCTTAATTTTCCAAGGACAATTTAGTTTTTGAAGGAGGCATTCTTAACCAGTGACCTGTATGTGCATACAAAATCCCCTCCAGTTCTGAAAAGATGTGTGTGTTCATTGTTCTGGATGAGGCCAATCATTTTGATCAGTTACTCAAAAGTATTTGTAACTAAAAGGATGCCAAAAATTGCCACTTAAGTGATGATATTCTGTTTACTCTTGCTGATATTTTGAGAAATGTCAGAAAAAAAAATCTTGTCATATAGGAAACCCATCTGTCAGCTCTCAAAATAAAGCCCAGTGATTTCTGTTTTCAGACAGCAGCAAACATTTCTGTAAAATCAAGTTATCTTCTTCGGATAAATCCCATCAAAGGTTCAGACTGCTCAAAAAGTAAGTGTAAATTTTAAATAAGACAAAAACTTTTGCCAAATTATAGAATGGATACAATTGAACACTTATGGTATTTATTTATTTATTTATTTATTTATTTATTTATTTATTGAGACAGAGCCTCGCTCTGTTGCCCAGGCTGATCTCCGCTCACTGCAACCTCCACCCCGGGGTTCAAGTGATTCTCCTGCCTCGGCCTCCCGAGTAGCTGGATTACAGGCATACGCCACCATGCCCAGCTAATTTTTGTGTTTTTAGTAGAGATGAGGTTTCACAGTTTTGGCCAGGCTGGTCTCGAACTCCTGGCCTCAAGTGATCCACAGGCTTTGACCTCCCCAAGTTCTGGCATTACAGGCATGAGCCACCATGACCAGCCTGAACACTTCGGGTTTTAGATGTTCCAATCATGAAAAAGATGTACAAAACAGAATGGTTACATACTCACAACTATTCCTACATTGGGACGGAGTAAACAAGTTATATTCAGAAACTGATTTAAGAGGGCATAGAATAGTTTTATTAATGTTATAATTTCATACATAAAAGGTAGCATTAAAATAATTTCTGGTTTACTTTTTTAAAAAGAGCAGTTTTTCTGTCAGTCCACAAATTTAGGAAGAAGATGGTTAAATTTCAATCTGTTCTTCACAAAGATAACAAGCATGAACATTTGGGATTACAAGTCTTATTTAGAGAACTACATCATTTGAAGCTGAAATTAAATATGTAAATGTTAATGATTTATTTTATACACCTCAAACTAACATAAATAATCTCATACTACCGCATGTACAAGTAATTTGCTCTTGTTGACCCTGATGGATTTATCAACTCTTATAAATGTTGAGTCACCTACAGGACACATATGCACATACACATGCACACACATACACACGCACCCACATACACACATATGCACGTACACACACACACACATACATACGCACACACATACACACATAGGCACTTTCTTTGTCGTGGAAATACAGTAAGTCTTTACATAAATGCAAACTTAGGGGAAAAACGACTATAATTTTAATATTTAAATTTTTTTTTATTCCTTGGGAAGAATAAAAAGCATCTGAAAACAGGTATAAGACCTGATTCCTTGGTTCCTTAAATCCAAATCAGAAAAAAAAAAAAAAAAGAGAGAGATTGAATTAACTAGAACAAATGGTAATTATTTAAAGGCTTCTAAAGCATCTCATGTGCTTAATAAACTGCGTGTAACATTGACTTTTGAGGAGTAAGTCTCATTTCTAACCAAAGAATAGGGTAAAGAATAATGTATCTCAAATTACAAACTACTTCTGTTATGGCCGTTCTGATGCCTACAGCCTTTTCTCTGTCTCTTCCTGAACAACCTGTGTCCCCACCCAACTCTCTTGTCAAATTGTAATCCCCAGTGTTGAAGGAGGGGCCTGGTGGGAGGTGACTGGTTTATGGGGGCAGATTTTCTCCTTGCTGTTCTCGTGATAGTGAGTGAGTTCTCACGAGATCTGGTTGTTTAAAAGTTTGTAGCACTCCCCTTCTCTCTCTTCCTCCTCCTCTGGCCATGTGAGGAGTGCCTGCTTCCCCTTCACTTTCTGCCATGATTGTAACTTTCCCGAGGCCTCCCCAGCCATGCCTCCTGTATAGCCTGTGGAATCATGAGCTAATTAAACCTCTTTTCTTTATAAATTACCCAGTCTCGGGTAGTTCTTTACAGCAGTGCAGGAATGGACTAATTTATTTCTGTCTATTTTTTAAAGTGGTTGGATAGCAAACACTATGGCTTTCTGTGCAAACTACTCAACTCTAACATTGTAGAGTAGGTAGCCATAGATAATATTGTCGTGTTCCAATAAAACTATTGACAAAAACAAATGGATGGCTTAGTTTGCTGACTTGATATAGTAGACAAGGAAAATGAGAAAGCCAATGTCATTTTGTTTTATAAGGGCTAGTGTTGGAATGAGGGATTGCTGTACTGTTTAGAAGGGGTAGGCACTTGAGCCCAGTTGACCACAAAGATGAGTGCAAAGCACTTACTAAGGGGCATGAAACATCTTAGGCAATGTCTGGGTATTCCACGCTCTTTCCCTAACATCTGAAGAAGTCTTTTCTATTCTGATTAAAGTGCATTCTGAAATCATCATTCAGAAGTACATTTGAAAAGATCCAGTGATGAGGGCATTTCTCTGAATTTCCACAATGTGTTATAAAAGCTGAACTGTATTCTCCGTGTATTGGAAACCACTGAAGATGAGAAGGGAGTCCAAAGTAGTGTCTTCTCGCAGATCAGGTCCCCCCAGTCCTCTGGCTGTTGCATTTGACTGACATTGACTTCCTATGACAGAACTCCTCAACCACTAAGTAATAGCGTATTTAGAAGTATGGATCATCATTTGCAAAATTTTATTTCTTGCAAGGTGACAGTTTGTGAGCTTAGATGTAGATTGAAAAATAAAAGAATTTCCCCAATGTCAAACTCTCTTAAATAAGCCCCAATAGGGGTCTCCTTAGGAAATTATTGAGAACACATTATTAAATTTTTTTCTTCCTGAAATATCTACCATTCCAAAATGTACTACTTTTACTAGAAAAGTCAATCAATATTTTGTTGTAGCTGCTGGTATGGATGAGGCACATCAACTCATTGGATTGCATTTACCCTTAAACTGTTTCTATGTGCCATGATCAATCTTCTCTGTGTGTATGCCTGTGCATGCGTATGTGTTTGTTTGAATATTTGTTTGTGTTTTTGGTTTAACACCCCACTTCTGTAACTCTCTTGAGAAATCTGTCCTTATGCTATTGTGATCTCCACATGAAAGTACAAAAAGACTCAGAACTGTCTGGGAGATATTTCCTCCAGAGAGACCATTAGGCAGTGACTGACATATGTGTCCATGTGAAAAACTGTCTTTCTGTATTCAAACTAAGAAGACCCAGGATTCACTCTTCAGTGTTCCTATGACATGAGGCAGAGTCTTGGAATTTTCTCAGATTTTTATTCATTATGTGGCTTCCCCCATCTTTCCCTTATCTGTTTCTTAATAATGAGGACACTTGCTTAATAATTTATTGCAGAAGAAAACTCCTGTGGCTTGCTTCTTTGGTATCCCACTTATTACAGTAAAATCAATATTATAGGCTCCCAATTTAATGAAAAAAAAATCCAAGTAGACTATGAAATGCAAATGATTGGACCAGGTGGTTATCAGACTACAAGATACATTGAGTTGATGTGATTTTACTAAGCTAGATTTTAGTTTTCTTTGATTAGAAATATAAAAAATAAGAATGCTACAAATTACCAAGTGAGCAGCTTTTTTCTTCCATTTGATCTCTGGAATTTGGGAGATGAAATCATCAGGTGATCTTTCTGTAGTTGCGGTTTCAGGGCATTTTGAGAAGAAATGTTGGACTCCTTTCTTTTATGCAAGGGACATTTATGCCTGGCTGGTTTGATAAAACCATGTAAAAATGGCTGTGTCAATTTACACTGTCTGTTTATTGGTAAGATATAAGAAGAGTGGTCAGTTTGGTGTGTAGAGTAAAGCCTCCATACATTGAATATACGTAAACGAATGGGTGTATCCAAAAGGTATCCATATCCTAACCTTGAAAGCTGTGAATGTATTAGATTGCCCAGCAGAGAAGAATTAAAGTGGTTGGTGGGATTAAGGTTGTTACTCAGCTGATCTTAAACCGTGGAGATTCTCCTGGATTATTTGGGTGTGCACGATGTAATTACAAGGTTCCATCTATGTGGAAGAGATTCAGAAGAAGGGTTAGCATAATCGAGGTGGTTTTGTAAGAAACACTCTGTTGATCATTGCTGGTTCTGGAGTGGGATGACTACCATGAGCCCAGAAATACAGGAAACTCCTAGAAGCCAGGAAGATCAAGGAAACAGATAGTTATCTAGAGCCTCCAGAAGGAAACATCATACTACCAATGCCTTGATTTTAGCCCAGGGAGACCTCCAGGACTTCAGAACAGTAAGATCTATACCTGCATTGTTTAGACATTAAGTTTCTGGGAATTTGTTACAGAAACAACAGAAAACCCATACAGTCATCCCTGAACCTCACTGAAACTTTCACCGCCCCAAGTCCCTCCGTGAAACAAAGAACAATGATCAAATACGTGATAGTATTGATGATCACATGAGCTTCAGGAATAAATAAGGGCGTGAAAGTTGTTTTGTACTCTAGAGAACATTTTTTTCTTTGTTCTTTCTGGAATCAACCATCTGCCTGTTGGAATTCTACTGGCTTTTATCTAGTGGCAATATTTAATGAGGGCACTTTTCCCCACCTCTCACCAAGGATTGAGCTAATAATCTGGCCAGGCCAACATTTCTATGCCTCTCATTTTACATCCATTAAACAGAAGCAGAACAAAGACTGAATTAAGTCTACCAACCCAAGACAAGCAAACTCAGAGACACCTGAGACCTACAGCTGGTGGTAGTTCAAGGTTCCACCAGAAAGCCACCCAAAGGAGTTAAATCAACACAGCTTGTGGTTCAAAGGCTGTTCCTACAGTAAACACCAAGGGAAAAGGATTACAGCTTCCACTGATGTTCACGAGTTCCATTTTACATGAATCTGAAGTAAAGGTAATGCATTCTGGCAGAAAGGTACTGCAGGCTGTAAAACCCACACACCTGAAATCCTAAAGAATTCTGAACATTTGGGACAGAATCTTAAGGACCTGCTGATTTGTAAAATGAATAGAAGTATGTTAGATCAATGGTAAGACATTTCTGGTGGTGCTCTTTCACCCGAGGCTGTGAATGCCTGTGATGTAAGGGAAAAGTGAGGCAAGAGCAAGAATCCTCCCAGTTAGTATCTATTGTTGCAACAATAAACTCTTTATTAGAATTATAGAAAGCTACTATTTATGTTTTGCATAGAAAAATTATAGGTGTGACTGGGTGCAGTGGCTCATGCCTGTAATCTCAGCATTTTGGGAGGCCTAGGCAAGTGGATCGCTGGAGTCCAGGAGTTCAAGACTAGCCTGGGCAACATGATGAAACCCCATCTCTACAAAAAAAATATAAAAAAAAATAATAGTGGGTCGTGGTGGCACATGCCTGTGGTCCCAGCTACTTGGAAAACTGAGGCAGGAGAATCACTTGAGCCCAGGAGGTGGAGGCTGCAGTGAGCTGTGATCATGATCACACCACTGCACTCCAGCCTGGGCAATAGAGTGAGACTCTGTCAAATAAATAAATAAACAAATAAATAAAAGAAAAGAGAAAAAAATAAGAAAAGATATAGGTGCAATACTTGTCACTTAAGGTAAATATTTTTAAAATGCATTTATTTTTGAGGCTTTATTTTTTACAGCAGTTTTAGACTCACAGGAAAATCGAGAGGAAGGTACCCTTGCCCCCACACATACATAGCTTTCCCCATTATCAACATCCCCCACCAGAGCGGTACTTTGATTACACAGTTGTTACAATTGATGACCCTACAAATTGAATTTATTTTTGAGATGGTCCTCATCTTCTTATACTTATTTTCTATAATCTTAATCAAGGGTTGTATGTTAGGTCAGAATCTCTGAAAAACGGTCACGACATGCAACATATTTATTAGGGGGATGCCGTAAGAGATCAGTTTATGCAATTGCTAGCAGGGTAGCTCTCTCCTGGGTACCAACCAATATTCTACAGTGTAGGCTCCTCCCTCTTTCATTCTACTCTTTCTTTTATTTTTTTCTAAATTTCTCTTTGCTCTTCCTTTCTATTCATTTTATCTCTTCTCCCATTTTTCTTTTTCACGCTGCTGATAAAGACATACCTGAGACTGGGTGATTTATAAAGAAAAAGAGGTTTAATGAACTCATAGTTCCACATGGCTGTGGAGGCCTCACAATCACGGTGGAAAGCAAAAGGCACGTCTTACATAGCAGAAGACAAGAAACAATATGAGAACCAAGTGCAAGGGGTTTCCCCTGATAAAACCATCATATCTCATGAGACTTATTCACTACCATGTGAACAGTATGGGGGAAACTGCCCCCATGGTTCAATTATCTCCCAACAGTTTCCTCCCACAACATGTGGGAATTAGGGAAGCTTCAATTCAAGATGAGATTTGGGTGAGAACATGACCAAACCATACCAGTATATATGGACAGCCCCATGATAAATCAACATCACCCCCACCATTATCAACATCATTATAACCATCACCATTATCATCACCATCACAATCATCATCACCATCATCACCATCACTATCATCATCACTATCATCATTGTCACTATCATCACCATCATCATTATTACTATCACCATCATCAACATAATGGCCATCAACACCATCACCATCATCACCATTATGATAATCATTTATTAAACAATTAATCAATATTTTCTATAGTGTATGAGCTTCTTGGTTTTCCTAGTGTTGTATGGATTTGCCACATGGCAGCTCGTGAAACTTTATATGCAAACCTTAAAGCCTTTGTACTGAACACATTTCCATGTGTTTTGAAGCAAACTGCTCATCTGAAGTACAGAACCCCACAGTATTCCTTGAGTGAACTACCAAGAATCTAGAGAATTTTTCTGTCTCCACTACTTCTGATATTTGCAGACTTTTGGGTAATTTTTTCCCTTTTAAGTTGACTTTGTTATTGTAAAGTCTGCCTGAGAACCTAAGAGAATAGTAGACTTGAGTTGCAGTAAAAGGTCTACCTGAGTACACATATTTGTGAGGTGAATAGGTTTCAGGGACTCCCAAAGAGTGGACTCATTCATACTGTTGTAACAATTTCATTATACAGTTGATTCTTGAACAACATGGCGGTTAGGAGCACAGCCCCTCTGTGCAGTTAAAAATCCACATATAACTTTTGACTCCTCAAACATTTAACTACTAATAGCCTACTGTTGACCACAGCCTTACTGAAAAGGAAAACAGTTGATTAACACATATTTTTATGCTATATGTATTATATATTGTGTTCTGAAAAGAATGTAAGCTAGAGAAAAGTCTTTAAGTGGAAGTGAATCATCTGAAAAGTCTTCATCCTCATCATCTTCAGGTTGAGCAAGCTGAGGAGGAGGAAGAGGAAGAGGAGGGTTTGGTTATGCTGTCTCTAGGGTAGTAGAAGTGGAAGAAAATCTGTATCTATGTATACCTATGCAACTCAAACCTGTTTTGTTCAAGGGTCAATTGTATCCCCAATGTATGCATAATATTTTCTTTGGCAGGAAGGAGTGACTCCTCACAGCATAATGTTTTAGAATGTCAAAGTATATTGTTTCTTGCTCTGCCAGTGATGATTTCCTCAAAGTTTGAGCTGTTCATTTGATGCCACTTACATTTTTCACATAAATATCCAGTAGGAAAATAGCATTCCCAGTCACTGGGCTTTCTGATGCTCGCTCAACAATGAATATTTCCTTAACTAAAGGGATATTTTCTTAATTTGTCATTTAATCTGCAATGTATAAGCTTGCACTGAAATTGGCACAATTCATAGCCATTTTCTAACTGTGGATTTTGTGATGTGTACAGTTTCTGTTTTTTTCTGATAGATTATAAATATGTGTGGAATTTTTGCAAATTAACTATGCTTTGAAATTAGTTTTTAGTATACAGAAGACGGCACTAAAGTCAATCAACAAATCTAGCTTAGGCGCCAACTTGGCCACTGAGGATGCATGGAAACTCTTAGGGTGCTATATTAATATTGGGGAAAATAAGAGGTTTAAATAGCTGTAAATTCTGGCATTTGAATTAATATTCATCGTAGACTTGAATGCAATATCTACCATGAGGCTCAAGATGTACTCATTAGGATCATCCATCTTCTTTACACCTTGAAACCTGAAGCAATATCTAAGTCACAAGGAAACAAATTGCCATCATAAACACAGTAAAAACTTTTGAATACTGCAGATGTAAATATTGAATACAAATTAACCAGGATGAGCTCTATAACTTCAGGACTTACATCATCTCTCGCAATATCTAGTACTTCAGAGGTGTAAAAAAGCTAATATTGGCCGGGCGTGATGGCTCACGCCTGCAATCCCAGCACTTTGGGAGGCCAAGTCGGGTGGATCACTTGAGGTCAGGCGTACGAGACCAGCCTGGCCAATGTGGTGAAATTCCATCTCTACTAAAATTACAAAAATTAGCTGGGCATGGTGGCACATGCCTGTAGTCCCCGCTACAGAACTGTGAGTCAATTAAACCTCTTTTCTTCATACATTACTCAGTCTCAGGTAGTTCTTGATAGCAGTGGGAAACGAATTAATACCGAAAACTTCTCACAACAAGCATGACTAGGAGGACTCAGGAATCTTATAATCATGGCAGAAGGCGAAAGGGAAGCAAGTACCTTCTTCTCGTGGTGGCAGGAGAGAGAGTGAAGCGTGAAGTGCCACACACTTTTGAGTCATCAGATCTCATAAGAACTCACTCACTGTCACGAGAGCAGCAAGGGGGAAATCCATCCCCAATCCAGTCACCTCCCACCAGGCCCCTCCTCCAGTTGGACATGAGATTTGGGCAGGGACACAAATCCACATCACATCGTTTTCTTTCCTTTGTATTCACAGCTTTAAGGAAACAAAAAAGACAAAGATTAGCTATGGCTAGCAGCCCCCACACCCAGGACATGAGATATGGGTGCTGCCAAGGTTTCTGTCCACTCCCCTAGTCACAAGAGAGTCGAAACACTAACCTACCCGGGCAGGCTGACCAGTGTTCCGCAATAAAGAATGATCAGTGTGCTGGAATTGCCCAATATTTGAGGGAAGCACAGCAGCCTGTAAAAGTGCATCTATCAGCTGTAAAGCCTGAAATCGAATAAACAGAAGATTACAGAAAACAGACAGGATGTAGACTCCCATTCCCCAAGGGTAATTGATAGAAGAAAAATTCCTACTCAACAGAAATGCACAGAGAACAGAGGCAAAAAATTATTACAAATAGAGAAAACAGTATTTGTTCAGAACTCAGTTTTTTAAGTCAAGGCATAGATACTTATGAAAAGAATAAATTTCTCACCCATTTTTTTTCTTTTCTGAGATGAAGTGTCACTCTGTTGCCCAGGCTGGAGCGCAGTGGAACAATCTCGGCTCACTGAAACCTCCACCTCTGGGATTCGAGTGATTCTCCTGCCTCAGCCTCCTGAGTAGCTGGGATTGCAGGTGCCTGCTGCCACACCTGGCTAATTCTTTTGCATTTTTAGTAGAGACAGGATTTCACCATGCTGGCCAGGCTGGTGTCAAACTCCTAACCTCAAGTGATCCACTTGCCTAGGCCTCCCAAAGTGCTGGGATTACAGGCATAAGCCACTGCACCCGGCCAAATTTCTCATCAATTTTTGAAATATTTCTTTTGCCTCACTGTCCTGGCCAGAACTTCTAATACTATGTTCAATAATAGTGGTGAGAGAGGGCATCTTTGTCTTGTGCCGGTTTTCAAAGGGAATGCTTCCAGCTTTTGCCCATTCAGTATGATGCTGGCTGTGGGTTTGTCATAAATAGATCTGTTTTGAGATACGTTCCGTCAATAGTCTGCCCTTTGCTCATTTAGTCTTGAATGGTATATGCATGAAAATAATCAAATATCTTATAAACTGAACCACAAATATTGAATTTTCTGGGAATATTTTGTGCATGATTAATCAGTGTTGAAGAAACCAAGTGTTCATGTAGCTCCAAATATCAGAAAAATATCAAGAATAACTTGATAGGAATGTATGTTTTCTCATATACCAAGTAGCCTAAAATAAGGAGTCCAGTGTAGATACAGATGCTTAAACTTGCCCATTGCAAGGTTCATGCTCTTTGTAGCCCTTTATCCTGCTATCCTTAGACTACTGGATTTTGTCTTTATACTGACTGCTTAATGCCTACAAAGTGTCTGCTGTGTCCTCAGGTGTCATGACCATATTCCAGGCAGAAAAGAAGGAGAGGGGGACAAAAATAAATGTAGTTATGCTATTGCCTTTATGAACCACCGAGTTGCCAATAGGCCAAAGAAATGGGCTTTTTGGCTTTTCTAGCCTCTATAATGGGGGCAGCTAAGAAAGAATAGGGATTGAGAGGAATTCATCTAGTCAGCCTCAAAAGAATCATGTCAGTTCAGCATCATCCTCTTTACCATTACAAGAATTAGCTGATGTTAAAAAATTCAGTTTCTTCTGTAGGATATTATAATTTTTGCTTGATACAAAGTGGCTCACTTTTCAGTGTTACTATTCCTGAGAGTGAGTTCAATCCATATGGCCTTTTATAAAAACAACAACCTTATTAAGACAATCTGCAAGAAATTAAAATTCGCCCTTCTAAAATGTACAGCTTAGCATGTTTGTATATTTCCTTTGCTGTGCAACCACCAACATAATTTAATCCCCTAATATTTTCATTACTCCAGAGGATACCCCATACCTAACAGGTCCCTATTTCTCCTTCCTCCCAGTCTCTGGAAATCAGTAGTATACTTTCTGGCTTAATAGGTTTGCATAGTTTACAGATTTTGAATTAAGAGAATCATACAACACGTGGCCTTTTTCACGGAACACAACGTTTTCAAAGTCCATCCATATTTTAGCATGAATCAATTTGTCATCCCCTTTTCTTACTGAATAATGCTTTATTATGCAGTGTGGAATATGGATACATCGTATTTTATTTATCCCTGTATCAGTTGGTTGACATACACTTTGTTTTCTCTTTCTAGCTCTTATGAATACTGCTACTTGAACATTTACATACGTGTTTTTATGTGGACATACATTTTCATTGTCTTGTGTCTGTGTCTAGGAGAGGAATGGATGGGTCACGGGTAACTCCATGTCTAACATTTGGAGGAAGGGACAAACTGCTTTTTAAAGCGGCTGCCCCATGTTACTTTCTTCTCAGCGGTGTATCAGGACTTCAATTTCTGCACATCCGTGTCAACACTTGTTAAGGACCGTCTATTTAATTTTAGCCACCCTCGGTGTAAAGTGTGACCTCCTTGTGGTTTTGATTTGCTTTTCCCAAACGACTAATGATGCTTCCATGTGTTTAGTGGCTATCTTAATATCTTCTGTGGAGAAATGTCTATTTAAATACTTTGCTTATTTTTTTTTAATACAGCTATTTGTCTTTCTCTTGCTGAGTGCGTATTCTTTTCAAGTGTCTTTGGAGGAAGTGCTTACTGGCTTGAGCAGATGGAGAAAAATAACTTGATGGGTGTAAATTAAATATGAATACCTGAAAGATGCTTGTAAACTACACCTGCATCTCCCTTCCCAGCCAGGACGAATTATTTTGTAACATCAATTAACTTTTCCTTCTGCTTTGTTATGTTTATATTCTGCATTTCTATATTGTGTGTTAGAAATGTTAAATGTCATTCAAAAGTTATTTTAATTAACAAGAAATAGCAATAGTGTGTCTTTTGTCTTTTCTTCATCGGGATGAGAAAACGGAAGGGTTATCCTTGTTTCTGCCACATAAACATTCCCAGAACTTTACACATGCCAAGTTTCTAAATGAAATCTAGCTTTACTCTCCTGTATGCTGAAATTTAAGACCAACTTTCCTCATTCCGCCTTCTGTGGTAAGCTGAAAGAAACCGCCCTCTTCCACCTCCTTAACATCTTATTTTTGTGCTAAACGCTAGGGATGACATTTGTGATAGCTACAGAGAGAACCCACTGAAATATAAATGAGAACAGAGTCTCTTTCGCTATTTAGTGGGTAAGACCAAGCTTAGCGTACTCACCGTAATTCAGTTCTATATTATTCTCATGTAGTTGGTTGATTTGAGCTTGTTATTGCAGTAATGAACAAGAGACGTAGAACATCAAAGGAAGAAAGGAGAGCATTTAATGTTTTATTTAGTGCTATCCTCGACCTGAGTAGGTTTTGATTAGGGAAGCAAAATTACTATTTACGTAAGTTGGTTCCAGAATTTATTTATAACCCCATCAACGGATGACACCTCTTGTTGATTGAAAAGACCTAATTAATGGTAATTTTATTAGAGGAATATTGTGAATTGCTGATTTATACTCTAGGGTAGCTTCTTCCTGATAACAATAGCAGCTATATCAACCGAGCCCCTTCTAATGTGCTCCCATATACGACTCAATCACTCACCCACAAGATGCACATCCAGTGGTAGGGACCCTATTACTTTTTTCTAGCGTCAAAACTATCCTGATGGATCCCTCAATTTGTCAAGAGCAACAGAAACAGGCACCACAGGAAAGGGCAGGAAGGTCTCTCCTGCCTACCAGAATTCAACAAGGCTGCATTTGGAGACAAGGGGACCTTGACGTTAGCGTTTGGCATATGTAGGTGGTCTGCACAGTGAGCCAAATAGGACAGAAACGAGAAAGGAAATGCAAGAGACTCAGATGTTGCAGCCAAATTATGGGACAAAGTTTTAATCCTTGAAACCTATTCCCTAATTCTTATTTACTCTCTTCAATGATTAAGTGCTTGACTTTATTTTTCCAAACCCATTTTTGTAGCCACCCGCCCAGCTAAACCTGAGATTCTACCTGTTGCCTGCAACCTAGTTGCTCTCTAGGACCGCATCAGGAATTTGTGACCTAAGGCAATACATTTAGTATCTCATGGTTTCCGTGTGTTGGGAGTCTAGCTGGGTCATCTGCCTCAGGCTCTCTCAGAAGGCTGCCCTCAATATGAGACCCACAGCTAAAGTGTCATCTGAAGACAGGGAACAATCCCCTTGCAAACTCATTTGGGAGCTTCAGCTGATCTCCCCACAGACTGTCTTGCCCTCTCCCCTCACCTTCTTCCCTCTGCATAGCTTTGAGGAGCTCTGTTGACATATGTCTTAGGTCACTGTTCTGTTTAAATCAGTAGTTCCCCAGTGGACTTAAAATAATCCATCAATCTCTCACCAGGATGATAAGGTCATTGTCCTGGCTCAGCTTTGCAACTTCACCTTTTAAGCTACCATCCCCTCCACATTCCAGCCCATGGAAACATCCTTTGATTCCCATAAAGGTCCTGGCCAACCCTAATGGGTCCTCTTCTATCTGAACATTTCCTTCCCCCCTACAATGTGGGTTTCTTCTCAGCCTTTAGGATTCAGCTCCAATGTCACTTTTTCCTGGACAATCCCTTTTCAAGTCTGCATTATGAAACCCTGTGCAATTAAAAATCCTTACCAGTTTGAAGCTACCTCTTTATTTCCTTTTCTGATTGTTCACATTCTTTTTTTTTTTTTTTTTTTTTTTTTTTTTTTTTTTTTTTTTACAGGGTCTCACTCTTTCACCAGGCTGGAGTGCAGTGGCACAATCTCAGCTCACTGCAACCTCCACCTCCTGGGTTCAAGTGACCCTTCCACCTCAGCCTTCTACATAGCTGGGACCACAGGCACACACCATCATACCCATCTAATGTTTGTATTTTTAGTAGAAATGAAGTTTCACCATGTTGGCCAGGCTGGCCTCGAGCTCCTGACCTCAGGTGACCCACCCGCCTTGGCCTCCCAAAGTGCTGAGATTACAGGCATGAGCCACCGTGCCCAGCCTATAAGCTCTTCTTCTATTTAACACTGTGTGTGTTTCACAAGCTTGGAAGGAGCCAGGCATGGAAACATTACTAAATAAACAACCCTTGGTGAGACCAAGTTTAAGAAAACAAACATTTGAACAAATCATTTGGTGCTTCACGATGTCAGTCTCTTAGCTTTAAAATCCGTACCTCTTTAAAGAACTACAAGTGTCAACATATTCCAACTTAGGATAAAATTTTTTGCTGGCATCAAACAATAAATTTCAAGGTGAAATAGAATTTCAAATGAAATTTCCTATGAGAAATGTAATAGAGACTACATCAGCATCAGAGCTTTTACTGGACGTGATCTTCTGTGTGACACAAAACAGACAAATCCATCAAAAAGTGGGCTAAGTACATGAGTAGACAGTTCTCAAAAGAAGATATACAAATGGCCAACAAACATATGAAAACATGCTCAACACCCTAGTGATCAGGGAAATGCAAATCAAAACCACAATGTGATACCACCTTACTCTTGCAAGAATGGCCGTAATGATAACAAAAAAAATAATAGATGTTGGCATGAATGCGGTGAAAAGGGCACAGTTTTACACTGTTGGTTGGAATGTAATCCAGAACAATCCCTATGGAAAACAGTGTGGAGATTCCTTTAAGAGCTAAAAGCAGATTTACCATTTGATCTAGCAACCCCACTCCTGGGTATCTACTCAGAGGAAAAGAAGTCATCACGCGAAAAGATACTTGCACATGTATGTTTATAGCAGCACAATTTGCAGTTCCAAAAATATGGAACCAGCCCAAATGCCCTTCAATCAATGAGTGGATAAAGAAAGTGTGATATATATATATGCACCATGAAATACTGCTCAGACATAAAAAGGAACAAAATAATGAAATAATGGCATTTGCAGCAACTTGGATGAAACTGGAGACCATTATTCTAAGTGAAGTAACTCAAGAATGGAAAACCAAATATCATATGTTCTCACTCATAAGTGGAAGCTCAGATATGAGGATGCAAAGACATAGGAATGATACAGTGGGCTGCACTGGTAGCTCATGTCTGTAATCCCAGCACTTTGGGAGGCTAAGGTCAGCGGATAACTTGAGATCAGGAGTTTGAGAGCAGCCTGGCCACCATGGTGAAACTCCGACTCTACTAAAAACACAAAAATTAGCCGGGCTTGGTGGTGTGCATCTGTAGTCTCAGCTACTCGGGAGACAGAGGCAGGAGGATCACTTAAACCTGGGAGGTGGAGGTTGCAGTGAGCCAAGATCTTGTCACTGCACTCCAGCCTGGTAGACAGAGTGAGACTCTTTTTCAAAAAAAAAAAAAAAAAAAATGGACTTTTGAGACTCAAGGGAAAGGGCAGGAGGTGGATGGTGAGGGATAAAAGACTACACATTGGGTAGAGTGTACACTGCTCGGGTGGTGGGTGCACCAAAATCTCAGAAATCACCACTAAAGAACTTAATTGTGTAACCAAACACCACCTGTTCCCCAAAAACCTATTGAAATTTGAAAAATAAAATAAAATAAAATACATTCTCTGTAAAAAACCAAACAAACAAGCAAAACCAGACATGTTCCAATTCAGGGTCTCCCATGCTATAAAGAGCTGAAGTTGAGAATCATATATTTGTGTATGCCTCTTCCCATCATTTTGAAATGACTACCATGTTTTCCCAGAACCGAGTTTGCGAGCACTAAACACAATCATTCTCCAATCAGTGTACAACATAGTGGAAATTGTTCTAGTTTGAGATGTTGAAATTTTCCAGTGAAATATTTTGGAATTTTTCCTCCCCATTGCTCCCAGAGGACCTACTATGAATCCAAGGATATCAACAAAATATATATTCATATACTGCTGTCAAAGGTTCTATTTCCCTGCTGATTGACAGTAAAATCCAGGTTGGACTGGCGCTTCTGTTTCCTCCGGGAAGTGGAATGGAAAGAACTGTTCATGGAGCTGGAAGGAATTCTACAAATCCATAGACTCTTCCTCTTGAAAGTAAGCTCACCTGTCATGCATTTCTACGCGCATACGCATGACAGTGAGCAGTGCCTTAATTGGGTTTTCAGGAAGATAGATAGGAAGTCATGCCACTTGGGTTGTCACTTCTTATTTCAACACACTCCCTACTCACACCCTCCATTATCCATTCAGCCTTCCCCATTTCCACCTGAAATTCTTGCTGCCTCTCCTGACGCAGAGCGGATAGCTCCATCTACTGGGACACTCGCGTTGCTTCATGGAACGTGGCGGCATTTATTTTATTTCTGTTTTATTTTCTGCTATTTTATTTCTCTGCTGCAATACTTCTTTACAATTATAATATGAATGGACATGCGGTAAATAAATAGGGATACCTAAATCTATTTATAGTATTCATATCATGTATATGATATTCTTTTTTAAATTTTAATTTTAAGTTCTGTGGTACATGTATTAATGATATGCTAATCCTAAAGCCCTACGAGGGCAAAGAGGAAGAAAGTAAGTCATTTATTCATGATTAAACAGCTGGTAAGGGTGGGACCTTGGCATTCACATCAGGCTGGCTTCAGATGTGAAGCTTTTTCACCTATCACAAAATGTGTGCTTTGCTTATACTGACACACTTTTCAAAGGCTCCTCATAAACTTCATATAAAGCATCTTTAATGGTTTAGGAAAACATACTCCACGTGTGTATAATAGGTTACACTATAGTGAATATATCTTAAGGCTTCCTACTGATCAAGAAAATTGGGAAAATATCCAGTAATTGTGTTCCATAAAACTCTAGGAAAATTGTATGTTCTATTGTCTATTGTAGATACCTCAGGCACTACTCATTACCACATTGATTTTGGTTTACTTATGGCAGAAAAATTTTCTATTATAGAGTCAGATTTTAGTACAATTAATCTTAGCAGCATATTCAGTTTGTGTCATTGGCGAGATTATGTTACTTATACATACACACACATGCATGTGTGTGTGTGTCTGTGTGTGACACACATACTATATATTTATAGTATTTATTTTACACAAACACATCCTTAGCCATACATAATATACTCCTTCAAGTATGCATGTGTGCATAAAATCTTAGGCAATAAAAATAATATCTAAAGCAGAAAGTGGAAGTTGTTCATCGGTTTTTCTTTCAAGAGACAATATAGATGTAAGTGTAACTGCATTGTGGCAAATTGACAATATATACTATATATACATAGCATATTTAGATACCGTGTATGTAGACTATATGTAGTATATTTAGACACTATATATAAAGTGTATGTAGTATATTTAGATACTATATACTATATATAGTATATATATTTATATGGGATGTATATATTTATATAGTATATGTTGTATATAGTATATACACTTTTACTATACATATAGTATATATATATTTTACATTTGCAAGTAATGGCTCTTATGAAGCTGGGAGAATAACATGAACATGAAGAGTTTCCTACATGGGTATGAACTAATGACTTTGATAGAGGCAGAGTGCCATCATTCATGTCACTAGATAGGCCAAAAAGATGCTAGTATTAAAAGACTAGTCACACATCCCAAGTATCCTCGTTTTCCTTATTAGTGTAGGCTTACTCTACTTTGAAATGAACAACGTCAACAGATGAATGACTAAAGAAAATGTGGTATATCTATACAATGGAACACTATCCCGACTTCAAAGAGAAGGAAATCCTGTCATTTTCGAGAACATGCATGAACATACAGGGTGTTATGCTGAGTGAAATAATCCAGACACAGAAAGACAGACACTACATGATCTCACTTATATGTGGAGTCTATGAAAAAGCCCAACTCATAGAAACATAGAATAGAGTGGTGCTTACTGGGGGCATGGATAAGAGGAATGGGGTGGTATAAATCCAAGGATACAAAATTTCAGCTAGACAGGAGGGATAAATAGTAAGTTTTGGGGCGAGAGATATGCTTATGAGCTTGGATCAATGAGTCCACACCGAATGCATATATCACAACATCGCTTTGTACCCCATAAATGGATATGAATATTATTTGTCAGTGTACAATTAAAACATAGGAGAATCTGGGTGCAAGGTATATGGGAACAATCTGTACTACCTTTGCAACTTTTCTGTCAATCTAAAAGTATTCTAAACAAGAAGTTTAACTTTTAAAAGTTAAAAAAGGAAAAGATTGTGCTTCTAATTCCCTGAGATTGTGCTTATCAAAGATCATCCAAGAAATCCCAAAGAAAGTAAAGGTTCATTTTGAAATATCGTTTGTAGCATTTGCAAGAGTCAGTCAGAACAAATATGCAATCGTGTTTCAAAAGAAAAGTTCGTATGCTCTAGAGAGCTTTATGTATAATTATTTCTGAGTGTATGTGTGTGTATATACATAGGTACACTGGACATGTATGCATACAATATGTATCTATATATTATACACAGTATATAAGTTTTTTCACACACACATGCATGCAGACACATGAACACACATGCACATATGATAGCCAGTACAAGACCAGAATGCTATGTTATATGACCTTGTGCTTTACTCACTATTACACATGAATATATGTTAAGGCTTCTTACTGATAAAAACTTGAACAAATTCCAGTAACTTTGTGTTCCATAAAACTCTTGGAAAATTGCCATAATGATATATTTCTCAATGTCATCTCTTCATCTTCCCAGGGAGATTATAAGGATGTTTATCGGGAAGAGGAAGAAATAGTAGAGAAGTAAGTGCAGAAGGGAGAAAGAAAGAAGAAAGAGGGAAGGACATCTTGCTCTCCACACCAAGCTAGTAAAAAATATAATTCTCAAAGTGGATAGAAATATTTTTGTCTATCCACATCACGATGTGGCCTTGATGGTAACTTGGAAATTGACCAAGAAAGTGAATTTGGGTGATGAGTTACCTTGTCTCCAGGCAGTCTCCGTTTCCTCATTAAAAAGAACATGCATAAAATAAAATACCACAAAGTATAGGGTCAGACTGCCAAATGGAACTGGGTTACAAACTTCTTGACTCAATGATTAGGGAAGAACAAAGTCAGTCTCTTCATCAGGTATGTCAGCAGAGTGCATGACTGGCTTTTAAATTTTTAATTTTTATTTTGAGGGAATAATTAAGGGGATGAAACTTCAGTGGTTTTTCTTTCCTTCCCTCAAGACCATGCGCATCGTGTCTGAGATTCCCACCTCCCCACTACCCTGAGTTTACCCTTGTTTGGTTTATCTCCTCCTCTAAATTTAGTCCAGTATAGTCTTCTGAACTTTCTCTGTTCCCTGTTTCCTTACGGTGCATCTGCACTCTAGATGTGCATCAGGCAGTTTCCTCCTATGGGACAGTTTCCTACTGTGCATCAGGCAGTTTCTTTCCTCCTACAGGACAGAAACAAGGCATGCCCTTCTATTTCTGTTTTATTCCCACAGGCCCTAGTTGTGTGCTTGCTGTAAAGATGCCAAATGAACAAAGATAATTACTTTTTAAAAAAAAATTCTGCCAATGTGTTAAGCAGACTTCCTAGAAGTCAGCAGCATAGAGTTATGGCACCTCCTTTCTTCAAATATTACTTAAAAGCAGACTTGAAAATGAATCAGATGACCCTGGATCCTTTGAGATTTTTTATGAGTTGATGACAAATTCTCAAATCTGCAATTTTGTTGTATGTTTAACTGGACCCCGTGGTGCAAGCTGGCCAAACGCTCTCCCTGGTGAGCAGATAAGCATATAGAGATTGGGGGTCTACTGTAGGGTAACTTGAGCTTCCACTGCTAGTGGAGGAGAATAACCCAAGCTAGCTGATTCTGGTCCTTGGCAAGCAGATGTTTTGCTACTATTTAGATGCACGCTTTACAGGTGAATGTAACAAAGCCCTTTAGCACAGTGCTGCAAGCCTTTCCCCTCCCAGGTTGAGCGTGGATTTATTCCCACTGTTGACAAAGGAAGACTTTACCTATACTTATTTATTTTTTATTATCAATGTATGATCGGGTAGTAAAAATATATGACCTCAAATATGCTGCCTTTATTTACAGTTCTTCCAGAAAATGCCTTATCACTTATTCCTTAGCAGACTCATCTTAGGAAAGACCAGCTATTAATATCATCATCCGTTCCAGCAAGAAACAATGCATTTATGCTTCATGTTTTAGGCCGGAAAGTAGTTTCCTCAATTAGCTCAATCCTAAATAAAGGGTCATTGAGGAGCTGCTATGAGATGCATTTTCTCCCCTTTTCCCATTGGGCACAGTACAGATCTCATGGTGTTTGTATTCCCTACAAAGTGGGCAGGCTAGCAGCTGGTTTTAAATTCAGATAATGCATAATACAAGTAGGCCTTCTGCATAAACACTTCCCATTTAGAAACTATAATTTCCACTGATCTTTTTCTATTGTTGTCTTTGCAATGGGCTGGCAACAAATAGAAATATTTTTCACTTGCACCTAAGAGGTGTTTGTTCAGAACTCAAACCACATTAAGCTTTCTGTTGGGTGCTGGTCTTTTCAGAGTGCTGCTGACATATGTTCATTCCAATAAATTAACTGTCCGCTCCAATCCGAATCAGCTGGTTGAAAGAAGCTACCTTGCTGTTTTTAAACTGGACTTGCTATTAGAAGAAAACAGGCGGGAACTTCCTTGCCTTCATGTCATTTTGACCCTCCATTGGTCTTAGCGAGCAATCACTAAAACCAGCTGCAGAATTGGGTTAATAATGAAGTGTCAACTAACTTCTCAGGTGATTTTGTTATTGCAGTTCGGAAATAAACATAAGGAAGCTTATCCCAAATGGGATGTGTAATAGACTGAAGAAATTGATCTGAAGCCCAGTGGAGAAAGATGTAGGTGTGATGTTCATGGAATTAGAATATTGAGTGAGACTTATTTAAAGGAAAACTGGTTTAAAGAAGATTCGTTTAAAGGAAAATGTGCTACGTGGACGGACGAGATGGAATACTGCTATCATTCACTTATTTCTAATTTCTCCTCTCATGTGCCTTTCAACAGAGCTAATGACATTCTTGATAAAGTGCTTCAACACCTTGCAGCAACAGGGATAAAATATAGGGGGAAGAGAAGAGTTGTAAAATCTATGAACATCCAACCAGCTCTTGAGTCATGAATAACTTTTGTGTCGATACTGATGGCTTATCCTGGATTTTTGATTGCAAGGAAAAGAGACTCATCAGACAAAGGTTGCTATGCAGACAATGTGCTCCTGTAACGGGGAATTTTAGGACAACCTGGAATACTCCCTTCCCAGAGAGAACCCTCTTTCTGCGTTTCCCTTCCTCTTTCTCTCTGGGGGATACAGTTTCTTCCAGATCATGTTGTCTTGCCTTTCACTTGATCCTGCTTCTACAGTGCTTCCCAATTTCACATTGTCAAATGTCTCTGCCTTCATCTATACTTTAAACATGCCCATTCTGATTTCCCTTTTTATTTGTATGGTGGGAAGCTGTCATTGATCTATATTATTATCATCATAATAATCACCATAATCACTTCTACTATTATTATTATTTTGTAAGGAAAACATTGAGTTTTTCTTGCTGAGTAGCCCACAGACTATACCAATGCAGAAGAAAATGAGAAAAAGGCCAGGCACGGTGGTTCACACCTGTAATCCCTGCACTTTGTGAGTCCAAAGTGGGTGGATCACTTGAGGTCAGGAGTTCAAGACCAGCCTGGCCAACATGGTGAAAAACCATCTCTACTAAAAAATACAAAAATTAGCCAGGCATGGTGGCATGTTCCTGTAATCACAGCTACTCGCGAGGCTGAAACGGGAGAATCCCTTGAATGAGGGAGGTGGAGGTTGCAGTGAGCCAAGATTGCACCACTGCACTCCAGCCTGGGCAACAGAATGAGACTTGGTCTAAAAAAAGAAGAAAAAAAGGAAAGAAAATGAGGGAAAAAAGGGGTTTAATATTATACACTAAACCTAAGAAAGGAAACTACTAAACCTAAGAAAGGAAAAAAAATTAAAATGCAAAAAATGCCTCTATATTAAGATAGGAAATAAGATCAATAACTTAAAAAGGGTATGAAATTGAACTATTATCCCAAGTCCTATCAATTCAGGACAACTGCTACAGGGTACAATTCTGTGAACATTTGCCCATCTATGAAGAATAAAACTAGGATAGGCTCAAACTGTACACTATTTATTTGTTAAAGGGATTACTGTGGTATCTGTTTATAGTAATTATATGGTGGGTTAATATACCAAAAGTCAAATTTATGCCACTATTTAATAGAAATATTGCATTACGTGGTGCTGATATTTTTGTCAATTTAAATAGGCCATAAAACATGTCATGGTAAATGAGAGAATTAAATAAAAAGCTTTCTATGGTATCTTGGACTAGACAACAAGACGATAATCCATATGTTCTAGAAGTTTTGGCTGCAGGGTGAATGCTCATTCTATTAAATTAGCTTTCATGGAAATCCAAGGGGTTAAAGCTCTGCAGAGGACAAGGTAACTGTGAGATTTCGTTTACGTGGCTCACAAGTGAATGCCATGTTTCCTCTGAATTGTTTTCACAGTAAACACCTACACAAATAGCATAATTTTGAAGTTGAAGCCCATTGCTTCAAAATGAGAGAAGTCAAAACCATGCATACCTCTTATTAGCTTAATATTGGAATAATATTTCCAGGGTCCATTTTAGACAATAACTGTCAGCTTACTCTTATTTTTTAAAAAGGAAATATTAGTATTTTTTCTCCAGCATACATGGATCATAAAAGACTCACATAATTTGGAGTATTTTTATGCAGGCATGCTATAAATTCTTATTTTCCTTGGTCACTCAAATAATTAATTGAAAATATAAAATGTTAGCCCTCCATATTACAAACTATTTTATATATACCCCTAAATTAAGGGAGACACATCTTAAAACGTTAGTTTGTACCTTGTTTCTGCTAGTGCATAAGATACACTTAATTGAGTTTGAAAAACAATTCCCTGGGATGGAAGAACAAAGTTAAAACTTGTTATATAATGGGTTCCACTTAGGTTTATAAGAAAATTGTGGCTAAAGGGTATAAACAGTGACCGTGTATCCTGCTAAATTTCTTTTTCTCTCAGGAGCAAGCAAGTATATAGAAATTTAGATTTCAGAGGTGGGGAAGGACAGGATGAAAAATACTGCACATTTAAAACTTAAGTATATGAAATATTCACACTTACATGTATTCTTACTTAAATATTTGGTAGATCTTTAAGGTGGAATCACTCTTCCTAAATGACAACATTAAACCAAAGTGGTTGGGTTTGGAGGTGGGGATCTGCCCTGGATCTGCTGCTGAATGTTTTTCTAATGGTATTTTAGGACAGAGGAAGGAGATTATGAAGCAGTCAAGTAGGGAGATAACGGTTTCTCCCATTGCCCAAGTCTGGAGAAAAGGGGTTTTGCCTGTGGTCTGATGGGGATGACACAATGCATTGGGGATGGTGGGGTGATGATAACAGTCACATATTTCACAAAGTGTGTGCACTGATCACACAGGTTAGGCAGTCCATGGATATCACTGGCTAGGAGCAGGTGTCCTGGGGTTTCATCTCATTCAAAGAGTGCTGCTTTTGAAAGCCATTCCTATTTAATGCATTCTGGGGTACATTCTGTAGCAATCCAAGCCTGCTTTCTCCTATGCTGAGCATTATTCACAATGTTTCCGTAGGCACCTGTATCTCCTTTGTGCTGTCTAACCTTAATCTTCCAAGTTCCATGCACTCTCTGTGTGCATTCAGATGAGATGCAGGCACAACGAGGGTTTTAAAGTGCCATTTCAGCAAAAATGAGCACAAAGAAAAACAAATCACAAGTAAAGTAAAATCACAGGTAAAACTGAGAAACTGTGTCTTAAACGGGCACTCTACAAAATCTATAAGCACTCTGAATCTATTCTGTGTTTATGAGTGCGTATGTGTGTGTCTGTGTGTGTACATGACGAGTTTTAAGATTTAAAGCTATCATTGTTCTCAAGACACGGAGAGATTATAGTGATTTTTTTTTCTTCTTTTTTTTTTCTTCCCCAAAATGTCTACAGGGAGGCATATATTTCTCCAATAACCGTGTGTGTTAGAGAATAGTTGACAAGCACATGCTTTTAAACGCAAAACGATATGATTGCGAACACTAGATATTTTATGTTCTAAGACTGCAACCTTGAGCAATTCGTTTAGTCTTCTGTACCCTAGTTTCCTCATATGAAAAATGAGACAGTCTACACCCTGGGACTGGTAAAAGGATTAAATGGTTAATGCATATAACCTATGCAGAACAACACATTTTGATGATTATTTGAAAGTTTTAAAACAAGTCATTGCTATGTAAATGGTTGACTCAACGCTTTTAGAAAATCTCTTAAGCATTTGTTTGAAAAGTCTGTCTGTATGTAATGCATATCTTTATGAGTTGTTATGTTCTTTTCTATTATTACAATTTGAAAACTGTAGTTGCTCTACTAGAAGTAACACCTGAAACCCAATAACACAGGCAGCCCAATCATGTTAGTTTGAAAGCTGTGTTCATAATGTATATCCTCGTAGAAAGAGATGTTGCATAAAAATGAAGCATAATAATTGTTGTAATATTCAAAATTAGGTACCGTTTGATTTCTCAGTTTTTATGGGAATTTTTAGGGTTCTATTTTAGGGTGCCAGAAATACATCTCCCCATTTACTTTCTTCTGAGTCCAAGGCCCTGTGTTTAGGGCCTGGGGCTGAGAAAGATTTTTCTTTTGGGTATCCTTCCAGCTGTGGCTGTTGGCAATTTTTCTTAGTCTCCAAAGACTCCCTCTCCAGCCTGTTTAGGAACCAGTGACCTCGAGAACTAGTGTGAACATTCCTCTTTAATAAATGTCACCTGGTAATTCCAGGCAGGGTTTTCCCCTGGCTAATTTATCTTATTTTCCCTAATTCTCTTGTCTCTAGAGGAAACAGGATTATTTCTGGGTGTTCTCAGTATTTACACAGATGGTCATTTTAGAGAAGGGTAGAGTTACAGTGGACCTTTTCCTGTATCCCCATTTCTTTCAATATAATAATGAGAATTTGCAGAGAAAGTGTCACTTTTACTTCCTTAGCATAACCTAGATGTTTTTGAACCAGGTGGCCTGGGAGATGGGACATATGAGTACATATTCTAGAAGTTCTGAGAAAGAACAGAAAAAACTGCCTTCATATCTGGCTGCTGGAACTAGCCTGCTAATTAATGGCTAAGTCAAGGTGCATCTGGCTGCACATAAAAGTAATTGAAAGAACTTCAACATCAGAGGAAGGCAGCCCACAGCCAGCATGGGATGAGACAGAAAAAAGAACAATATGGAACCACTAAAAATGACCCCAAGTCCCCTTCTCTTCCACTGCTTATTTTTACCGAAAAGAATGCTAGTCATGCTCTGGTCCTGTAACTTTCTGGCTAAAGGTTATTGACATCCCCATTATCCTGATAGCAACCAATCCAGGAACAAGTTCTTGCTCCTGTTAGCACTTCTAAAACAACCCAGTCTAAGCCCAAACCCTTGACCAGCCCATCTGAACCCCTCTCCAAGGTAGCTCATCGTTCTCCTTGTATGCCCTCCCTCTGTTGAAACAAGTTCCTAAACCTTTTGGTTTGGAAGCTTGACTTCAGATGCGGTTCCAGGTGGTATTTGATGACTGCACCTAATCAGTTCTGGTACATGCAGCTATAAAATGATGCAATGTTTTTATTGTATTTTTTTGCTTTCTTACTTATTATCACTGTCTCAATCACCCTTGAAAAGAGGACAGTCATTAATTTTTCAAACAGATTGTTCTACCTCCTTAATGCTTTCCTTGCATCCAGAGTCCTCTCACTCTGATACAAACTATCCTCATGGTTACTTCTAAAGTGGACAGTTCTCCATCCTTTGCAACCTGAAAGAGTTGGGGTTAGTTGAGAACCGGCAACATGTGCACCACTTTGAGAGCTCGTTGTAAATGCAGACATAGGTTCACCACGACACAATTGAATAAGGATCTGCACTTGAAGCAGACGTCCTACGTGTTCCTAAGAATGTGAATTTCTGAGAATTACTGCTAAATGTCCCAACTACACTCATACACCACTTTGGTGCAATCATTTGGCATCTCCCTGACTTTGGGACAAAGCCCAAACTCCCTGCTTTGCCTTTGGAGGTTTTTTATCAGCCAGTTTCTTTCTGCCTCATATTTCACACCTTTCTAAAAAATACCTTGAATTTTTCACCCAGGATGCAGGAGCATGGTTCCCCAACTTCCTGTCTTCTCACTTCAAAGGTGTGGAATTCTATTCTCCCCACAACACACCACCCACTGTCATTTTTTGTACGCAGTTGAAAAGACCTGGCTTAGGTTTCTTCAGACAGAATATGTTCCCAATCTTCACAGACTACGTTAAGGGCAGTGTCCAGACATTTATTAGCACCACTTATTAGCATGGGTGCCATCTCCATCTCCAGCACCCCCTGCCACTCCTTGCTTCTGTGTTTCTCTGCCTTCCCCTTGAGGTTTATGATGTGAGAAGTTTTTTCTTCAATTTTAACACCAGCCCAGCACAGGGCCTGGGACAGTGGAGATATCCAGTAAAGGTTTGTTGAATGAATGAATGAATGCATATTTTTTTTTTTTAGCATTCTTTGAGTTATTCATAATGAACAAGAGTGCACAAAATAGTCAAAACAAGAGTAATTCTCCCTTCAGCTGAAATTTGCTAAAAATTAGACTTTGAATGTCTGAAGATGACATTCAATTAAATATGTGTAAGTATATATGTGTGTATATACATGTATGTTTATATGTGTTTAATGCAAATGCTGAGATTTAAGTGCACGCATATCTATGAACATATCTATGTAAATTATGTGTATGTATATATGCACGTGTGTCTATGTGTGTGTATATTCAGTAATGGCCCTTTTCCAAGGGGGATGCGTTCAAAACTCAGTGGATACCTGAAACCACAGACAGTTCCAAACCCTTTATATACTATGTATTTTACTACATATATACACTTTTGATAAAGTTTATAAATTAGAGGCGGTAAGAGATGAACAATAACTAATAAAATAGAACATTTATAACAATACACTGTCATAAAAGTTACGTGAGTGTGGTCTCTTTCAAAATATCTCATTGAACTGTACTCGCATATTTTTAGACCACAGTTGTCCGCAGTACCTGAAACTGCAGAATGTGATTCCACAGATAAAGAGAACTAATGCATTTTATATGTATGTATACACACACACACATAGGAATGTATGAACACATTAAATGTGTTATAGATGTGTGTGGATATATGAGTGTGTGCGCACATATATATGTGTGTGTATATATGTTTAATGGAATTGGCATCTTCAGGAATTTAGGTATGTGATGTCTATGTATATATTTACATATGTAATATATATGGATATATGCATGTGTGCATATACAGTGAATATAATGTATACATGTACAGTCATGCATCACTTAACAATAGGGATAAATTCTGAGAAATGTATCATTAGGTGATTTCATCGTTGTGCAAACATCATGTAGCGGACTTACACAAACCTCGAGGTACAGCCTACAGTACCCCTAGGCTCTATGGTATAGCCTAGTCCTTCCAGACTACAAACCCATGCAGCACATGACTGGAGAGAAGACCCTAGGCAACTGTAACACAATGGTATTTGTGTATCTAAACGTATCTAAACATAGAAAAGGTACAATAAAAACATGGTATTATAATCTCATGAGACTATCATATATGCTATTTGCATTTGTCCAAAATGTTATGCTGTGCATGACTCTATACATAATGCATATATAGGATATGTACATGTATATACATATATAATGTACACATACATGTACATATATGTGTGTGGGTATGTATTTCTCATGTGTGCCTTCACAACATGATTGAGGCAAACATCTGAAGAATTTAGGAGTTCACATGTGTCAGAGAGTCCCGGTCATTGCTATCTTTCTTTCTCTGATACTTAGCTAGGATTATCACAACATGCAAAGCCTTGACTTACAAGTGTTTGCCGTGTTAACTTCTTGGTGAAAAGATTTGGGCTATGAGGATATACTATCATGTTATCCATCAAGTTCTCCTGTCTAGTAGGGGCTAGTTTCCTCTGAACATCTTCCATTATGAAAGGGGAGCAATGCATGTGCGTGTCCCTTAAGGCTACTGTGAATGTCAAATAAGATTGTGATGGTTGGATGCACAGGAAGGATTTGACAAATGGACCTCCATTGGTATGATAGTGATTTTCTGCCTCTTGAGTTTCATTCAGCAGAATTTCTTGCTATCACTTGAAGGTTTACTCACCTAAGGCTATTTTAAAGTGTTTTGTCAACCACAATTCAAAACACAGTGACACAAGAATGAGCAGGGGTAGAAATAACAAATCCAAACACTCCGTTTCAGGCAGTGTCATCTGAGGCGCTTCACCAAACAGGGCTTGGTTTTCCAAAATGAGGCCAGCAGAGCCTCCTCAACTGTGCAGCTGGCCAAAGCTAAAGAAATCATCCCATTACCAAATGTATGTATCCATTTGTAGCCTATGTCAGCTGCAGCACTTAGCTTTTACAAAGAAAAAGGCATTCAAAGAACAACAAAAGTAAATAAAACACGCCACCTACCAAGAAAGAATGGACGCATAATTATTTGCACAAAGCATTAGAAAATACTGTGATATTTTATTATTAAAAATGCTGCTGAAAAGTTTATACATATGTGTCCGGCCATATATATCTTCTATCATTACTTAAGGCAAAATAAAAAACAAAATTGCAAAATAATAACCCAAGGAACCATTAAACCCTGCGTGCCTTTGAAGATCAAGAATAAAAGCCTAGGAAAGGATTTTTTTTTTCTTATTTTTCTCTTTTTTTTTTCTTTTTTCTCTTTTTCATAGATAGCAAGTATATTTTTTTCTCATAGAACTCTATGAAGATTCTATAACTTCTTTCCATGTAGAAATAAGATATCATTTAAGATGTACTAAATCACTTTTGATCATAATCCCCTGTAAAAGCTAAAGTTATTCACTTAACAGGAACTCTGTTTTTCCTTATTCAAATGTCACAAGCCTGACGCATTACTGTACATATTGCTAGCAGGAGACAATTGGAAATACTAAACAAATACTGGAATTCACATTACAGACAGACGAAACCAGCATGGGTGCCACACATCACTTCCTTTGTAGTTTCACGGAGAGCCTATTTGTGGTTGCTCAGGTGGGGTCATACACTGCTTGCAGAAATGGCCTGATCATAGCTCTATGAAACAATGAATTGGGAATGAAATCTTACCATGACACCTCTCTGTAGGAAAGAAATGTTGCTTCACGTGTGCTAAGTTGAGATAATAATATTTCACATATTTATATACAGAGAATCACTCTCAAATTTAACCCAAGATAAGCAATAGGATTTGGGGATGACTTTTATGCATTTCTAAAAACACTTTTCTTTTTTCTAGAGGTCACTCTCAAACACTGATACATCACTATAGTTTGAGTGTAGGGATTCAGTAATCAAAGGCTGTTATTGCAAAAGAGCCAGGCAGCTGGACAATTTTTATGAGGAATGTCCACTTTAGCAGAGAGATTTAAGACTGGATTTCTAGAATAACCCACAATGGAGCCGAGGGACATGATCTTCAAATATCTTTGGCTACTGTTTCTTGGTAATGCAATAATTTTTGAAAGACAAAATATAAAGTAACCATTGCTACTATGTTTCCTTCCACCTTATAACACTCAAAACTTTCCTGAAAATGAGAAGAGAAATGAGAAAATGACAAGCTATTGGAAAGACAAATCTCTGATCCCTAGGTCACCAATTTAAAATGGGTGAATAATTTCCATTCAATGTCTTCTCAGTGAAGTTATCCTAATTTCCCAGAAAACCCATGCAAAGCAGTTTTAATGTTCTATCCTTTTCTTCCCCCATTCTTCTATAATATTCATCGTTTGGTGACCAGATATACAAATTCACAAAAAGTGATATTTTCAGACAATCATTTGTTTGATCCCATAAATGATGTAAAAGATTTTTAAAAACCTGCCTACTGATAAATAAGGGACCGAGTGCTTAAACAAAAAGGAAAGACACATGTCTTCCTTCAATCTGATTAGCTAAGCTGAGCAGGTACTTCATCGGCCAAACCCGCCCGCAGCTGCTAGGGAACACAGAGCCGTATTTACTCCAAGGGGCATAGCCCCACCAAAGGCAAGCTTTCTTCTTTTTTTGGCAGGGCCCTGAAATGGGAAGCAACTCTTCCTAAACATATTCAAAGGGCCACAGCTACAGAATGGGACTTGTATTTTTGTTTCTCCCTGCTGATTCTCTGTGTGTGCATGTCTCTAATTTAACAAGCTGTAAATACATTCCACTTTGGGGACCCATCTCTGTACTGCAATTTCATGAAGGCTAACACATACGAGTCAAAGTTTTTCAAAACAATGGTCTCCTAAGAATGCTCTTGCATGCACCTGTGCAACCTGACGGGGGAAATAGGCCACACAGACCGTCTGGGTCTTCTGTGGGACATCACATCCTCCTACAAATGAGAATCTCATGTAAGAAAATCCCACGTCTTTGTTTACCACAAGTAATTAAGAAGAAAAGCCTCTTTTGTTGGGGAGGAAACAGAGCTGATATGACTAATGTGTATATATATATTTATATACATACAGAGCACAATGAAAAGCACAACCTTGCTAAAAGCTCTTTCAAAGTGAAAACACCAATAAAAGCTTTTTTTCTTGTTTGTCTGTTTGTGGTTTTGTTTAAACTCACAGCTATATACATTTTTAATTTTTACAAAGTTTCTTAAATATAGTTCAGGCTGGCAAAACACCTCTTTGCACAGAACCATACAGATTTCACTGCATAGTCCATTCTTTTATTTTAATAATAACTTTCTACGTTTCCTTCTCTCTGGATTACAGCTCCATGTGCTGGGCAAAAGCCCATTGACGCTTTCTTCACTTAAGGAGAGCCATCCATTGTGTGGCACAGAAAGAAATGTTTAAATTTCCACTGTAATTAAAAAATATTCAGTGTCCTTGGGTGAGTTTCAGAAGTATCAGCTGCTTCCATGATGTTGGAAACACCCAGGTCCTTGAAATGGTGATGTCCTATCACACTAGACATCGGTTGGAGTGGTAGAGATCTTAAAGCAGTATTTTAACAGAAATGTGTACTTTTCACATTTCATAGGGTCAGAAGTCGATCTCGTAATACTGGAAAACACCAACGAGAAGGGTCTGCTGGGATGGGATGACTGCCTTTTTGCATTTTTGTCTTAAGTCAGTGGGACAAAAACATTCCTGGTTTGGAGACTTTCTTTCTCTCTTTCTTTATCTCTTCTATGTTGCTGAGCAGGTGGTGCAGAGGGATAGGAGGGGAAATACGGCAAAGCTATACTCTAGTGGTGGAATGTCCGTGGGGTAAATTTGTACTGTTTTGTCCTCCACTGAAGGTGTTAAAAGTGTGCAAAGGCTGCATCCCCGTCAGTGTGTTTGGAATCATGGTGATGGTGTTTGGCGTCATAAGTGGGATGTCATCTGGCGACCGGCGCAGCGTGAGGGTGTAGTCTGGTGGGCAGGTGAGCCTCAGCGTGTCGTGTGCCTGCAGCGACTCACACTCGTGATCGTGTTCCAGCTGCTTCATCTGCAGAGACATGATCTCTTCGTTCTGGATGTGAGCGATATCATTTGTGGTGTTTCTCTGGGGACTCGAGCGCCTGTGAGTCTCATGGCGCCTCTTGTCCTTTTTGTAGTACAGCGCCGCAAAGGCTAAAATGTTGAGGAAGAGGAGCGATGCCCCGACGGCAATGGTGACACTTAATTCAGTGGAATAATCCCGTTTGGTTTCAATGAGGACAGTTGTGTCCTCGGGTCCCGTTTTGTGAGGGTCCTTAGAGTGTTTGGGATTGTTGGCAGGAGTGATTGCTGGGCGTTTGGTCGTTGGCCATATCTTGGCAGGAGATCGGCGGGTACCATAGGGAAATGATGTCATGTCTGGAGGAGGAACCTTTGTGGTTGTTGAAACATACTGGAATATCTCGTTCAAGTTGTGCAAATGAGGAACGAGTTCCAACCAGAAAGCCACTTTCGTTGCCCGGTAGTGATCTCTCACTCTGGGTTTCAAGCCTATATGCAGATAGAGCTGGTCTTTGGGATTATACTTGGACCAGGCCACTTCTTCAAAGCGGTTGGGTTTTGTGTGAATGAACTTGGTATCCTGAGGAACTGGTTGATTTGGATCACTGGGGATAGAAGGAAGAAAAAAAAGAAAGGTCATACCCTTCCACATGTGACATGAAATTATCTTAAACCAATAAATCAGGAAGTTACAATCTGCTCTTCATATATATTTTTCAATGAGCACAAAATACCCAAGCAGCAAAGGTACATTCTGCTTTAATCCTAGACATGTCTACCATGTTGTCTTTTCCTTTAAAAATTGCTTATTTTTCTTTTAAATATAAACCCTGATAGCAGTATTATGGCATTTTTATAACATGTCTACTATTTTTTAAGGCATCAAATGATCTTCAAAAATAAAGGGTAAAAAGGAAAACTAAGTGTCTCTAGGAACAATTTCAGTATTTCAAGTTTCACTCTTTTGAACTGTAAAACTCATCCAGGAGTGATTTGCTCCAAAGGGACATTTGGCAAGGTCTGGAGACATTTTTGGTTTTCGTAGATGAAGTGTTGTTCTATGAAGGGTGGAGGTCAGGGATGCCACTAAACACCCTCTGGTGCACAGGAGAGACCCCCACATCAAGGAAGTTATCTGGACCCAAATGTTAACAGTACTGAGGTTAAGACCTGTAATCCCAGCACTTTGGGAGGCCGAGACGGGCGGATCACGAGGTCAGGAGATCGAGACCATCCTGGCTAACACGGTGAAACCCCGTCTCTACTAAAAATACAAAAAAATTAGCCGGTCTTGGTGGCGGGCGCCTGTAGTCCGAGCTACTCGGGAGGCTGAGGCAGGAGAATGGCGTGAACCCGGGAGGCGGAGCTTGCAGTGAGCCGAGATCGCGCCACTGCACTCCAGTCTGGGCGACAGGCTCCGTCTCAAAAAAAAAAAAAAAAAAAAAAAAAAAAGAAATGGGGAAATGGGCATTCTCTTTCTTGCTCAAGAATTTCTTTGGAAGTAAATGAATAAATGTTGCAGTTTTAGCAATGAAAATTGGTATTAACAGTCAAAAATTGGTTTTATAATTACAAAATGTTTGTAAACAGGCACATACACCATGTGTCTGCTCTCTATTTGAAAGTAAAATACCTAGTCTTTCAAAATACCTTTTGAAGACTAAGTCCGGAAAACATGAAAGCACACTATGTTAGCTGTAAGAAGTTTGCTAAAATGGTACATATAGTTATGATGAGGTTAACATGTTTAAGATAAATAAGACACCCGGAAACAAGCTGAGGGCTGTTACAGATGCTAAGTTGTGCTTGGAAACTATGAGCCAAAGAATTATTATTATTTGCACAAGTGGGCACAGGTAGAAGGAAAATCATAAAAATTTGGAGATAATTCATAAAACATAGGGCCTTTAATAAACATCTTTGCAACCAACTCTCTTAGGATAACACTTCCTCTTCAAAAAACAAATTGCCAAATGCTAATTTCTTCCATTTCTTAATGGTTTGTAAAATAAGCTACAAAACAGTCACATCTTAAGGTTTATTTGTTATAAGAAAGATTTGAGATTACGCATGGTAAAATGTTATGTACTAGTTAGCACTGAACATTCAGATGTGATGTGCAGACCCAGGCAAGCAGGGAGTTGCAACATTCTGATCAATGGCTCCAGGTGTGAGCTAAGATCTATCTTCCAGGTAACTTCTCCTTGGCGGGACTTTTGTGACACTGCCTCCAACCATTGGATGGCCTGCATGGCAGAAGGCTGCAGGACCAAGGAAGATCATGTATCTGTAGCCATTACCAGACATTGTGCAGGATCCAAACAATATACTTGACTCAGAGGTGCCACATTTGCTAAAGGAAGATTTTATCCCCTCAGTCTGAGTCTGTGGTGATGATAAATCATTTCCCTGTATTCAACTTTCTGCAGCTCTGGCTAGTTAACAGCTGTGAAAACTTGAGCAAGTTTTCCAGCCAGTATTGGCCTTAACTTACTCCTCTACACGGTGGATGAGAATATCAGGGTTGGAGGTAAGTGATGAAGGTTGAAAGATAATGACAAAATGTCTGGCATATGGTAAGAATTCAGGAAATATTATCCCCTCTCTTTCGATATAAAAATTAGAACACCTACAATATTGCAAGAGAGGGAGAACTAGGGAGTGATATATTGTGTATCAGAGTACATACTGTATTTCTATATTGCATACATTGTACAGTGTATAAAAGTATATTGTATATTACATACTATATACAAGTACATTGTATACCACAGTTTATACTGTATACTAACTGTATACTATATGCAGTATATATATGTGTGTATATTATGTGGGTATATATGTGTATGTGTATATCTATAGATATAGATATAAGATGTATAATGTAATACAGAAGAAAAAGGAAGTTGACCTCTACCTTTTAGTTGAATGCACACTAACTGCTGTGTTTTCACTTTACTAAGAGGGTCAAAACAAATATATATAATCTCATAGGTTCTAATACCATGAGTTTTCTTATTTACTGATAAACAATATATTTGAAAAGTCTTCTGTTTTTTTATTTATCGTACATGTATTCTTATATGGTTTTGAAAAAATGTTGGATTCAATGCAACATCTTATGTTTCTTGTGCTTCTTTAAGCTTTCTGAAATAATTTTAAAATTTTCAGTTATTTAATGTGTGTTGAAAGAAAAATAAGTGAATAAATGTTTTAGGAAAAAAATCCACTAATATTAGTTATTGATTTTTAATATTCTAAAGAAACAAATGGAAGTGAAGATTCCACCTTTTTTCCATGGATCCAATTTTACTGACTTGGGTCTATTAGATGTGTGGCTGTATCATCTATTATGCAGTGAGCATCTAGGAGACGGAGTATTCTGTTCATTTTGGGTACTAGGCTATTTTTGAAGGAACTCAGGGTATATTTGAAAGGTAAAGAAAACACATTTAATTTGTTCTTGAAGAATAAAGCAGAGGATTTGGAAAATCCACATAAGTGAGCTGCCGCCTGATACGGTCTGTCTATTAAAGATCTCAGAGATGCACAGCCAGAATTCTCAAACCCAGATAAACTTGTGGAGATTATGATAGCCCAAGTCATTCTCCCTTACCAAACCCTCCAGACAGTGAGACCTAGATGTGGGGTATCAGTGTTTTGTTTTTTAGATTTTATTCAGCATAAGAACTGTTTAAACTCCTGTGAGTAAAATTAAAGATTGTAATGACTGAGGATAGAAACACAAGTTGGTCTCTCCAGTAAAAGACTCAATGCATGTCTCTCTCCTTATCCCCCAGCACCTCACACAGCCATTTCCCTCTGCCCTGTTTTATTTGAGATGTAATCTTGGCAGCAGAGACTCAAGTGCATTTCTAAGGTCTAGTTCATTTCTTTAGCTGGAGATGGATACAGTACTATGATCTCTCTAAAAATGTCTGTGAATCCTCTCAGCTGTTCCTTTAAGTAACACAGGTTTTCCTTATACCCAAAACATTGTTCGCAGTTAATGATCTGTTACCAAGCTAGGTTATTATGCATTCAGTGACTCCTCTGCCACACCAGGTGGGGATGTTCATTCATTCAGCTTAAAATCCCTTTTTGGTAATAAAGGTTGCCTTTACAGCCAGAATTATGCTGCAACTCTGTAACCCATCCCCACTAAATACCTCACTGTAACTTCTTTCTTTCCCAAAGATTTAACAAGAGTTGAATATAAATTAATCATAGGATACCAGCACATTCAAAAGCAGTGATTGCATCTGATGCAAACAGGATAGAAATCAATCTGCCGTCCAAACCCCAGATTTGGTGGAACAACATAAAAAAATCAAAATATGTGTTGACCTGATTTTCCATTACAAAACTCTCTTCTCATTTCTGACTTCCAATAGCACATAAGGTCTTCTACTATATTATTATAATGTATCGTTTGATTACTTTAAAGCACTGTTCTTTGTCATACCTTATAAATAAACCAAGATTCCTCTACTCCTTTTTGTCCATCTCTTTCCACACAGACCTCAAAATGAAAGAATCCTGGATCAATGAGCACCTAAATTGTGTTGATCAGCTTGGACAAACCCCTTTTCTCCTATTCCCAAAGCAATTTTACAGGAAAAGGACTTTAATGCTCTAGAGTCCTTTTCAAACTTTAGAGTTAGTTTTCACTCTTCCTTGACGCTGCTCAGAGTCAAGGAAAGATGCACTTTTCCAAAAATGGTCTCAATCTACCTTATTTCTACAATGCCTCTGCATGTTTGAGCTTACACGGTTCTCTTGCAGCATGATTTTAGTCCTCTGACCTGGACTAACATTGAAACTCCTCCTTGCTACAGGGGAGAATCCGCTCAGGCACAGGCCTGGGCAACTGCTTCCCTATTCAAAACAGTAATAAAAAAGAAATAGCAAGGATTACTCGAGGCCCTGGCATTCACTGATTTCAATATCCTGTCTTGATCAAGGTTTTCATAATTTAGAGCCTCCACAGGGACTTCCTCCTCATTTCTACTATGTGTACTCGCTGACTCCGCCTTTCTGAGATGGGAGAGCCCTCTCACCTAATGCTACCATGAAAATATACAGGTGACATGATTTATAAGCAAGGATCCAATTGTCCCTCCCTTCCTCCTTCTTTCCTTCCTCCCTCCTCCCTTCCCCTCATTTCTCTTTCTTACCCTCCTTTCCCCTGTTTTCCTTCTTTCCCTCCCTCCCTCCCTTCTTCCTCTCCTCCTCCATCACTTTTTCTTTTTCCTCCCTCTTCCTTCTTTCCTTGCTTCCTTCCTTCTTTTTCTCTCCCTCCATTTTTTCCTTCCCTCCCTCGCTACTTTCTTTCCTTCATCTCGTTTCTCCCTCCTCCCTCCCTCTCTTGCCTCTTTTCTTTCTTTCCTTTCCTTCCTTCCCTCTTTTCTTCCTTCCTCCATTCCTTCCTTTCACCTTCCCTCCCTTCTTCCTTCCCTTCTTTCCTTCCTCTCCTCCTCCCTTTCCCTCCTTCCTCCCTTCCTTCACTCCTTTCTTGATTCCCTCCCTCCCTACTTTCTTCTCTTCTTCCCTCCCTCCCTCCTTCCCTCCCTTCCTTCCTTTGTCCCAACTCTCTTTCCTTCATTTCCTCCCTCCTCCCTTCCTTTCTTTTCTTTGCCATTAACATCCCAACATAATTTTTCTGTGCCCACCCTAAATCCAAAGGTTTATGTATACCAGGTATACGTGCCTTCAAACCTAGACTAAAGGTCAGAACCAACTGCTTTGAGATGTCTGCATAGAAGCATCCAGACACCATCCTCCTCATCTTGGCAAACACGTGCGCCATCGGGAGACTGTGCCGTGCCTGCAGGTTTAGAACGCCTGACATAACGCCCACTGAGAGTGGTGAAGCATGTCCTGGCACAATGCGATCCTCTCTCCACGGCACCGTGTAGTGACAGACACGCTGGGAGCTATTCTTGTTTCCTCCTGTCACCTCCAGTGCTGGAAGGGAACAGTGATGGTATGCAGAAATATGCCCTCCTGTTCTGTGAGTCATTGTCTGAGTGTGTGCTCTGCAGAACGGCGTTAAACTTGGCAGCTCACACGATGACAACAGATAAGGTGCATCCCATACTTTCTCCTTACGGGCATCAGGTTGGTTCGTTCTCTGCACCTGGTGACCAGGGAATCCTTCTCTGCCCTGGAGTGATCGGGCCACCACCCAATTTACAATAAACAACTAGCAACTGCAACTGAGGTCCTTGTCATCCACTGACGAATACCTAGCTCACCAGACTGTGGCCGATGGTGAAATTCCCCATTTCCTTCTTTTATGGAGCTGCCATGGAGGTGTGATCACTTCATCTATTTGTATTTGAATCCACACGTTGCATTTCACATGGCATGTAAGTTCTGAGTAACTTGCTTGAGGAATCATTTGAGTCATTCTAACACCTTTCCAATGAATTAAAAGAGCTCACGGCATTAATACACTCAGTGTTATTTCAGGGATGTTTCCCACGGGCGGAAGAAACAAAAATAGAGACTTCAGACGGACTGACATTCGAGCTCTGGGTACCTCAATGAACTCTCTCTACCAGCAGCTTTTGATTTCAGTAGCATCAGAGTGTTTCTCCAAGTTCTAGCAGTAATTCCTTCCTCATCTCTTCCAGTCATGTCAGGGTCTTCATGAAAGCTAGAAGAACCCTCAACACAGACCATAAATGGCAACATGAATGTATTCCCTAAATGCAGGGGGGAAACCACAGGCTCTAAGCCAAGTGGTTTCAAGAAACAGATTCATGGCATTAAAAAGTACTCAATAACAGAGAGATCACTGTGGTATTCTCACGGCTCTCTCAGACCTTCATGATGTCTTGGTAAAAGCATCCATTTGGTGCCAGCAGTGATAACGATCACCTCATGGAACTAATTAACTTCCTTTATCTTTTTCTGTCTTTTTTCCTTTTTTAATAATGAGAGAGCCAGTCTCAGTCTCACAGCCCTTGGGAGTCAGGAAGAGTTAATGAGAATTTAACAGCATTATTTAGATTTCACTATTGCTTTAATGGTTCTATAAAATGTATGAGGAATGATTCTAGCTTTCCACTTAAGATAATCATATAAAGTTTATTTTCAAATCATGTAAGGAGGAAAAGAAAAAGCATATGGTTTTAATGAAAGTAAGTAAAGAGAGTGTTTACAGACCAAGTCAGTAATACCTTTAGATGCCAATGTAGTGAAGATTGAATGAGTATAGCCATGTTGATGGAAGTCTTTAGGCTTCAAGAAGATGAAATTCTCTGCAAGGGCAGACACCGCTTATCTTAGTGCTGTCACAAAAGAGGGCCTGGCCCTGGCTTCACAAGGTATTAGAGATTGAATACTGTCTCCCCGTAAAGTAAGATACGCTGAAGTCCTAACCCCAGTACCTCAGTATGTGAGCTTATTTGGAAATAGAGTAACTGCAGATATGATTATTTATGTTAAGATGAGGTCATACTGGAGTAGGGTGAGCTTCTAATGCGCCTTGGCAGATGCTCTTATAGGAAGACAGACATGTGGAGACAGAGACACACAGGGAGGCCGTAAGATGACAAACACACAGAGTGGAGTGGTGCAGCTGCAAGGCAGGAATGCCAAAGTCTGCACCCAAACACGAGCAACTAAGAAGCAGCAAGGAAATACCCTCCTATAGCTTTTGCAGGGAACTTGGCCCTTCCAGCACTTTCATTTGCAACTTCTGGCCTTAGGAAGTGTAAACCGATAAATTTCTGTTGTTAAACAATACACACTTTTTGGGCTTTTTTGTTTGTTTTTTTTTAAGACAAAGGTTTCGTTGTGTCACCCAGGTTGGAGTGCAGTGGTGCAAACATGGCCCACTGCAGCCTTGACCTCCTGTGCTCAGGTGATCCCTCTGCCTCAGCCTCCTGAGAAGCTGAGACTCTCGGCCTATGCTACCATGCGCAGCTGAATTTTTTCATTTGTTTTGTAGAGATGGACTCTCACTATGTTGCCCAGGCTGGTCTTAAACTCGTGGCTTCCTCAGGCGATCCTCCTGCCTTGGCCTCCTAAAGTACTGGGGTCACAGGCATGAGCCACTGCACCCAGCACAGCCATATAGTATTTGATACTCTGGTAACAGCAGCCCTAACAAACTAATGAACAAGGTTGATTTTTTAAAAAAAAGTATAATTTGATTTCAACAATTTATTCACACAAGAAAGAACCTTTCAGTGATAGACAAGCATTTCCATCAAATGTGGGTCCCTCCTCCCTTCTCCTCCAGGTAGCCTTTCTCAGACCAAATCTACAAAGTCTGATTATTGAAAGTTGGTATCCAGGTGATACCTTTTCCACTACAAAAACATGCTGTACTTTTGCCAAGAGCACAAAACATTCTGAAACCACTCCCCACCCAAACCGCTTTGGAATCTTCAGTACAGTACGCCAGCTGCTAAACACACAGGCATTGAAACCACCAGCATCCCCAGATCTTCTAAGGATTACTGTGCATAACTCATGCGCGGCAGGGCCACTGCAGTCTCAGAGCTTCATTCCGCATGGGAAGATTGACCCTCCCTGGGCGCCAGGCACATCTCTCTCTCTCATTCAGTGTAAAGAGGCTCAGGGTGACAATGGAGGCACACACTGCTAGAACAGAATGACACCCCATCCATTTCCACAGTTACATTATTAGACAAGAGAAAATGAAAAGATGCCACAATGTTTGGAGCTATTTAGGATGTTTTGGGTTCTTTTCTCCCATGGTTTGCAGAGAATCCGCTCAGCAGAATATTGGCAGACTCTGTTGTATATGTGCTTTTTGTATATTTTATAGTTTCTACTATATTTAGGCCAATAAATGAGCTTTCCTGTGAGATACACATATATGTGTGTTTGTGTACGTGTGTTTATATATGCAAGCCATATAGCAATATGATACAAATATCATATTTTATTTGCTCTATCTCTATAGCTATTTATATAGCAAAGAAAATACAAATATGTATTTGTGTGTGTATATACATATTTGTATTTGTATATATAGTATATATACTATATATTGTATTTGTATATATAGTATATATACTATATATTGTATTTGTATATATAGTATATTTATTTGTATTTGTATATACAAAATATTTGTGTGTATATATATACAAATATATATGTACTATATATTATACATATGGGAATGTCTATATTTTTATAGAGACGTTAAATATATATAGGAATATATATTTATATTTCTGTATAATTATTATGATATGTGTTTTCATTCCTATGGCCAGGCAATCAACACAATTCCCCAAGTGGTGCATGTGCTGTGATACCCTCACAAATTAACAAAAGAGATATGGTTGAAATTAGACTTAAAACTCTGTAATCAGGGCTGGTGTGGTGGCTCACACCTGTAATCTCAGCACTTTGGGAGGTTGAGTTGGGAAGATCGCTTGAGCCCAAGAGTTTGAGACCAGCTCGCGTGACACAGCAAAACCCTGTCTCTAACAAAATAAAATTAGCTGAGTAAGGTGGTGTGCACCTGTAGTCCCAGCTATTCAGAAGGTTGATGTAGGAGGGTCTCTTGAGCCCAGGAGTTTGAGAGAAGCCTAGGCAGCATAGCAAACTCTGTGTCTACAAAAATCCATGTGAGGGCATGGAGGTGCACGCCTGTAGTCCCAGCTACTCAAGAGGCTGAGATGATGAGAGGATCACATGAACCCATGAGTTTGAGCTTCAGTGAGCTATGATTGCGCCAGTACACTTCAGCCTAGGCAACAGAGTGAGACCCTGTTTCTATAAAAAAAAAAAACCCAACAACTAAAAATTAGCCAGGCATGGTGGCAGGCACTTGTAGTCCCAGCTACTCAGGAGGCTGAGGCAGGAGGTTGGCTTGAGCCTAGGAGTTCAAGGCTGTAGTGAGCTATCGTTGCACCACTGCACTCCAGCGTGGGCAACAGAGTGAGGCTGTGTCTCTAAAACAACAAGAACAAAAACAAAAACAAAACCGTTTAATCAGCTGTTAACAGAACCGTCATATATGTATGAGTCCTGCACCTGCAGGTAGGAACTCTGGAATTCCCAATGGGCAATTAGAACTCTAGTAAAAATCTGGTTTGACAGTTGTTTTACTCCTATAACACTTTAGGAGTAAAGAAAAAAATGAGTTCCATAGATGTTGCGGGAGAAGCTGCCTGTTACTGCGTGTGTAAGTGTGTATCTGTGTGTATATGTGTGCACGCATGTGTATGTGTGTGTACACATGTGTGCTCCTGCACATGCCAGTAGAAGGAACACTTATACTGAGGACCCAAACAAGCGAAGAGGACAGTGATACCACAACACGAGGAAGAACGTACCCAGTCTTGGCGAAGTTCGTCCAGTAGGTCATGACCACGGCGCTGAGCATGACATCGTTCTTGGAGAAATTACAACTGAAGAGCTCGGTGGGACCGACCATGGGGATGCCGAAGACATAGGGGACCTCATCGCCATGGGCCGAATCCGCCCAGCTGGGCTTCATTTCGCTTTGGCAGTGATGATAGAAGGCATAGAAGTAGGTGGGGGAGCCGTACTGCGCGTGCAGGTCGGCGGTGGCCACGGCGGGGGCCACCCACTGGTGGTCAGTGAAGAGAGCCACCAGCGTTTTCCGCCGCGTCTCCGGGTTTTCCTTATCGGCCCAGTCTGTGTACATGAACTTGATAGTTTCGCGCAAAGTGTCTTTCCCTTCAGGATAGCCGTAAAGGTTGTCCACGAAGTTGGACACGGAGAAGTCAAAGTCGTTGGGCGTCACACCGTCCTCGTTATCCACGATGCCATCCACAAACTTCAAGCCTTCCCCTTGGTTGACGCCCAGCATGATGTCGTAGTTGAGGAACTCGCCTTGCTCCATCAGGATCTGGGGGTCGTCTGGGATGACGTCGCCGTCAATCACGGGCCCGAAGGCTATGTGGTAGGTGGCTGGGGTGATGGTCTGCTGGATGAGCTCCTTGTAGTTCTTGTTCCGCAGGCATTCTACCATGTCCGTGGTGTCCAGCATGTTGCAGCCGACCTTGTCTGCCAATATCCGAGTGTACTTGGCCGGCTGGTAGTTCACTGCCCAGCTGGACAGGGCGGTGCCGCTCTGAATGATGGCCTTCTGGAAGAGACCTGCAGGTGCAAAATTGTGGACATGCAAATGAAAACCCGCAGGACAGAAACGCAGCTTTTACTGAGCAATGAAGGCTGTGATTGTCTCTCAGGCATGTGAATTTCTGGACGTAGTAGCATTCAACTCTGTCAGGGGACCTTTTACCCATTTTCATTTCGATTTCCCCTTCCCCCCTCCTCCTGAACATTCATTTTAGGCAACGTTATTCTACGCACACAGTCACACACACACACACACACACACACACACACACACACACACGAGTTTAAGGAAATGAAACCACATTTACACTTTTCCTGCACTGGTAAAATACATGTGATTTCTTTTTCCTTCCACAATCCAGTGTCGTTTTTGCTTCCTTGCCTCCAGATGCCATATATAAAAACTCCAACAGCAACTGCATTCCCCATTTCCAAGAAAAAAAAAAAAAATGCTTTAAGCTAGTAAAAGGTCAAAGGCCCTCTTGTCTCACAAGCAAAACTAGGTATCTCTTCATTATGGGAAAAAAAATAAATCCACTTGAATGAACTTCAGAGTGCTAATTCAGGAATGCATTTCTACTTCTACCTTGAGTCTAATGAAGATATTAAGATTTGGCAATTAAAATAAATACATTGAGTTAGCTATGCTTAAAGAAATCCTCAACTGGGTGCCTAAATAAGGAGTATTTTTTGAAGTCACTTCTTTCAAAACTACATCCATTGGAAACTCAGAGATGTGTATATTTTATTTTGCCACATATAAAAAATGCTTTGCTTGGTGAGAAATTTGAAAAAGCATGGGTAATTTTAGGAGTAAAATTCTGTGTAGCTTAAAATTCTCCATGAGTTCAGTCTACTACATGGATGTCCAGAAGTATAAAATCTGTATTTTTAACCACGACAGGACAAGAGAGGCGGGCTGTAAAAATCAGCATTCCATTTACGATCGCTTCCCGCCGTTTCCGTGGATCCCAGCCCGAGTCGGGCACTAAAGAATAAGGCACTCAGCTGTGAGTCCAGAAGTTCATGCCCTGTCGATTTTTAAGGTCACAGAAGCAATCAAATACAAGGAAAATATGATAGTCATCAGGAAGATGTGATTTTAAAGATTGGAGGACTGCCCAAAGATGACACACAGGACCGCAACTTGAAACCAATATGGCTTTGACCAAAATGTCATCAAAGCCATCTTGGGAACGTTTCTGTCAGAAATGTGCAAGTATTGACTTGAATGCTTGGTTCTGAAGATTATTTTAAAATGTCCAAAATAACAAAAACAAAAACAAAAATAACCAAAAAAAGTCAATATGTATTCAGTTGGATACTTTCAGTAGTTAAAACATTCAGAATTGGAAAAAATGCTGTGAGAAGTTCCTTTCCTGCCCTTCTCATAACTGAGGCAGTAGTGTATATATAAGTAACATACATAAAACATTTATTTGTATGTTAGGGAAGCAGTATAACTCCTGATAAGACTAAAACAGTTGGATAATGAAAAAAAATCACCCGTAATTCATACTTTAAAACACAGCTCACCTTAGCATAATGAGTATGCTAGGAGTTCACTTAATTCTTAGCTCTTTCCCCCCATTCAAATGTCTGTTTTGCATAGCTGAGCCCAATATTTATATAGCTATCTACACTGTGTTTTTCCAGCTGATGTAGATCTTAGGTAAATTCTTAAATTATTATCATTTTGAGTAAATACATATGGTTCATTATAATTTTCCTCTCCTTTTGATCTTGTAGCTTTTCATTTCATTCTTTGCTATGATACTAATACTGGGGTGAATATCTTCATAAAACTATCACTTTCCACGAGTACTTTGTCTTCATTAGATCACATAACCAGGCAAGGAATTCCTAAGGCAAAAGTCTGGGTATTTTTATTTTTATTTCAGACAGGGTATCACTCTTCTACCCAGGCTGGAGTGCAGTGGCGGGATCTCGGCTCGCTGTAGCCTCTGCCTTCCAGGGTCAAATGATCCTTCCACCTCAGCTTCCCAAGTAGCTGGGACTACAGATGTGTCTCTTTTTTGTAGAGACAGGGTTTCGCCATGCTGCCCAGGCTGGTCTTGAACTCCCGGACTCAAGCAATCCGCCCACCTCGGCCTCCCAAATTGCTGGGATGATAGGCAGGAGCCTGGCTTGCCTTTTTCATAATTCTTGATTATATTGATGGGCTGTTTAGAAGCATGCCTTGCAGAAATGACTGATGCAAAGGTATAATAATTTCCAACCTATTGACTTAAATAATTAACACCTCCCTCCAATTAATGTGGCCTACATGTGTTTGATTACTCCTAAAGTTGGTTCTGACTGCTTTCTAAATCTACAATTGTGATTATACCAATTGAGAAAAGTGAAAATCTAGGTATTTTCAAAAATGCCATATAAATCTCTCTACCAAAGGGTTCATCAGATTCTTCACTTTTCCTGTTTTTGAAATAAAGTTAATACAAACATGAGCCTTTCCTCTTATTAGCACTAGTAGGAGATCAAAGGCCATTTGGTCTCATGGGCAAAGCATTATGAACTAAAAACTCAAGGAATTCAGAGTTTGGAGGATTTTAGGAAACCCTCATCTGTCCTATCTTGGAAATTAAGACACTGAGGAGCATAGTGATCCAGAAACTTGTCCAGATGGTGCTGGAAGTGAAGAAAGTCCTGCAGTTACTCTAAAGAAACATGCTTTTTAATTTTATTTATTTATTTATTTATTTATTTATTTATTTATTTATTTATGTTGGGACAGGATCTCACTCTGTCACCCAGGCTGGAGTGGAACCTCACAGCTCACTGCAGCCTCAACATCCCTGGCTCAAGCGATCCTCCCACCTCAGCCTCCCAAGTAACTGGGACCACAAGCAAGCGCCACCAGGCCCAGCTGGTTTTTATTTTTATTTTTGTACAAAATAAAAGGGGTCTCGCTGTTTTTATTTTGTACAAAAGGGGTTGACCAGGCTGGTCTCAAACTCCTGAGCTCAAGCCATCCTCCCCCCTCAGCCTCCCAAAGTGCTGGGATAACAGCCATGAGCCACAATATCCAGCTGGTAACTTTAAAAATAATAATTCCAGAGGTCAAGGTGGGTCGACCACTTGAGGTCAGGAAGTTCGAGACTGGCCTGGTCAACATGGTGAAAGTCCATCTCTACTAAAAATACAAAAATTAGCCGGGCACAATGGTGGGCACCTGTAATCCCAGCAACTCGGGACGCTGAGGCACGAGAATCGTTTTGAATCCAGGAGGTGGATGTTGCGGTGAGCCAAGATTGTGCCACTGCACTCCTGCCTGGGAGACAGAGTGAGAGTCCCTGAAAAGAAAAAAAAAAATTCCATGAAGGTTTTGAGAACTTCAGGTTCAATCAGTGTGGTGCCATTCTGAAGACCACTGACGATACAGAACAAATTACAAAGCTGTCTTGATGACTGAGATGGCTATTAGGAATGTTCATTTGCACGTGGCCTGGTAACCCAGGGCTGGATCTGCTCTGCAGATTTTCCTGCTTCTTCCTTTTAGGCCACAGCCAAGAATTTGTGATCCTGCTTCCAGAACCAATTGCCTCAAATTCCTGTGGATTCCCCTATGAAGTCTCCCATCGGATACTGCAGGGAACCTCCTTCACAAAGGGACAGCAGGGAATCCACTGAGTGAGCCTCCGGGGAAAGCCTCAGTCACTCCTGCAGGGCTCAGGGGTGTGGCTGCCTATGCTGACCATTACTTAGGCAGCATAACCATCTGCCTAAGTGATTACTCCTGATCTTGAACTCCTGGACTCAAGCAATCCGCCCACCTCGGTCTCCCAAATTGCACATCTGGTTGGGTATGGTTGCCTATGCCGACTACCTGTCCAAGTGCACGTCTGGTTGAGGTAACATGATGCGTATGTGTTTTTGCGGTTTCCTCTTTCTCTGCTTTGCCAACATCAGCTTTTTCCAGGGTAACACCAGGGCCCCAGGGAGGGTTTGGAGCTCCCACGGGGATAAGCAGAGGACCTCAGGCTGACTGACCCAGCAAGGAGGTCCTTCCTAAAAGTCATATTTGCAGGAGAGAGAGGAAGGGAGAGGGGAAAGCGAACTGTGGACACCTCCTAGCGCTGCATGCTGACCTGACCAGGAACTAGGTCCTTTGCCGAAAGCCATATTTGCAGGAGAGGAAGAAAGGGAGGGAGAGAGAGAGAAAGAAACAAAGAGAGGGACAGAGGGAGAGGGGAGAAAGGGAGAGAGGAAAGGAGATAGTGAGGAAGAGAATGGGGAGACAGAGAGGAGAGAGAGGAAGGGGGGGAAGGGAGAGAGAGGAGGGGGGACAGTGCGAGGGAGAGAGAGAGAGGGAGGGGGGAGAGACAGTAGAACGAGGCGAGAGAGAGAAAGAGAGAGTGAGAGACAGAGCAAAAGAGAGAGAGGGAGTGGGAGAGAGGGAGAGGGGAGGAGGACATAGAGAGGGAGAGAGACAGAGAGGGAGAGAGAAGAGTGGGAGGGGAAGAGCAAGAAGAGATGGAGGGAGACAGTCAGGGAGAGAGACACTATTCCTCTGGGTAGAATCTACTTCTAAATGAGTACACCAGACATGTTTCAATATTTCCAGAAGATTTAAAGAATTAATATGAATTAGAGAAGTGACTTTTTAAAAAACATGTGGCTAAAAGCCCTGATGGTTACAAAATCTATACACCCGCATCCCTTATCCACATACTCTCTCTTCCGTATCACTCTTACTAAGTTGTAGCTAGAAGTTAATAAAATTTCAAATAGTCAAATACAGTCAGAATAGCAAAAGAAACAAAAGTGTCGGGACTTCTAAAGTAGTTATTTTGTTCCAATCATTGTAACCAACACCTAATTGTCACACATTTAAATTAGGAGAAAAATATTGCTGACCAAGCATGGTGGCTCACATCTGTCATCCCAGCACTTTGAGAGGCCAAGGCAGGAGGATTGCTTGAGCCCACGAGTTTGAGACCAGCCCAGGCAAACACAGTAAGACCACTTCTCTATAAAAAATTTAAAAAGTCAGCCAGTAGTCCCAGGTATTCAGGAGACTGAGATGGGAGAAATCTTAAGCCCAGGAGTTGGAGGCTGCAGTGAGCTATGATCGTGCCACTGCACTCCAGCCTGGGTGACAGAGCAAATGGAACAAAAGCTGACTTAAAAGATATGAAGATGGATTCATCTGATCTTTTTGGCATTTTCTGTTGCCAGAGTGACTTCTAGCAACCCGGACGTGCATCTGAGATATGAACTCTGACCATTCATTTCTTGGTTCAGTGCATTAGACTGTCCACCCTGGGGGCACCATTATTACCTTCTGAGTAGTGGGACAGGGTCAACAGGCTGACACAGGAGGCCCCGGCCCCCGAGCCAAAGATGGTCACTCGCTTGGGGTCCCCGCCAAAGGCTCCCACATTCTCCTCGATCCACCTCAGTGCTTGAATCTGATCCAGGAGCCCATAGTTGCCTTTTGCTGCCTGGTCACCGGTACTTAAAAACCCTACAAAAGAACACAAGACATTTTTGGTGGTCAAATATAAAAAGTGCATACACATCTCTGCTATTTGAAAAGCTATCTCATAGCTTGTCTTCTTCATTCTCTCTCTCCTCAGCCCTCACCCCCACAAATTAGAGGAAGAACATGAGAAAAAATTTTGTGGCAGAAATAATTATAGAAATAATGGTTATTGTTTAGGTTGACGTTATGATACCATGGCATCTTTGGGTATACATGTGGCTAATATAGAAGGCAAAATGAATCTAAAATATTAATAACATGAAGCGATCCCAGAAGACGTCGTAAATTTTACTAGGTTCAAGGTATCATTTCTGTGCACATTTTCATTTTCTTTTTTGAAACCTGCAACAGACTCCTACAAGTAAGTTTTCAGGGAAAACAGTACGTGTGTGTGGGGTGGGGGTGGGGGGCAGTGGGTGTAAGTGCACATGTGTGTCTGTGTCTAAGAATATGTCCTTGTATATAAAGGCAGTGTGCGCCTGTTTTTCTCACCGAATTAGTTATTAACATTTTGTTTTAATTCCTTTTAACGCTTAAGAAACAAAGTAAGTTACAGACTCCACTAGATCCCACTCGCAAATAGTATGCCCCTCTATTTTCCTACATAGCAAAAATATGAGTTACATACAAAAAAAATGTAATTATTGAACCTCACCCAAAAGCTAATGAATATTCACATCTCCCCAACTGTTCCCAAAATATCAGGAGCTGGTCCTCCTTATTTTAAAAAGAAGGATTCTGTGAGTTGAGGATCTAGATTTTACTCAAGGCATACAATTCTTAATTTCTCCTTAGTAGTTGAAAAATGGCAATTTTGGTATTAATGATAGCAAAGTTACGAGTTAATCTGTTTTATTCTTTGTTCCTTTCGCATTGAAAAAACAGCTTGACTTGGAAAAACTGCTTTCCTCTGATGTTTTGGAGTCAGGTTTGGGAAGACATACACTCTCCTACTCAGATTCAAAACTAGGAATATTTTCTAAAGCATCCTGCAAGTTTAATTCACTGCATAAACTTTAACCCAACTTTATGTCCAAATCTGTACTGGATATGCCTTCCAAAAAGACAAAGAATTTTAAAAAGTTTTTTTTAACCATTTCGCATCCTTATTTGAGCCTTCCCCAAATACCCAACTATGGTATTTGCCCCTTCTATACAATTTCTTTTTTCCAAGAGCTATGCCATTCACTCATTTCAAGGGATGCTTAGTACATCATTATGGCCACCTGCAGTCATGTTTGCATGAAGACAGGCTGCTTTAAGCCCTAAAATAACATCAAACCAATTCCTCCAAAGCACATCCCTAACCAAAGTTGATGGCATTCCAAGGAGTGACTGAGTGCTGGTTTCTACTTTTAAAACAAAAAGAGTAGAGGATGAGGCTGCATGCCAATTGAGCCAACCAGCTTTTCTTCCATGAGCTTTCCTGAGCACCGGTGGAAAAATGCTCTGAGCTGGAAAGGAGGAAATGGCCAGGCTCCAAAGAAAGTCACAGGACGATTTTCGTTCAACAATGACAATAAAAATTCCAAGCCTGAATCAGGAGTCACCATCTCCTGCAGCTTCAAAGAGAGGCAGCGTTGCAAACTGCGAGGTTGGATACTTGAGACACATCCTACCAATGTGATCTTCTTTAAAGTTCAGAGGGATGTGACGTGAGATTAGCTACGATTAGTGGGTACGTTCAGACATTACCCAAGTCTCCTCCCCATTTAATTAGCAATTACTAATTAGTGCTTCATGCCAAAAATGTTCTGCGACACCTATCTCCATCCCTACATCTTTGACACGGTAGTCCATAAAAAGCATCAGGCTTTGCTTGGGAGAAAAGATCCTTTCATGCGGGGTACATATGACAATGACGAATCATGTCAGTTTGGGTGCCCCATAATACCATAGGGCAATGCTTTCTTCCCCTATTAAAGAAAGAGGTGATTAATTCCTAAGGCACAAGCAATTTTCTAACAGAACAATTCTGTCTTCAGCACGTCTTTTCTTCACTCACTGTTCTCTCTTTCTCAATTCTGCAGAATGACCTGTTGGCTTATTTTGTTTCTGTGGAGGAGCATGAAGATTTTCTACATGCAGTAAATCACTGGCCTTTCTTCCACCACAACCTGTTCCTCCCCAGCAAAACGAGAGTGTTTTAACCTTTCCCAAAGCAGGCTAATGAATATTCCCTGCCTTCAAAAATCTTAGTTCTTCTAACAGCAGCATCCTATTGGATGGCTTGATCTTTGAGGTTCTGAAATTCTTCCAAATATCCTACAGGCTGGCTGAGGGAAATGACAATCCATGGAAGTCTTAAGTTTAACAAATGAATGTGCTGTTTTGAAGCTGGTGTTTCCACAGTTTCTGCCATGGAATTTTCATTTATTACAACATCCAGAGATTGTTATTATTTTTAAACTATCAACCTGTTTCAGGTACACAATGAATGCAACAATTTTATGCTCTTTACAAGAGTATAGTCCTTTCATCTTGAAGCCACCTTTGCAAAACGTGTAACAGGCAGACAATTATGACAGTGAAAGAGATCGGACCTAACCAACTCCATCTTGCCTTTAACCTCCATACTGCTATGGGCCAAGCTAACTTCGGGAGAAACTGAACTTGTACTTTAAATGATAATAGCCCCTCTTAAAATTAAACCGCCTTTGTACAACTAATAAAAGGCCACCAGGTTAAAATATGACAGGGGCCTGAATTCTGCTAAGATGTAGGCTTAGTTGAATGATTACCAGTCATTACTCAGAGGTCACAAGATTTGCAACTTCCCCAATCACTAGAAGCTAACATTTGCCTTTTTAAAACTTTTATTTTAGGTTCAGGGGTATACCCGTAGGTTTATTATGTAGGTAAATTGCATGTCACAGGGTTTGAGGTACAGGTTATTTCATTACCCAGGTAATAAGCATAGTACAGATTGACCTTTTAAGAAGCCTTTTCAGGCTTTTGCATTTCTGACAACTGATTGGTCCTACTGGGACCAGCGACTCCTCTGTGTCCCCACGTAGAGGCCGACTGGGTGCAGCAGGGCTGTTTTCCACAGCCCTATCGTTGCAATCCTAAACCAATCAGCAGCACTCATTCCCTAGCCCCGTCTGCCAAACTATTCAGGAAAAACCCGAGCACCATGTGAATCAATCCATGTTAGTGGCTACATTGATGCCAAGTTTCATCCAGGGCCCTGGAAGGAACAACAATAACAAAAATACACACACAAGAGGCATCAATAGCTATGTTCAGTGATCTGCTTTGGCTGTGTCCCCACCAAAATCTCGTCTTGAACTGTAGCTCCCATAATCCTCATGTGTCAATGGTAAGGAACTCAATGGGGTCAGATATTGTTTTTCTTTCAATTAACAAAAGACATTGTTATATGATGTTAAAGCCACAATCCATTTTCTTTTAGGAGATTGTTCCTTGCATAAACACAGTAAGCATTTTTTTGGAGACAAGTAACCAGGAGATAATTAAGTGAATAAAGAAGTTAAATATCTTTCACCATTTCAGTGTGTGTAATTCACCTGGTATGTGTATATATATATGCATATATAACCATATATATGTATGTGTGTTTATAAATGTATATGTACAAGGACATACATCTGTGCACCTTTAAACTAAAGAAGTGACATCAAACAAGAAATGTTTAAATAAAAATAATTCAATGAGAAGAAACAGAATTTGTGTTAGGTCATGCAAATGAGGTCAAAAAGAAATCTGGTGAGAATGAAAGCAGAAGCATAAAAAACAAAAATCAGTCAAATAAGATGCAAAACTAATCTTTAACGGTTATAGGAAATCATTCAGGAGTTCATTTATTACAAGGTGAACCTTTAATATTCTGATTGAAAACATGTAGGATTTCACACAGAAGCACACATTGCACAGGATGGGCTGGAAAGGAGGGAAGTTGATGTGCTGCATTCAAATTCTATTGTCTGATAGGCGCAGCTGCTTGAAATTCAGTGCCTTTTATTTTTAGTTTTTACTTAAAAATGGAATGACTTGTATACAATCTCCAATTGTATCATGTTATCACATCAGTATTGTACAGAACTAAAGTCTATTTCCAATGTCAATAGAAAAAATCTAAAACAATTATAACAAACACATGATTTTTATATCACAGGTTTCCAAACTCTGGGACCCATGAACTACTATTGAGATTCCTCGTACTATTTTCATAAAATAGATAATATCCCCACACATTTATCTGGAATGAAGCTGCATAGGTATTTTTTAAGTGCTTTAGTTTAAATTACATGAAATAAAACAAAAACTGAAATTGATCATATTTTAGGAACAAAATATAAAATAATAAATATAGCTTGTTTATTAAACAATAAAACATCAAAATTTGAAGATAATTGATAAATGAGTTTCATGGAAATGAAAATTTGGGAATGGCCAGCCTGGAAGCAAACCTTTTTGAGTCAACTTTGAGTCTTTTTTTTGTTTTTGAGACAGACTCTTGCTCTGTCGCCTAAGCTGGAGTGCAGCAGCATGATCTTGGCTCACTGCAACCTCCACTTCCTAGGTTCAAGCAGTTCTCCTGCCTCAGCCTCCTGAGTAGCTGGGATTACAGGCCCACGCCACCACATCCAGCTAATTTTTGTATTTTTAGTAGAGATGGGGTTTCATCATGTTGGTCAGGTTGGTCTCGAACTCCTGAGCTCAATTGATTTGACTGCCGCAGCCTCCGAAAAGTGCTGGGATTACAGGTGTGAACCACCGTGCTCAGCCAACTTTGAGTATTTTCAACTGAACACTTTCTCCTTGGATATTTCTCCAGATTTGCTGCTGACTCTCATTCAATTGGCTGTCACATCCTTTTGTTTTTATTTTTCAAAGAGCTTGTACATCTTGTCCCTCCCTGGGTCTGCATCCTAGTGCCTGAGATGAGAACTACAGTTCCCCAGGACCTAACCACTTGAGTGCTACGTCCTTTTAGTTTCCTCTGAATTTCCACACCATCAACATCATCATGATGGTCTCCAGTGTAAGAGAATGGGTAAAACGCAGGAAAATGAAAACTGGAAACTTCCGACCCAGGAGTCCTAATTCTTTGAATGCTTTCTATGAAAATCTTTATTCTGATGCATAAAAATAGGCACCCAAGGCTCCACAATTCACATGGATTGTAATTTTAAAAAAAACAATAGCAGCAAGATCAATGTTCACAAGTCAGAGACTTGAACGGATTGTCTTGGCTGGATCCATATTATGAGATGCTATTTGCCTGCATAAAGTGCTAAGGAGTATTTACATGCATGGACACAGAAACACATCTAAGGTGTCTCAAGAAAAAAATACTGGGCTACTGAATACTATGTATCATTTATCTTATTTTATATTTTTATGTATTTTTTTTTTGAGATGGAGTTTCGCTCTGCTTCCCAGACTGAAGTGCAGTGCTGCAATCTCAGCTCACTACAACCTCTGTCTCCTGGATTCAAGCAACTCTCCTGCCTCAGCCCATCAAATAGCTGGGATTACAGGCGTGTGCCACCACCTGTGGCTAATTTTTGTATTTTTTGTAGAGATGGGGTTTTGCAATGTTGTCCAGGCTGGTCTCGAACACCTGACTTCAAGTGATCCACCCGCCTCAGCCTCCCAAAGTCCTGGATTAAGGCGTGAACCACTTCGTCCAGTCCATTTATTTTATTAAAAAACAAAATCTGGAAGGAATTCAAACAGTGGAGAGTGATTATCTCGAAGCATGTGGCTACAGGGAATGTTGACGTTTTCTTGCTAATATCTGTTTATATTCTGTTCATAATTTAAATCTCCTTTTTAGCAACAACAATCACCCACACAATAAAGTGAGTGTGTTGGACAAATTCATTACTGGAAATCCAAGCATCATTCTGTGTGGGCCCATGTGGCCTTCTCAAGAGATGCCCTAATTATGTTCCTGAGCCTGCAAATTCACCACACTTGCTAGCTATTTCCAGAATATGCCTTGCATTTTGATATGCTTGCCTTTTTATATGAAGCCCCCAAGATCTAGGGTGCCCTCTGTAGGGCTGCCAGCAACCATAAATTGCCTTGAACACCTTGCCTGAGCACACCTTCCTGTGGACTATGGCCGCACACAAAGCTACACTGCTAGCTGATGGACCCAGCACCATTTGAAAGGTCAGTGTGACCTGAAGGTCAATCTCTGCATCTTCTGCAGGGGTCGCCTGCATACTCAAGTAGAACCTGGCCATATCTCTCTACCAATGTGGGGCCCCTTTCCAAAAGTGTCCTGTATGATTATCTTTATTCTCTCGACACAGTAAATGGCTTTCAATGAATTTGTTACAGAACGTATCACTTTACACGAAGGGCATTTGCTTGGTGACTGCTTTTGAAGTTATTGCTTGCAATGGATTCAGTCGGACATCCTTATGGTGGAATCTATTGTAAAGCTTCAAGCTCATGACTTAAGATTTCAAAGTCCCACTTTCTTTATACGTGAAATGGGGAGGAGAATTGTAGCCCTCCCACAGCAAGCTGAGGAACTCAACCGGACAATGCACAAGAAACAGCATTGTGCCTGGTGTGGAATGTGTTCAGAAATGGTTACCTACTAGCCTGCTTTCATGAATATCAGAAGCCATGCGGTTTAGTTTTGCTTCATGTACACATACTAGGAACAAAGAAATGTCCTTCAAATATATGAAAGGAGTCCAAAGGGAAAATGTTGACTGCTGGTCAAATTAGACTCTGACTCTAAAATTGTACAGATGGTAAAGAGAGATGGTGTGTTCTCTGATGGTATTTGAAAGAATGAATTAGATATGATTTATTTGTGAATAATTTTGCATAAAGGGGGTATTATTTATTCAATCTGCTTACTAAGTGTTTAAAGTGAGAAGAGAAAGACAAGGCAAAAAGCACATCATAGCTTTTACTTATGCTATGAAATTTATGGAAAATGCTCATTCAACAATGTATGAAGTAGCCATGATGACCCAAGCAAAATCTGGGGGAAATGATGCAGTAGTTCAGCGCATTTCCATAGATATCTTGAAAAATTACAGAAAAGGTTTTTTTTTTTTTTTCCATTTACGTTTTCATTTGTTTTTAATGAGAGTATTTTAAAACTCATTTGAATGTAAACTGATATTTTTCACCATCAAAGTATGGACACAAAACACATATTAAGATACATCTTTTGTACTTCAGTGCTATTCAGGGCACTGTAAAATGCATATAAGTAAAAAGACAACTTATACAACACTATATTACATGAATTAGAATTCCTATTAGATGAATGAAATATTAAAGTAATGCACATATATTAGATGAATTACAACTTAGATGTAATCACATGCACAGTAGCAAAGTAAATATGACCGCATATAAAATAGCTAAAATCCCAGTGGAATGCTTAGTTTCAGGAATAGAAAGGTTATTGAAGAAGACAGTATTTTCTAGAATTGAGGAAGGGCAAATTATGCATGTATTGTACCTTAAGCTACACACTAAAATTGTCCTGCTGGCTTGCTGCTTTAACCAAACTCTATGCCTCTTTAAGTTCTTAATTATTTATACTATTTTTATATGTTCTAACATTAAGGTTTTTCTTTTCTTTTTGCCGCTTTTCTTTTCTTTTTGAAGATAGCTACATCCTAACTCTCATCTTCCTGTTACCCTCAACCACAATGCATACCTGGGATGCCTTTTCTAAGCCCAAAGTCAGCAACTTTTCTAACAAAACCTGAAATGGTGGCTTGATTTTGAGACTGCATCAGAGAAATCAGTGCAATTTGATTTTCACTAAGTGCCGTTCTGTTTTCAATAAGCAGGAGGGATGTTTGACTTGAGAGCAGTTACAGAGTCCCATTGTATCTCTTACTATACTCAAGTTTATTGCTAGAATTGCCAACGATTTGTCATTTTTGATAACTGTTCCAGTGGTGCTTGGAAGTCTTTATTTATGGAGAAATTTAAATAGCTGGGGCCAAGATTTTTCTCTGAGAATTAATGTACAAAAAAAAAAAAAACACCATTAAATGGATCACATACCAGAACAGCTACAGTCAAACTCATCTCTAAAACCTAGATTTTAAGCAACCATCACAGTAACAATTCTCCACTTCAGAAATTTTGTCTCACAAACCTTTATAGGCTACAACAAAGCAATCCTCATGGGCTATAATATATATATATATATATATATATATATTTATGTAGCATAGCATCTTAATCTCTGTCTGACGTCTGTTTCACCTTCAGATCTTCTATTGTTCCAAGCTTCCAGTTTCTGTCTTATAAGGATATTTTTATTACATTGAGCTCACTTAGATACTTGAAGATACTCTCCTCATCTCAAAATCTTTATCACATCAGTCAAGACCATCTTACTGCATAAGGTAGGATGTGAACATATGTAGGGGGCTGTTATTCTGTCCTCTACAGCAGGGGTCCCCAAGCCCCAGGCCACGGACCAGTTTTGGTTAGGGACTGGGCCAGCAGGAGGTGAGTGGTAGGCAAGCAAGGGAAGCTTCATCTGTATTGACAGCCACTCCCCATCACTCACATTACCACCTGAGCTCCACCTCCTGTCACTTCAGCGGTGGCATTAGATTCTCATAGGAGCGTGAACCCTACTGTGAACTGCACATGTGAGGGATGTAGGTTGCCTTCTCCTTATGAGAATCTGATGCCTGATGATCTGAGGTGGAACAGTTTCATACTGAAACCGTTCCCCTACTTGGAAAAAATTATCTTCTGTGAAATCAGTCCCTAGTGCCAAAAATGTTGAGGATTGCTGCTCTGCAGGTTGCCTGACTTGTAATTGAGTTGGGAGATATCTGTATATATTCTAGACACAAGTCAATTCTCTGCTATATTAGTTGTAACTGTTTTCTCTCAATCTGAAGCTTGCTCTCTGAGCTCCTCATGGTGTCTTGAAGGCCCCATCAATACATTCTCTTGCGGTTCTTACATTTTGTGTTCTATGTAAGAAACTTCTGCATAACCCTAGCTGGCAAATATTTGCTCCTATTATTTTCTTCTAAACAAAGCCTCTCTGAAGAGGTAGAAATGGAAGGAAATGATGACAAGGAAGCAGCTACAAGATGATGAAAGGGAAACATTCCTGAAAAGAACTACAAGTTGCAAAGTTTCAAATGGGAACATGTCTAAAGGGTGAGGAGAACAGGAGTCCCAGTATAGCCGACTCATAATTAGCAAGGAAATGTGAAAGAATGGTATTCCAGGAGTAGGCAAAGTGAGTTCACACATGGAAGGGAGAGTAAAATGTTGGAATTTATTGCAAAACAATGACAAGGCATAAGAGTTCGAACATGGCAGTGATGGGATAGGATTTATGGTTTTGTAAAGCTCACAGGAGCCACTGGTGGACGGGACTGCAGGAGGCTGCGTTTGGAAGAAGTCCACTGCAGTCGTCCAGGTGAAAGTTGGTCCTGGCTTAGCCAAGTTAGTGGCAGTCAGGGTGGAAGACATTCAGCATCTTCTGGACACATGTTGTCCGGGTGCTGCAGGCTTTGGTGGTAATACAAGATGTGAATATGTGGTAGGAGTGGGGATTTGATGGTTGCTCTGGTTTGGGTTCGTATTGGATACTTGTTTGTGAAGAGTGCAGCATCATCCAAAGTGTGTCGGTTGTAACCAAGTTATTGAACCTGGGTAGGTGCCCTTGGGATGGGGATGTATCTTCTGGGATTTTCACCCTGTCTGAGTTACACACACATTCAAGAGTCCTAGGACTGTGGCCAAATGATTGAATCAACCCGTTTCTCTTCTCTCTGCACACTGGGCTTTGAGGTTACTGAAGTTCCCTCTCTCTATGACATTGAACAAAACGATGAATATGAAAGACCTTCATGCATTATAAAGCTCCATGGAAATGTGAGATGCTATTATTATCTTGTGCAGGAAGATACTTATTAACGGCTGGGTGGTAGTGATGATTAAGAAAAACGCTAATAGCATATTGTGTTTACAGTGCCTTTAGTCCAAAACACAACATCTTCATTGTTGAAGCATGGTGATTCATGTGCTTTTGTATACAAAAAAATGCATGTCAAACAAGATCACATATGGTAAGTATTTTTTATATATATATATAAATATAATATATATATATTAGACATGTATATGTCTAAAATGAATCCAAAGAATAGCATAGGCTTATTTCATTATCATCGCAACAGTCTCAAGGTTGCCACATTTGACAGACAAAGTCAGAAAGAGTTAAAAATAAAGATTCAAATGAAAGCATATTCACTTTTTTCCCCTGATGTTTCAATCTGTTAATGACCCTAAGCTGCTTCTCACTGTATGACTCAGCGGCATTGAAAATGAACCAGAAAGAGAGAGAGAGAGAGGAGAGACAGAGACAGAGACAGAGACAGAGACAGAGAGAGAGAGAGAGAGAGAGAAACAGAGAGAGAGACAGAGACAGACAGAGAGACAGCCAAGTACTTCCAAGCACAGGGGCCTTCCTTTATTTCCGTAACACATATTTATTAAGAGCTGTTCTGCATCCTGGAAGGTGTTTGCGGGGTGAGGGCAATCTCTCCCAGCCCCTATGGTACCAACAGCCTGGGAGGGCTGAGCTGTCTCAGGATATATCCACACAACCTTGAGTTGTCTGTAAAAATTTAAACTGCATAGCCTCCACCGCTGACTTCCAAATCAGAATCTCTGTTGGTATGATTCAGCAGTAGGCATGAACACTGAAAAGTTATTTGTATGCATATTCAGGATTTGGGGAATACTGCTTTGGGCAGATGCACTGGACAGCGGTAGCCACTCAGTGTTAGGCTTTTAAGAATAAACTTAGCACGGCCCAGGTAGTAGTTTCTAGATTCAAGGGTGAAGGCTGCCGTGACACATAATGGGAAGGGTCTGTCTTTAGTGAGGCGGTCTCAGGCTTTGCTGTCTTACTGTTAATATCACAGGCGAAGCTGACAGCGACTGCAGAAGGAAAGAACAAGGAACCATCATTTCCATCTTCTCCTTTTATCTCCAACATCATAACTGCTCTTCACCAAGAATCAGAGGGAAAAGGGAGAAGGTTTCTCTTGCCGGAAATGCAAATCCCAGAACCAATTTTATTTTTTTTCTCTCTCTCTCCTTTTGCTTTATCTGCCAGAAATTTTGAGGTCAAATTTATGCTCAACTCCAGGACCTGAATGTCTTTGTTCCTTTTGCTTCATGTGTCAGATTTGGTCTCTTTTATTTCTTTGTGGAGAGGCGGGGGGAACAGGAGAAATAAGTTCTAGTGTTTCATAGCACTGTAGGATGACTATAGTTAAAAATAATATAATATATAGTTTCAAATAGCTAGAAGGAGGAAATTGAATGTTTCCAACACAAAGAAATGATAAATGTTTTAGATAATGGATATGCTAATTAACTTCGATCTGATCACTGTATATTACATGTATTGGAACATCAGTATGTACCCCATAAATATGTACAATTATTACTTGTCAATTAAAGCTAAATAAATAAAATGTGGGGAGTACTTTATGCTGTGCTGCCTCAAATTGTCTTTAAGCAAAACTAATATTAAAACCTATATGAAGGCTGGGCACAGTGGCTCACGCCTGTAATCCCAGCACTTTGGGAGGCTGAGGCAGGCAGATCACCCGCGGTCAGGAGTTCAAGATCATCCTGGCCAACATAGTGAAACCTCATCTCTACTGAAAATACAAAAATTAGCCGAGCGTGGTGGCGTGGTCCTGTAGTCCCAGCTACTTGAGAAGCTGAGGCAGGAGAACAGCTTGAACCTGGGAGGAGGAGGTTGCAGTGAGCCAAGATCATGCCACTGCACGCCAGCCTGGGCGACAGAGGGAGGCACCATCTCAAACAAACAACAACAACAACAATAAAAAAAGAATGAAAACCATATTCATATCTATGAATATCTATATCTATGAATATCTATATCTACTTATCTGTGTGTGGGATAAGTTTGCCATTTTAATCATTTTAAAATGTACAATTCAGTGGGATTCATTACATTCACAATGTTGTATAATTATCACCACTACCTATTTCCAAACCTATTCATCATTACAAATAATAACTCTAACTATTAAGCCATATGTCCCCTTTGGGGAAATACTTTCTATTTTTTGAGACAGGATCTCACTTTGTCACCCAGGCTAAAGTGGCGCCATCTCGGCTCACTGCACCCTTGAGATGCATTGGGCATGTCTACCTCAAGCAATCCTGTGCTCCAGCAATCCTCCTGACCCAGCGTCCCCAAGTAGCTGGGAATACACACTTGTGCCACTGCACCCAGCTAAGTTTTGTATTTTTTACAGAGACAGGGTTTCACCATGTTGCCAAGGCTGGTCTCAAACTGCTAAGCTCAAGTGATCTGCCTGCCTTGCCCTCCCAAAGTGCTAGAATGACAGGTGTAAGCCAATATATTAGTCCATTTTCACACTGCTGATATAAAGACATGCCTGAGACTTGGCAATTTACAAAAGAAGCAGGTTGAATGGACTTACCGTTCCACATGGCTGGGGAGGTCTCGCAATCATGGTGGAAGGTAAAAGGCATGTCTCACATGGCAGCAGACAACAGAAGAGAGCTTGTGCAGGGAAACTCCCCTTTTTAAAACCATCAGATCTCATGAGACTTATTCACTACCATGAGAACAGCCCAGGAAAGACCTGCCCCCATGACTCACTTGCCTCTTGCTGGGTCCCTCTCATAAGAATTCAACATGAGATTTGGGTGGGGACACAGCCAAACCACGTCAGTCACCATGCCAGCCTTCTGGGGAAATACTTGGAATGGTGTTCATATGTTGAGTTACCCATACCCTGAGATAAATCTGCTTGATTATGTGTGATGTCTGAATTTAATGACCAATGTGATCCCACCAGCCATTTCTACAACTGATTTTGTTGCCCAGGACACCTAAATATACATTTCTCCAAGAGTAAACATTCAAAATAGCCCTCAACTTCTTAAGACTCTTAAAATCATGTTGTTGGTTTGTAATCTACATTTACATAAGTAAATCAAGTATGGATTGTGTTTCCTTTAATTAGCAGTGGGGGGATATCAGCAAATGATGGAAAACAGAATGCATTTTATCTAATTCTACAAGATTGACTTGTAAATTTACTAAAATCTTCCACTCTGGAAAGACTTCTGGTCAGCGAAGATGTATCTGGGTCCACAACAATTTGCTAAATATGGAATCATGGCTAAATTTCAATGGGATGCCTTCAAAACCCAGGATAATGTTCAGTTTCCAAGAAAGATCTTATTAGGTTCAACACTTGTGTTTTACAAAATGAAATTATATATTCTCATACTTCTAAATGCTTTCAAGGCAAACACAAAATGAAAAAAATAAAACCTCTCTAATTGACCACCACATTTAAATAGAAACTTCAAAAACACCTAATGTCTTTATGCAAAATGCCTTACAATTTTTGAAGTTCTTTTCACACATTACCTCATTTCCTTTGTGTTCCTGAAACTAAGATGGCTTTCAGTAAACAATTTTTCTAGTGTTCTGGCTTATGTCCATGGCCAAACACACACACTATTTTAAAAGCATTGGGTCACAATGTGGAACAAACCCAAATGCCCATCAATCAACGAGTGGATAAAGAAACTGTGGTACATAAATATATGATGGAATGCTACTCAGCCATAAAAAGGAATGAATTAATGGCATTCACAGCTACCTGGATGGAATTGGAGACTATTATTTGAAGTGAAGTAATTCAGGAATGGAAAACCAAACATCTTATGTTGTCATTCATAAGTGGGAGCTGAGCTATGAGGATGCAAAGACCTAAAAATGACACAATGGACTCTGGGGAATCAAGTGGAAAGGGTGGGAAGGGGGTGGGGGGTAAAAGACTATAAATTGGGTTCAGTGTATACTGCTTGGATAATGGGTGCACCAAAATCTCACAAATCACCACTAAAGAGCTGACTCATGTAAGCAAATACCACTTGTTCCCCTAAAATCTATGAAAATAAAAAAAATTTTTAAAGTCCCAATTCATTAACAATAAGTTATTTTGCAAGTGACAGCTGCTTATTACCCAAGTTCTTTCATTGCCTTCTTCCCCTGGCCCCAAACTACCCACCTCATAAACTTGGTGAAAATATATTCTTTCTTCCCTCATCATTCACACTAAACACTTAGTGATATTTTAACAAATATTGATGCCTATGTCCCAGTGGAAGAGATTCTTAATGAGCTGTTTTGGGGTTAGGGTATAGGCACATATATTTCAAATATGTATATATATCTGAATACTTTTAATGAAAAGCAAATGTTGTGATCCACACATTTATAGAGAAGGCAAGTGAAAACAATGACACCCTCTTTTCCATAATAAAATTCTTCTTCTCATTTTCTTACATCGTTAATTTCTTATGGAAATCAATGAACAGTCCCATGAAATTTTATCAAGCATAAACATCACCGACGGGCTTGGGAAAGAAAGAAGAGTTTGCAACCCACACCCTCAATTTCAGATTCAGGAAGTCTCCTCCCAGGTATAGGATACCAAATTTTGCATTTCTAAAAAGTTGCTGCTTTGTGAACCACACTTTGAACATTACTGTTGAAGAACACCCCATGTTCTAGAATTAACAGAATGTTTCCTAATCAAACCTTGTTTTTCTTCCTTAGGGTTATGGTGCCCTTTGTAGGAAAGAATGCACCCAGGAACTGCTCTGTACTTTATATCGAATTTAATAAGGCCTTATATGATACCTGCTAGTGTTACTTTTAATTATCTTAAGAGTGGTTGATAATTACATTCAGTTGGTAATGAATCCCACTATATATATATATATATATATATATATATATATATATATATACACACACACACACACACACACACACACACACATCTACTAAGCTTTTCAAATAATCAGAGATAATTTCCTAGATCTCTTATTGATATGGTTTGGCTGTGTCCCCACCCAAATCCCATCTTGAATTGTAGTTCCATTGCCACGTGTTGTGGGAGGGACCCGGTGGAGATAATTGAATCATGGGGGACGTTTCCCCCATGGTGTTCTTGTGGTAGTGAGTCAGTTTTCACAAGATCTGATGGTTTTCTAAGGGACTTCCCCCTTCAATGGGCACTCATTTCTCTCTCCTGCCACCACCATGTGAAGAAAGACATGTTTGATTCCCTTTCTGCCACGATTGTAAGCTTCCTGAGGCCTCCCCAGCCATGTGGAACCGCAAGTCAATTAAACCTCTTTCCTTTATAAATTACCTAGTGTCTGGCAGTTCCTTATAGCAGTGTGAGGACAGATTAATGTACTTACTTATTTTGGGGTTTCACACAATAATGATTTTCTGATAGTATTGTTTTTTCTGCATATATTATCTGAAATTTTACTTGTAATCAACAATTTTTTAGTTACTCTGAAATTCAATATATATAGGAAAAGTGGGAAAAAAGCATGATTCTTTTATTGATCAAGATTCAGGAAAATGTGATCATAGCCTAGTAATATAACCAGTGAGTTTTATTCTGGGTGTCATCATGAATATATGAACTTTTATGTCTTTATCATTTTAAATCCAGTACACATATTATTCTTACAGATGTTCTAATTGTCTCATTATAGCCGGTCAGTTTCTTCCAGTTTATATTTGGGCCTTTGTGGTTTTATTGTTTGTTTTATACATATACATACACATGCATATGTCTCTCTCTCTCTCTCTACAGAGAGATATATTCTACCTCTGGAGAGAATACATACATACACACACACACACACACACACACACACACACATACGTTCTTATATATAGACTGTTTCCTAGTCATGTGTCTAGAGAGAGAGAATATACATATTCTTATCTATCTATCTATCTATCTATCTATCTATCTATCTATCTATCTATCTATTTGACAGGTTTGCTCTCTACTCCGGGCCCCAAAGTGCCAAGAGGATGTATGTATGTATGTATGTATGTATGTATGTATGTATGTATGTAAACTAAATTATCAACAGTGGTTTTCTTTTGTTAAAAGATTTTTCTTCTGTATGCTCTTTGATATTGTAAATTTATAGCAATGAAGATATATTGTTTTGGCAATCAGACAATTAGAAAAATATAAAAGACTGTATTTAAAGGAAAGAAGATAGCATCTGAAATGGGGTACAGAAAGACAGTTCACACACACAAAAAAGGTGTTTTACGGCCTTGGAAGAGTTTCAGGAAGGAACGAAAATGCAGTCACAGGACTGTTCTTGAATCCCTACAGCCAACGTTTGATCAATTGTACTTTCTGTAGCATATCTCGGAAATGACTGGGAGCAAATTGTATGTGGAGCTGTAGAATGTGTCAACAAACTTGAAGAGAAATCATTAAATATTACGTTTGGAGTTCAGCCCAAAGCAAATATTTCTGTATTATAGGTTCTTCTAACAGATGGATGGTATGAGTGGTTCAATACTATTCTTGCCTAGGTCCTCATAAAAGCACCGGGGGGAACATGAATGCAGGTAGAAGAGAATTTACTTTAGTTCTTGCAGCGCTAAAACCAGTCCTTCAAAAAGACACTGCGTTCCCCATGCATCTGCACAGGCATTAGGACTCACATCCCCAGTGTGACTCCACTGCACGTTTGGTAATGATTCCTGCCTGTAACTTGAAGGACTTTACCTGGGTTTCAGCTCTAACTTCTCCCATGCTTGACTAAGTCTTCCTCCACTCATGTCTTATTCGAGCCTAAAGCTCAGTGTGTGCTCTGTTGAGGTAAACATCTTTTTCTCATTCAAACTGGTCTCTTTTCTTATTTCCCGTGTTAATATCACAAGAATGTATCCAGCTACACAGGTTAAGACACTGAATTCGTATTTTTACCATGGCCTTTCTTTGTAGAATCCCAGTATTTGGTTAATATTTGGGGCTCACTGATTTTTAGTGTTTAAATTGGTTATCACACCCATTACTTTCTTTTTCATTCCCACACGCATCTGCAACTCCAGGGCAAAAATCTGTATCCACTTTAAATGGCTGCCTGCCAGTTATTCCTCTGGGTCTAAACTTTTCAGAAAGCCCACCCTTGGTGTTCTAGCCTCATGCTAAGTCTCAATTAAAATTTATTTTGCTCAGGAAGATTTAATAATTGTGTTATACAAACAAGATTAAGATCCTAGGCTTGTCTTTCAAAGCCACACACACAATCTTTGTTCATCTAACATTTGTTTAATATCTTCCTTCCGCTCAATCAGAATAGTCTTTTGAACTCTGTGTTCTTATATACATGGTATGTCTATTTTCTTCTTTCATTACATGGACACTGAATAAATGAATACAAGTACTCTTAGGTGACAGGTGGCCTCAGGGACAACGCTCTTCTAAGCAACCATGTGATAAGGAGGGGGATTGACCTCAGCTTGAAGTCTTTTCCAGTGGAGGGGAGGGAGATTTATAGCATGATAGAGGTGTTTACATTTTATAACAGTGTACAAATATTTTAGACAGTTTACTTGCTGGATTCATTTATCTTTCAATAGACAATAAACAGCAGAGCTTTTGAAATGCTATTCATCAATAGTGCAATCATATATTATTTACCAAGAATGTGTACCCTCCTTTCCGCTGCAGTGACTTCCACATGAGAATGCTGTCACTGAGCCTCACGGAAGCCCCTTGGTACCCTTCCATCCATCAGAAAAGATACCATAAGGATAGAACTTGCTACATTGAAATTTAATTCCTCTTTCAAATAAAATCACCTTAGCCCTGTCATACAGTTCTTGAAAGACTTATTATTTTTTTTAATTTTAGTTTTTTTTAGAGATGGTGTCTTGCTATGTTGCCTAAGCTGGTCTTGAACTCCTGGGCTCCAGTGATCCTCCTGCCTCAGTCTCCTGAGTAGCTGGGACTATAGACATGCACAACCGTGCCCAGAGAAAGACTCATTTTGGTTTTAGTTGATCTGCTGATTAATCTGTTGGAGGAAAATGCAATGATTATTATTTCCGAAGCTTTGTCGGAAAGACAGAAGCTTGTTCATTTTGAAAAAAAAATCTATATAAGATTGAATGAACTACTAAATATTTTAAGATAGACTTTGCTAAATATATTTTACAAGATGTATTATGTGTCGGCTGGGCGTGGTGGCTCACATCTTTAATTCCAGCACTTTGGGAGGCCGAGGTGGGAAGATCACCTGAGGTCAGGAGTTCGAGACCAGACTGGCCAACATGGTGAAACTCCGTCTCTACTAAAAGAAAGTACAAAAATTAGCCGGGCATGGTGGCACACGCCTGTAATCCCAGCTACTCCAGAGGCTGAGACAGGATAATCACTTGAACCCAGGAGGTGGAGGTTGCAGTGAGCACCACTGCAGTCCAGCCTGGGCGACAGAGCAAGATTCTGTCACACACACACATACAAAAATGTATACATGTATACACATCTTATAAAATATATAGGTGTATATGTATATACATATACACACCTACAATGTGGTGTGTGTGTATATATATGCATGCACACACGTGTGCACACACGCATATTTTACACTTACTACTTTGATGTTCTGTAAGATTTTGCTTAAGCTTACATGTATAACTAGAATACTGTCAAATAATATAAGGGAAAAGAAATATATTTTCTTCCTATCTTAGTTTCATGGCTAAGGCCCCATGACAAAAGACAGATTAAGCAGAGTAAAGAGTGCACTTCATTTAATAACAGTTTAAAATGACACAGGAGCCTTCATAAGGCAGTGAAAACCCAAAGAAACAGAGAAACCTGTGTATTTTTGTGCTTAGATGCTTAGGTTTGATAAAGAGTGGATAGTCATTGGAAAGTATGATTGAAGGAAAAATGAACATGATCTAATGGGAATAAACTGGGGAGAACTTAGCAAGGCCTGTGTGTTCAGATTTTCCTCGGTGTCCTTCTGTCTTCAGAGATAAGAATGTTCTATTCCTCTCACAGGAGGGTCTTATGACCTGGCTTTAGGGGAGAAGGATGGGGAGAAGGTCAGAGAGAACTTTCCTGCTTCTTCTGTTTTCTCAAATGCTAAGATGCCATATTTAGGGGTGGTGTGCCCCATCAAGAATGCTCATTAAGTAGGCTTCTCCCTGTAGCTACAGACTGGGATAAATTCATTCTCAGCCCTATATAGGACATATACTTTTTTTTTTTTTTGAGACAGAGTCTCCCTCTGTCGCCCAGGCTGGAGTGTAGTGGTGTGATCTTGGCTCACTGCAGGTTCCGCCTCCTGGGTTCACGCCATTCTCCTGCCTCAGCCTCCCGACTACCTGGGACTACAGGCACCCGCCACCACATCTGGCTAATTTTTTTGTATTTTTTTGGTACAGACGGGGTTTCACCGTGTTAACCAGAAAGGTCTCGATCTCCTGACCTCGTGATCCACCCGCCTCGGCCTCCCAAAGTGCTGGGATTATAGGCATGAGCCACCGCGCCCAGCCCAGATACATATTTTATGAAAAGAGTAACTGGCAGTTGACCAACAAGAAGAAATGTAGATAACAACACACAATCTTCATGACATCTGATGCTTCCGTGCAGTAGCACTTATGGTGTGTCCATAAACCAGCAAGGACCCTACTTTGTGGAAAGCAGGTAGATGCACAAATCCTCACACCCTCCCCTAGAACAATAAAATACAAATTGTTGGGGATGAGCCCCAGAATGTGCCTTTCACAAGTCCTTGGTGTCATTCTTTTAAATGCAAAAGCATGAAGAGTATCCTGGTAGAGTGCATGGATCACAGAAACAACTATAACCCAAAATAATGAATTCCAATCAATAGATTTCAAAGCCACCTCATGAACCAATTAATTGAATCCAGTGTCATCTGCTACATAAAATATGTATGCAAGAATATCTCCAGGCTTGCAAATAAACACGATGCATTATATTCAGTGCTGCCAAAGAAACTGGGGTGCTCCCTCTTCCCGCTGAATCTGACATTTGCACGAGGTCTGTGGAAATAAACTGTGGAATATCCATCTTTGCAAAGAAGAAATATCTATCAGGTGAGAAATACTGGTTTTATCTTGATGATAGCATAAAAATAATTGGCTCCAAATATATGTATCAACCCTTTCAATTACTCTAGCTCATCCTTCCCTGTTGCTGTCTTTCCTGATGCATTCCTAGGTCCTGGATCCTATTGATTTACCCCATCCTGTCTGCCACAGTTCTTTAAACTCCAAGTTCAACTACCACTTATCATAAGGGACTCTCATGGCAGTAAACGTTCCATCACTTTCATCCATAATCAGGGGATATTATATCCTTTGTTTTAATATACCACAAAGAAGTAAAAAAGCTCCACAATGGATCTATATAGTGATGGGTTGGGAGGCAGAGTGGGGAAATGTAGTGGATTTACTCTCTGGAGCTCATACAAGTCTTTGGTTAAAAATTCATACTGCAATCAAAAACACCCAAAGCAATTCCAAAACCCTTCATTGTCCAAATTGTCATTATGAATTACTTAATATTTTGTCGTCTGTGGTCATAGCTATGGTATACGCTGATAAAAGAATTATGTGATATTCAAAACCAGAACATTAGGAAATTCTTCCTGGAACATTTGGGATTCTTTTTAGAAATAGATGAAAGCCATTTTGAAAGTTTTGACAAGTAATGAAATAATAAGTATGTATGTTGCGTTTCCTAGGTAATTTTCTTAATTGGTATATTAGCTAAATACAACTGACGTGGTCTGTGGGAATGAAAGAAGCTACCAAATAGTTAAGTGTTTCACCATTTCTCAATCCTCTTCAGTCCAAAGTCCAGGGGCAGGTGGTGGCACAGATTCATTTGGAGGGTTTAGAATCCTACCTTTAATGAGAAGCATACACAATGTGAGAAAAATAGTAATAAATCAGGAAAGAGATTTATGCTTCTTTTGAGATGGTGAATAGAACATAATGCCCCTTCCTCCACAAAAATCTACTTTTGAGAAACTACAGAGGCTAAGACAAGGCATCAATCTGCAGAAAGAGCAATAATAGAACATGAAATCAGTAAGCAGCTATAAGCCATCCTGAGGAGATTGCAAGCTGATGAATCATGTATATATGGCGAATGGGAGTGGCTGCACCTTCTGGCAGAGGGTGGAGGTGGTAACAGAAAGATGTTGGTTTGAAAGGAAAGTATTTAGTTCACTCTGGCCTCTTAGCAAGAATGCCTTGAGTTAATCATTGTCTAATCTCCCTCCCATCTTCTCTCCTGCATACAACTTAGAACTTGAGGGCAGCCGTCAGGTAGTGGGACTCTGGCAAGCCTACGGAAAACTCAGCTGCATTGAGGAGTTGGCTAAAAACTTTCAGGGCCACCAGTCACTTATGGCCACTATGGGCTTAAACTGTTTCACCCCCTTCCCCTCCACACCCTCAGGAATGAAGCTAAAGAGGCTGCTTCTTCCTAATGCTGGCTCCTTTAGAGAGTTTAAAGCCAAATCTCAAATTTCAAACTTCTTCGTAGGTTTTCAGGGCTCCAGAGTGATCTAAAAGTGTTTGTTGAATGTGAATCTCATAGAAGAAACACAGACTTGGGCTTGCCCTTAGGTCCCATCAAATCCACAATTACAAACCAGAGTGATGGATGAGTTTCCACCCACCTAAGGAGAACACAGGCTGAATGTTTAACTAAGAGCTATATACCTGAACATGTAAAAAGGTACCAAACGCTCTCTCTCAACAGAAAAACCATTCTTATATGTTAAATATAATGATTGGAACAGATCAGTGAAGGAATTACAACAGACAAAATAAATACATGCGATCACCTAATGGAATATATTTCAAATAGGAGATTATAATAAGAAGTAAAAGAGAAGTTGGTAAATATAGTAGGTATAGAAAAAATAATAGTAAAGATGAACAAGAACCTAATCGTTAAGATAAATCATAGAATGAATTACCGAATTGGAAGATTAGATGGAAGAAATTCCCAGAAAGTATCAGGAAAGAATAAAGGAGAGAAAGGCATTCTTGGAAAAATGGATGATTTTGTTAGAGATACCGGTATCAGGTAACAGAAAGAGAAAAAAATACAGAGGAAGAACTAAGTTGACGAAAGAATGAAAATACACTTGAAACAAACAAAAAGAACAAAAACCTTATTTTGAATGGGCTCTGAACAGAGCCCATTCTCACAAAGAGTGCCCTGAATAGATATATTACTAAGAAATTTAAGGACATCAAAGACAAACGGAAAATTCTAATAGCCTTCAGAGAGAAAAATGGGTGAGCTATGAATGAATAAGAATCAGATTGACTTCAAACTTCCCAGTCGTAGCACAGGACATTAGCAGATACATGAGTCATATTTGAAAGTTTGAAGAAAAATAACTCTGAATTTTAAAAAATTTAATAGTATAGGCCAAGTTAAAAAAAAAAGATCAAAAAGAGATTCAATCATTTTGCTAAGCAAAGATTTAAAGACTCCAAAAATTATCTTTGAGAAACTACTTATCAAAGAATATAAGTAATTTGATAAGAATTCTGGAAAATATATGAAATGTAAGCACAACCAATAACTATAATTTACATTTGGCTAAAATAGCTAGAATAAAGAAGACAAAAATCATATATGGATAATAGCCCAGAACTTAAATTCTTGGAAATATCTACTTAAATGGCACTTACGGGTGGGACTAAAAGAAGACACATCTTTGAAAAAGGTTTGTCTTAGTTAGAGGACTGCTACAGAAATTCCCAGATCTGTCAATAAATTCCTTGATGTATTCTATATATTTTTGATTTTCAAACAGAAATTGAACAAAATTGGTATAAACCAATAGTATGTTGTTAAATTTATAAAAACATTTGGGAAAAATAAATAGCACTCTCTGTGTTCAGTTAAGGTTAACCATAGTAAGGACAAAAAATAGATAATATAGTTTTAAATACAGTAGAAGTATATCTATTAATTGACAGGTAGAAACTTATGTTTTCAAAAACAAAACGTACAGTTATGCTTCTCCTGAAGTAACTCAATTGAACAAATAAAATACGATGGCAGAAATTAATGTTCAACAAACATAAGTGGCTTAAATTCATAAATTAAAAAAAACTTCCAGACAATCTCATGTTTGTAACAAAACCTAAGATGAAAAATGCATCCAACTCAAGGGACAAATGTAAACCCAAAAGATACAGAAAGACTAAAATTATTCAAGAGCATAAAAAATGCAAGCATAAATAAGACCTAAAATGCTGATATGGAAATCTTAATAGCTCAAAAATTAGAACTTAAGAACATAATATTATAAGAAGAAAAAAGATGTTTATGCCCTTTGACCAAAATTCCCCCATGTACCCAACTTCCAGTCCCTGGCAATCACGTGTCTACTCTCTGTTTCTGTGAGTTTGACTTCTTTAGATTCCACATACAATTGAGATCATGCAGTGTTTACCTTTCTGTGCCTGGCTTATTTCACTTAACATAATGTCCTCCATGTACATCCATGTTGTCACAAATTACATGAATTCCTTCTTATTTCCTTCTTTTTTAAGGGTGAAGAATAGTTCATTGCGTGTACTTACATATTCACAATATACATCTCAAGTGTAACACAGATATGATGAAAATATTAGGTCAAACTTTACATAAAACAGAGAAAACCCCTTGTTTAAAGCATAAGAACATAATAAATACATAAGAAAACCTGTAACAATCTGACGATGTTGTAAGATAGAAAGAAAGCTTCCATAAGACTCAAATGATCAATATGACAGGAATTCACCCTATGAATCTAATGTGGCAAAATCAGAAGTTAGTGCAAATAATTAGATTTAAAAAATCTATATGTTGTAATATATTCATCCCTACAGCACCCAGAAAGGAATGCAGTCCTGCCAATCTCTTGATTTCAGCCATGGGAGAATCTAAGAAGAGGACGAAGCTAGGCTCCACCGCACCAGGATTTCTGACCTGCAGAACCCTGACATAATAAATGGCTATTCTTTTATGCTGCTAAATTTCTCACAATTTGTTTTCACAGTTTAACTAAATGTATACAGCAGTCAGACAAATGCAGAAAGGGAACATAATAGAGTGATAACAGACATGCAGACATACAAACATGTTTTTATTCATATATACAAGAAATCAATACATAATAAAGCCCACAATCAAGGAGGAAATAAAGGCTGGCTTTAAGTACAACAAAGAAATAATCTGTACAAGGTGGACTGAATGGCAAGTCTACCATTTATTAATGAAAGAATAATTTGTGTTTTTATATGAACTCTCCCAGAGAGCAGAAATAAATGTTCTCTTATTCTTTCTACACAGTTACTATTAGTTGGTGCTAAAACCAGGGAAGCTCAACAAAGAAAAATTAAAGAGAGAGATACAAAAAAACATGATTAACATCTAACAACAAATACAAAAACAGTATTAAAGAAGATATTGAATATCAAGCTAAGCTTAACGTTCGAAAGTTAGGTTATTTAATTTACTACATGAAAAAAGTAAATGCAAAGCAAGGATAATCTTAAAAGATAAAGAAAAATGCCTTGAACCAACTTATGATTGTATGTTATCAAATTAAGGAAAGAAATAAACATTTCTTTATCTGAAAATGGTAGTTTATTTATATCTTGCTTCAAACATTATACATAATGATAAAACATTAGAAGCCTTTTGTCTAAAGAGAGAACAAATCAAAGACAGCTAACTTCATTTCTATTCAACTTTGGATTCAGTGCAGTGAATGCAGAGAGGACAGGGAACTCTGACACCGTTCCTGGGTGAATAACACTGCCCAACCACTTAGACAGTTTTTAACCTGAGGTTGTATATCCAAATATGCACATAAAATATGGTCCAGTAAATATATTTCTAGGTGAAGAAACTTCTGCATTTTTTTTCAACAAGAGACACGCACAGAATCCTAAGAGTTGAACTCTTTACCTAAGGGCAACTCAAATTTCCAGCTTCTGAAAGAGTTAAATATCTTGTGGTATAACCATCGGGTGAGGTTCCATATATCAGTGAACACAAATAAACTACAGCTCCAAGCATCTTCATGGTGAAAACAAAAAACATACTATTCAATGAAAAGGGAAATGCCAGGTCAAGAAGAACATAGCATGATCCTATTTATAAAAAATAAAAAGGAGACCAAACAATATATTATTTGGGTTATGCTGGTAGTGACAATTTTGTAGAAATAAAACTTAATAAAAGAAGGAAATAATGAATCAGATTCACAAAAGTGGTTACCCTTAGGACAGGTTCAAAGAAATACAATTTATAAAAGGAATGAGGGGAATCCAAAAATCTTCGTGTTCTACTCTTAATTCGGTTTGTGCACCGAAAGATGTTCATTTAATTATTCACATCCATATTATGAAACATTATCTAATCAGAAAAAACAAAACTAAATGATTAAAATTGTCTATGGAAGTTGGAAGCAGAACTGCACAAAACAGCTTGAGGTATAAAAAAAGACACATCCTTGCAGTAATTTTAGGTCAAATCCAGCAGTTGAACAATGGGAGTGATTACTAACCTTAAATTTTCTAATCCTATGAAACCCAGGAATTTAAGTTTGTGGTCAAGTACCAGATGGACATTAAAATAATTGTTTATCTGGAATGAAGAAAATTATACATGTTCTAATTTTTTCCCAGTCTTGTGCTAAGAGATATTTCATTAACTGGAACAAATTAATCTAAATAACTCTCAATATTTATAAAGGCATTTTATTAAAATGGTTTTTAAAACTAATGTTCTACCATTCTCAGTTGCCATGTCTGGAAAAATTATTACTGATTATAAATTTTACCGGTGGTTTCCAGAGACGAATGAACACGTGGGAGTTGTTTTGCAAGAAAGTCCCTGGCTACCTCCCCTGAGGGTTCTGATGTATTGGCTATGTTACTGGAATTGGTACACAGTAATTATTCAAATTGCACGCACAGCTAAGAGACGGAATAAAGCTTCTAAAGGAGTTCCCTTGTGTATGCAAAACTATTTTAACAGCAGCACACATTATTTTAACACGGAGAGGCAAAATTCATCTTCAAAACAGAACTGCCTTTCAGAGAATTATTTGTTAAATCACGAGTGGCAGAGGGTGAAATCCAAAAACAAGAAGTCATGGTGAATCTGCTCTAGCCAATCAGTGGAGTTGAGAGTTGTAGCATCCAGAAGAAAATTTCATATTAGGATAGCCAAAAGGTAGTCAGCAAAAGGGCTAGATGTTTGATTTAAAAGGTTTATTTTTCCATCTTAAACCATATGATAAAATGCCCCCAAGTTTCTCCTCAAATCCTCAGTTAAATCTAATAAAAACCTCTCTCTCTCTCTCTCTCTTTCTCTCTCCTCCCGCCCCCACTACACATAGTTGAGTGAATTTTTTTTAAGCAGGGTCTCACTCTGTTGCCCAAGCTGGAGTGCAGTGGCATGATCATAGCTCACTGCAGCCTCAAACTCCTGGGATCAGGGATCCTCCAGCCTCAGCCTCCCAAGCAGCCGGGACTACAGGCAGGTGGTACCACACCCAGCTAATTTTTTCCTATTTTTTGTAGAGACAGGGTTTAACCATGTTGGCCAGGCTGGTCTTGAACTCCTGGGCTCAAGCAATCCTCCCATTTCAACCTCCCAAAGTGCCTAACCTTGAGTGGATTTCTGAATTCAGAAGTGATCCAGCCTTTCATGTTGGTATCTGAGTTGGAAAACACATCATCCATAAAGGACAATAGGTAAAACTGGCTCTAAAAATAACCATATTAACCTGAGTCATCATCCATCCTCTGTAAGTAATTGGCAGACATGTATGGACAGGGTTTGGACTTCCAGAGCGACTAAAGTTCACATTTCAGTCTAGATTATTTCTTTATTTACATTATTTCTTTATTGCATTCATTATGAGGACGCCAATTCCATAGGCAGGGATTACAGAAGCAGGGATCTTGGAGGCTTTTGCTTATGGCTGCTTCCAGGAACCTAAAATGGTCCCTGGTGCACTGCTGGTACAAGTAACTATTGGTTGGATGAATGCATTTTCAGAGATAGGGAAACCCACATTATCTCAACATAATACAATTATGTGACTGGAAATGTCACAATTCCAACCACATGTATTTCACCGTGGAGTCTGTACAAACAGAGATTATGGATGAAAGTTTCAACATCTTGTTCTCTAATGGTTGCATCTTTTTTTCCCAAAAATACATTGGAGATTTTGTCCAAGTCTGCGGTGTCTGTAGTGGCGGCAGGGCTGCAAAGGCCACATCTACCCTACGGGACTGAGAGACTCAAATCCTCAACTTTACAATAGGGATAGGTTTTGTATTCAGATTTGTAATTGGGTAGGGTCAGGCTTTGGGTTCAAGTTCAGGTTTGGGTAACAATTCAGATCAAAAGATTTTGAGTGTGTGTATAAATTTTAGTCCAGGCTGGGATCTCACAGTCAGGAGTCAAGGAGAAAAATAAAGATCAAAGGTCAAGGGTTAGGAGAGCTTTCAGGTATGGATGAAGGTTCATGTTAGGATTTGGGTTCAAGTTCAGGTTGGGGCACGGTTAGATCACCGATTGAATGTCAGGGTAGGAGCGAAGTTCAATGTTATAATCAAGGGATTATATTCATTATTAGGGACAGTGATCAAAAGTCAGGATTAGGGTCAAAGGCCATGGGTCGGAGAATGTGGGGGATGCCCTCAATGTTCAGATCAGGGGTCAAGAGTTAAGGGCTATTGGCAAAAGTTAAGGGTAAGTTCAGATGTTTACATTAGAGTTAGATTAAGTGTTGGGTTGGCTTTGCTTCTGAGTTTAGAATTGAGTTCTTTTTTCAAAGTTGGGTAGGATTAGGTTTCATATCTAGTCACCAGTTACGGTTTGGGTTCAAATTTGGGTTCAATTTCTCATTCTCTGTTCAGGGTCATGGGTTAACTCAACGGTCAAGAAGCAATGGTCAAAGGCCATGAGTTAGCTTAAAGCATTCAATTCTGTTTAGGGTCAGTATTAGGTTTAGAGTTAGAACACCACATGGGGCCCTTATCACTTTCACCTTTATGATAGAAAATCATAATCAGAAAAACACAAGGAGAAGGGAAAACTTAAAACTCTATGCATATTTTAGGAGACATAACAGTTGAAAGATATCAGTAATTAATAATTACTATAATAAGCTTCAATGTGGCATAGGAATATTTTTAGCACAAAAGATATTAACCCTAGACAATCCCAATCTGAGCTACAGAGACTATGTGTGTATTTGTGTGTGTGTGTGCATGTGTGTGTGTGTGTGTATGTATACTTCATAACACTGATGTCAAAGCTTAGTTTTGCATTATCCAACTCACTCATGTGGAGACCCTATTGGATGAGGATGGATGCATGTCAGATTTAGCCACCTCTACAAATGGGAAACATATAGATTGAAGATGGTTCCCAGCAGACATTCCATCTGTGTGAAGAAGGGAACAGAAAGAGGAGTACCTCAGCCACAGAGCTCTGGGGGTTTGCAGGACGGGAACAGTCTTATAGGAAATTTGTAAAACACTGCATGTGGTGGGAGGGAGAATGCAAACATATTTAATATAATAAATGTTTAAATACTTAAATTTGGAAGTGCAAAAATAGAGAGATGGTGAAAAATCAAATCACTCAGATGGGGCAAACACACACACACAGAGGCAGCTGCACACACACACATCTCTGTGGCTCCAACTGGTTTGGTTTAGGGTTAATGCTAATGTGCACTCTTAGCTACAAATAGGACATGACAGTTGAATTCCATCAAATAAATTGGCTGAATTACTATATTATAAAGTGTCCATTCCACGATACCTTTTCTGCTCAAAAAAAAATGTTTTACTAACCCTTCCCATTCTAAACTGAATCTTTTTTTTTTTTTTTTTTTTGAGACAGAGTCTGTCGCCCAGGCTGGAGTGCAGTGGCCAGATCTCAGCTCACTGCAAGCTCCGCCTCCCGGGTTCACACCATTCTCCTGTCTCAGCCTCCCGAGTAGCTGGGACTACAGGCGCCCGCCACCTCGCCCAGCTAGTTTTTTGTATTTTTTTTTAGTAGAGATGGGGTTTCACCATGTTAGCCAGGAAGGTCTCAATCTCCTGACCTCGTCATCCGCCCGTCTCGGCCTCCCAAAGTGCTGGGATTACAGGCTTGAGCCACCGCGCCGGGTCCTAAACTGAATCATTTTATGGTTCACATCTTTCCATATTTTTGTCTTATAAAAATATGTGTAAGATATTAAGCTTTCATTTTTCCAAGCATCTTTCAAATTATGATTTTCAGTCATAACAAAGAAAAGAGATAAGGGTTCCATGTAGTATTCTCAGTTCCCAGTTATGTTCCAGAATTAAAATAACACAAGAAAAAAAGAAAAATGTCAGGAAGAAACACCTAAAATAATGTGGTTTACTTAGCAACACAAACTCTTCAGGATGTGGTGTATTCGCAAACTGCCCTATTTTTAACTACCTGGAAGTTCTTTCTTCGTAGATGTTAATTTTTTAAACTATTTTCTGGACCTAAATGTCTTGTCAAGGTAAGATAGCATTTAAATACTGATGAGAGCCCAGACTCACCTGAGAATGGGCAAGAACGTGTGGAAAAATACAAAATGTCATCTCATCACTTTTAGTGCCTCAGCTCAGTCATCTGCAGGGCTACTGAGATCACACTGTTGCAATATTAAATAAGCTGGGATACATTGTTTCTCATGTATTTCTTATCCAGTACTAGGAACCACATTTCATCAAGGAAAAAAAAAAAAAAAGAAAACAAAAGCTAATTTCTGATACTGGCTTATTGAAATAAAGCCATTATTTTCAAGGATTAATTCAGTGCCTATAACTTGGTTTTAAATGTATACTATACCTTAAACCACTGGCAGATTTAAAAGACACTTCATATCTTATAACTACATTTTTCTTAAAACTTGTGTTTTAGTCTATTAATTAAACTGCAATTTAAGAGAGAATTCTGGAGAGCTAAATAAATGAGGCAAACTGCCTTAGAGTGTGTCTTCAATACAGACTGTGTTATAAGAAACTACTTTTGCTGCCCTTAGTAAAATCACCTAATAGCTACTGTGCTGCTAATAAATGGGGGAAAATAGTAGAATCGCAGCCTTATGAAGATTTGATGCTGCAAAAATATCCCATTAATGTTCAGTACAATAAAAGGAATATGTGATATAGTGAACACTGTTTGGTTCTATTCTCCAGAAAAAAAAAAAATACTTCTTTTTTAGCTAAGCAAAATGAGATCCACATTCAGAAATTACTTTAAAATGCCTTTCTTCTATCACTTATTATAGCTTATCATGGTAGCAGAGAAGCTGTTAAAACATGAAGAGCTAAAATAATAAATCACCAAAGCCAGGTTATGGCTTGAAAAGTCTGCCTGAGAGAGCATAGGTCAATGACAATCTCACAGTCAGTAAAAGGATAAAATGTGAGGGCCGACTGTGGTGGCTCACGCCAGAAATCCCAGCACTTTGGGAGGCTGAGGCAGAAGAATCACTTGAGCCCAGGAATTCAAGACCAGCCAAAGCAACATGGCGAGACCTTGTCTCCACAAAAAAATAAAAAAGTTTTTTCAAAATTAAATTAGCTGGGTGTGATGGCAGGTGCCTCTAGTCCCAGCTACTTGGGAAACTGAGGCTGGAGGATCACTTGAGTTCAGGAGGTCGAGGCTGCAGTGAACCATGAGGGAACTGCTGCACTCCAGCATGGGTGACAGAGTGTGACACTCCCTCCTCCAAAAAAAAAAAAAAAAAAGGTAAAACGCTGTTCTGGATCTCATGCTAGCTGTGTGTGTGTGTGTGTGTGTGTGTGTGTGTGTGTGGTGTTGAAAGACAGACTGCTTCATGTTCTAAGGAATATTTCCTCAGAAATCGCAATTAAAAATCCTAGAGTGGCCTAAGCAAGAATTTAAACCTGCAAATTAATTCAAGGAAAAACAAACAGCAGAAAACTTCCATGGCTCAGATTGCTTTTGACAACTGAACTCTTCCCATGGAGCTATCTCAGGTTGTAAAATCACTTTAAATAAATTAAGTTGGGATACAAATAGGATAAAATGAGGTGCTGATTCTGAATTTCAGGAAGGGAGCATTGTAAATATTAACAGTTCAGACATCTGGGGCAGAGAACTAGAAAAAGTCATTGCACCTTCGTAGCTAAGAACACAGATTCCAAAGGAGGTAATAATCTCCCAAGACCTTCCCTTGTTCTTTGATGTGATCGCAAACTGATTAAACATTCAAATGTTGCCACATGGCTGATTTATGAAAATGAATGCACCTTTGACTGCTGAAAACTGACGAAGGAAAAAAAGTTAACCTGTGATTACCCAAAGGAATCGAGAAAGCCAGATAGGAATTTAAGAGCACCCGCTCACTGTCTCTATAAGGTAAAATGAAAACTGTATCTTAATTCGAAATATTAAAATAGCAACTGCTATACAAGTAGAGTGGGTTGATTTCAAGGAGCAGGATGTTAAGAAAAAGGAAGCTCTTAATGCATAAGGTGAAGGGGTAAAATACTTTCTCCATGTTGAGTATTTTAAATTAAAAAGGACAAATAGGCCAGGCTGGGTGGCTCACACCTGTTAATTTCAGCACTTTGGGAGGCTTAGGTGGGAGAACTGCTTGAGCCTAACATTTTAAGACCAGCCTGGGCAACATAGCAACATCCTGCATCAACAAAAAAATTAAAAATTAGCCATGCGAGGTGGCATACACCTGTAGTCCCAGCTACTCGGGAGGCTGAGGTGGGAGGATCACTTGAGCCTGGGAGGTGGAGGCTGCAGTGAGCTATGATTGCACCACTGCATTCAAGCCTGGGTGACACAGTAAGACTCTGTCTCAACAAAGAATAAATAAATAAAAATAAAAGTAAAAGTAGACAAATTATTTGCAGTGAGGACGAGCCACATCAGGGAGGAGTGGTTCACTAATTGTCCGTAACTATGTGCACTACCATCTGAGGATTATTACTCAGACTTCAAAAGGGCATGACATGCTGGGCACGGGGATTCATGCCTGGAATCCCAGCACTTTGGGAGGCTGAGCAGGTGGATCACCTGAGGCTAGGAGACCAGCCTGGCCCACATGGCAAAACCTCATCTCTACTAAAAATAGAAAAAGTAGCCAGGCGTGGTGGCATGGTCCTGTAGTCTCAGCTACTTGGGAGACTGAGGCAGAGGTTGCAGTGGGCCAAGATCATGCCACTGCACTCCTGCCTGGGAGACAGAGAAAGACTCTGTCTCAAAACGAAAGAGAAGGAAAGGAAAGGGGAGAAGAGGAGAGGGGAGGGGAGGGGAGGGGAGGGGTGGGGAAAGGAAAGGCATAAGAATAATGGCGTTATCATCCTTGATTGGGCTTTTCCTGGAGGAGCCACTGGTTCAGTAAAGATAAGAAGCCAGTGTTCTGGGTACTCAAAGCCAGTTGTAAGGGGTCTGTCCACCAACCTTAAGATTAGTTTATAGATGAGAATGTGGCAAGCAGAGTTATAAAGTCATCTACCCAAGATTCTCGTTCCCCTGGTTATTAAATCAAACATGAATCTAGGTACCGTTGTGAATTGTCTTTGCAGATATAATTAAGGTTACTAGGCAGCTGATGTTAAGATAAGCTGATTATCCTAGAATATCCAAGTGGGTCCATGACACTGAAAAACAGGAAAATGGTAATGGAACTATCAGTCCAGACAAGCCATGCAACTTGGGAAAGGAGAGAAGAGGTAGAAAAGGAAGTCAGAGAGATTCAGCACATTAGAAGCTGCCACTGTTGGCTTTGAAGGAGGAGGAAGGAGGCCAGGAGCCAAGGAATGTTGCGGTCCTCAAGAAGCCAAAATTTGCCCTCAGCCGATAGCTTGCAAGGAAGCAGGAACCTCAAGCCCATGGAACTGGATGTAGCCATCAACCCAGACTTTCCTGGAAGTGGATGCATCCCTGGAGTCCGGAGGAAGAAACACAGCCCTGCTGCCAACACAATGACATCAGCTTTGGAAGATGATGAAGAGAAATCATCCGACCTACTCACACTTCAGAGCTTCAGAATGGTGAGACAATAAATGTGTGTGTTTTAAGCCACTACAGGTGGGATAATTTGTTACAGGAACAATAAGAAACACATACAAGGACATGCAGGCAGTGTGAATCCCCTGGATAAACTTGAGGTTGCAGAGGATGGGATTTGGAGAAATGAGGATTTATAGAAAATGCTCAAACATATGCTTACATGAAGTCTGCAATGCTCAGTACCCACAGGGTGGTAAACTTGCCTTCTAAGTTCAATAAATAATTTGAGTACGGAGTGACCATTTCTTCCTATGTCACTGTGCCCTCCTACTAGAATATCCACGTTAACTGAGAATGAATACCAGGCATATGGTAGCTTGCCATGATCATCTAAGGATACAGCTGCCTTGTTACTGTATGCCTAACTAGGAATCCCCAGACATCTTTAAGAACTGAGATAGGTCAGGGAAGTTTGGGAGGAAAATGTAACTGTGGGTGCCATCTTCAACCATAAAGTTTATAAATGCGTGATTCGATATCTTCTGTACATGATGGAGATAACCCAGAAGTTCAGTAAAGAGACCCATCTATTTTGGGGACACCCCTTTTGCCTCACCAATCCTGGATCTGGAATGAACAAGGGTAGTTCAGATTACCTGGCTTGGACATGAAATGTCTGCTGTGTTATAATGCAAAAAGTTGCTGCCAGTCTAACCAGGAGTGGGAGGTTTCCCTAACTTCTCATAGAACTCACAGACAGTAGTATTCTAAAATTCTTGAAACAGTTACACCCCCTCTGCTGTGAGCAGCAAGCTGCTTTATGCTCTAAGAAACTTGCATATCTTCCTAACCACCCCCAACACTAAGCAATGCCCTATCACTGGCATTCAGTCAGTTCACTTCAAAACACAAATGAATAGGGCATAAAAGTCCACATGAATTAGAAGATACCAAATTAAGGTCAGGCATGGTGGCTCACACCTGTAATCTCAGCACTTTGGGAGGTCAAGGAGGAAGGAGTGTTCAAGTCCAGGAGTTTGAGACCAGCATGGGCAACAGAGCAAGACTGTCTCTTAAAAAAATAAAAATAAAAATAAAAAGTAGTCTGACATGGTGGCATACCCCTGTATTCCCAGCACTTTGGGAGGCCAACAGAGGAGGACTGCTTGAGCCTAGGAGGCCAAGGCTGCAGTGTGCTATGATGGTGTCACTGCACTTCAACCTGGGCAAAAGAACAAGAAGACTCTGTCTCAAAAAAAAAAAAAAAAAAAAAAAAAAAAAAAAAAAAAAAAAAAGAAGAAGAAGAAGAAATTGAAATTAATGAACTACTTTACCCTTGGAAACCTCTCTGGTCTGAAAGAAGAAATCAGCCAAAAGAAAAATACTATTTGAGTTCTATTTTGTCATTACTTTTGACAAGACAGTAGCAAATAGCATGGAAAGAACCATCCGTTTGGAGCTAGAAGACAGAATTTAGATCCCTAATTTTATCAAATAATGGCTAAGAAATCCTGACAAGTTATGAAACCATGCTTTATCATGTAAACTATAAGGTTAATAACAGTACTTTCGTCACAAAACTGTTGTGGAGGATAAAATCAGAGAAAAACGTAGAACACATACCCAGTGCTATAAAGCCTTTGAAAGTAGTGTCTAATAAAAGGAAATAATAAGTAACACTAATAAGAATTAAGAAAAGTATACATGTATTTATCTTGTTGTAGTGCAACCACTGGGGATCTCTTTTCACCATCCAATAAGCAAGAGTCACAATGAGTAATGATAAATACCACGAAGAGAGAAAAATGGGAGCTCATAAAAAGTGTGGAGGTTCTGCAAGAAGACAAGTATAGCAATAAAGGCTTTATAGGAAGAAAAGATGGATGGGACAGGTCAGTGGGTACCCATACGAGAAACCACACTCAGGAAGCACTGACAGTGAACTTACTGAAAACAACACTGAAACAGATGCATGGCGCGATTCAAACTCCCAGAATAAAATAAAATGGCATATACTTCTGAAAAGAAAAGTGACATATGATTCATTTTGTGAAAGGTCCCGGCAGAAGAAAGCAGGCTGACTGAATGCCTTGTTGGTCAGCCTGGCGGGATCATATTTGGAAGCGAACCTGGCGCAGTGGAAAGGTATTTCACATTAAAATCCAACAGCATACACATCAATACATGATATCAAGCCATGGCGCTTGGCTGGAATCAGGAAACAAGGATTCCCAGGAAAGTCAGGAGGTGCTCTGCTGTTTTTAACATAGAAGATTCTAAGGATAATGGTCTCCAGCTCAGAAAACCAAATACTGCGTATCCTCTCTTATAAATGGAAGCTAAAGGATGAGAACACATGCACACATAGAGGGGAACAACACACACTGAGGTCTACTTGAGGGTGAAGGGTCGGGGGAGAGAGAGGATCAAAAAAATAACTAATGCGTACTTCACTCAATTCCTAGATGATGAAATAATCTGTACAAAACCCCATGATTCTAGGAAGCCACTTGCATGATATTCACCTCTCTGCTCCAAGTTGAAGTTGCACAAGCACACGGGCAGAATATTCCTCATGACTTCCATAGAACCAAGGGTTTATTTCTTCCAACAATCATTTAAAACAATCTATCACAGCCATATGGAAAAAGAGGCTTCAAGCTATACTCTGTGCTAATCAATATTACTCTAGACCTGGATTGCTCAACCTCATCAATATTGACACATGTAGATGAGAGATTATTTGTCATGGGGGACTGTTCTGTGCTTTGCGGGTTCCTTAAAAGCATCCCTGGCCTCTGTCCTCTAGATGCAAATGATACCCAACCCCATAATCTAGCTGTGGCAACCAAAATTTTTTCCAGACGTCGACAAGTGTCTCCTGAAGTAAAATGCATGTGTCTTTGCAAAAACGTCCATAGTTGAGGATGGAAACAATTAGACATCTATGTATCTATTATGCTTCTTTTAACTGATTTTTCCAAAATTTACTTATCATTTATTGTCCATATTGGATACCATTACACAACTCAAATATTTTGTATAGTCTTTGTACAAATCCTAAAGGAAAAATAAGAGAATATGGCACCATTGTATGTAGAGAATCAAATTAGTACGTAGAGCTCCTATAGTTTATTTAAAAATCAAGTAGAACACATAGGAAACAGAGAGGGGGCTAAGACACACACAGAGCGATCATTAAAAAAATAGTCTAAATAGTCATAACTTGAATTTTAGTTATGGGGGGAAAGTGGAGTCAGGTATTTTGTTTAGAATTCGTTAAAAATTTACAGGGATAAAGGAATTTGTACAGAGGGTTCAAAGTCTGAGGCACAAAATGCATGCAAGTTCATGAAATTTTGAGGTAAAAAATATATTCTGAAATTCTCCACAGAAACAAAAGTGGTTTCAAGTGATTTAGATCCTGGGGATAAGTTGATGTTGGTGACAGAGGATCTGTACCTTATGCAAGGAAATAAGATATATTATGTGGATGTAAAGGCATTTCTGATGGAGCCGTTGTTTTCCCGACACGGTTGGCATTTGTGTGAGATGTGTATTATGCACACATGTGTGTATGTGTATGTTTGTAGGTACGACATTTCAAATATCAAAGTAATACATATTTAGAAAAAAAATATTCTGAAAGAAGGCATAGATGCCCTTTTTAAATGTATGTCTCATCCTTAAAATGCAGGCATTTGTAGAATAGCATGAGCACAAAAATGGAAATGTGTATATTTAAGTAGGAAATGATATAAATATATACAGAACTTAAATATATGCTAGGCAGATAGAGACTGAAAAGAATTTAAAGGGTCATTGCCAACTTTCCAAAAAACGTTCAAGAGTAGGTGGGAATGAATTGAACCAAAGAATAAAAAGACAACATAGTAACAGAAAAAAAGAAAAACTAGTTAAAATTTCATTTTTAAGGGAAAGACGTATACAAACTGTGTGTTTTATAATTTGTTCTTTCTTGTGGGAATATATGTTGCAAAATTTATACTGTAAAAATAGATTTAATATGACTCAAACAATAGAAAAGTCATGGGATATGATAGAAAAGAAAAATGGTGTTCACAATTTACATTTAAGTGTAACTAAAAGAAATTTTAAAAGAATATATTATTGTAATTATATCCTTGACCTTTGCTATCCAATGGAAATTATACTATACTAAGATTATAAATAACATACGCCAGTGAACTTTATGTTAAGTATTATGCTTATTAGGAACTACTCATGACAAACGTGTTATTTGAGATGCCATCTTTCTATTTTAAAGGACAAAATCCAGTTTGCATACAGTTGCACAGTGCTAAAAGTTACTTCTCCTGTAAGGCCGTGAGTCAGTCATTCAAAGAGTTTTCTTTATCCATTCCATTTCCCCAGCCTCCAATTTTCTTTCCTTGTTCTTCAAGCCTTTAGTCTTGCCCTACGGAGGGTCCAACACCAACACCATGTACTTTAGGTTTCTGTTGAAACAGAACCTCACTTCCGGGTTCAACGCCTGCTCTGGTTAGCTAATGTTGTATAACAAACATGCCCATAACGTGTGGCTTCAAACAACCTTTTACGAGGATTTCCCATGATTCTGTGAGCTGACTGGGCTTAGCTGTGAAGTTCTCTCTTGAGATCTCCTGAGTTAGCTAAGGGATAGGAAGAGATAGGGGTGCTCAATCAGATGGGATGTCCACAATGGGTCACTCACATGGCGGTATTGCTGGCTGTCAACTGGGAGTGAAGCTAAAGCTACTGATTTGAGCACCATGCATAGCGTCTCCATGGGGCTTGAACACTTAGCAACATGAGATGTGGGTTCCAAGACAGAATGCCTCGAGGGTCAGTACACCAAGTGCCCTAAATGGAAGCTTAATAGCTTCTTAATGATCCAGCCCTGGAAGTCCCAGTGCTTTACTCCAAGAACATTCTATTCAAGAAGACAGTCACTGAGGCCAGCACAAGATGCAAAGAGAGAGGGTTCAACTAAATTTGCAAGAGTATCTGCATCCATTTCTACCTATCACACCCTTTATGTTAAACCTGACTGATCAAGTGTAATTATTCCAACAGATATGGAATAGCACACTAGACTAAAAGTAGTGTCCCACATAGAGGGGAAGTTGCTTCTTAACTCAGAAAAACAGACTGCTGTGATCAGTTGGTGATGCCTTCCGGGGATAAAGACGACTGTCTTATCCATTGAAGACTGACTTATTCTCGGCCGAGCGCGGTGGCTCATGCCTGTAATCCCAGCACTTTGGGAGGCTGAGGCAGGCGGATCACCTGAGGTCAGGAGTTCGAGACCAGCCTCAACATGGAGAAACTCTGTCTCTACTTAAAAAAAAAAATACAAAGTTAGCCGGGCCTGGTGGTGCATGCCTGTAATCCCAGCTACTCGGGAGGCTGAGGCAGGAGAATTGCTTGAACCTGGGAGGCAGAGGTTGTGGTGAGCCAAGATAGACCCATTGCACTCCAGCCTGGGCAACAAGAGCGACACTCTGTCTGGAAGGAAGGAAGGAAGGAAGGAAGGAAGGAAGGAAGGAAGGAAGGAAGGAAGGAAGGAAGGAAGGAAGGAAGGAAGGAAGGAAGGAAGGAAGGAAGGAAGGAAGGAAGGAAGGAAGGAAGACTGACTTATTCTCAGCTCTTCCCTTCACACGCAGGGAATTTGAGAGGCTCAGTACAAATAAATGACCCTCAAACTGCCCCAAATCATATATCAGACATCAACTCACACATACAGTGTTGATTCAGAATCAAGTTATCATTTGTGTTCAAGCATCACATAAGGCCTCAATTTCAACCATGTTACTGTTGAAATATTATATATTATTTCCTACAGAAGTAATAAGAATATAGATGAAAACTGGCATTATTTAAAAATTTTAAAAATGATACATGACAACCACGTGAGCCCTCAGTTACACTTGCAGGTGCAATTGTTCATACATTAATTTAATTCAATCGATGGAGTGCTTTATATGCTGTGTTTTATGTCCTCAATTAGGCTTGATGGATGAGTGCATGCGGAAAAAGGGAGGCATAGTGTATGCTGCCATGAAACTTACAACCAACAGCCTATGACAGATATACACCACCCAGTAAGTGCTGAGTACGAGTACAGAGTGCCTGGAGTGACTGCATTAGACTAGAAAACGTAGAATGTAGCATATGAAGGGAAGATGGCAGGACAAGAGGAAAAATGGCTTAGCAAATCAGACGGTTTTGGGACTTGAAGGCCATGTGTAGGAATGACCTATTATAATAGGGTGATAAGTTGGTCTCCCTGAAAGTCAATAATCAATGCCTGGAAATCAATTAGGACACAGTTTCCCAGGAGTAAGTGAGAGACGATGGTTGATCATGGCAGGAAGAATGCATTTTCTAGTATTTTGTTTTCCAAAATACTAGCCAATAACCACATGTGGCTATTGAGCATATAAAATGTGGCTTGTTCAAACCGAGATGTGTTTTAAGTGTAAAATGTACTTTGAATATCAAATATGTAGTAAAAAACATATGCAAACTGTATTTCGTCTCTATTGTCTGCTGACTTAATAATACTTAATAAATATTGGGATACATTAAATGTATTTTTAAAATTAGTATCAATGGTTTCTTTGTGCACTCTTGAATGCAACTATAAGAAAACTTAAAATTACACATGTAGTTCACATTACCTGTCTATGGGATGTGGCTGCACTGGAGGAAATTTGTGGTTCTTAGGTATTTTGATTTGTTATGGTTTTCTGCGGTTTCCTTACATAAATAACCAAATTCGACAGGCTAATATGTTTCATATAATAGTGGGCAGTTTCCAGAAATTTTCTGTACAAGGAGATGAAAGTGTATAACCATAAGGACTCTAAATGTTACTTAAACACCTTGTCAGTGGGAATCCCTGATGTAGCAGTCACTGAAGACGTTCAGCAGAGAACAGAGGCAGAAGTTCTAGCGTTCAGTCACTGTGACCTTGAAACTCCTTGCCACAGCAAGAACTATGGAAATGGCTGGAATATATTCCCAGCTGCCTTCACTCTTGCAAAACCCTTCAGTCATTCTCAGGAGGTAGGACGGAGAAGAAACATCCCCACCACAACATGATTATAAGAAGGGTCATATGGTTGTGGTTCCTTTATTGCTTTTCTCTTGAATTGCTGTGGCTATGAATCAGAATAAACTTGTTCTGAGAACAATAATCATCTTCAACAATTAGCATTCACCTACATCCAAAACCATGTCTGTTTCCTTCTTGACAATGAAACTTACAATGATTCTCATGGTTTTGAATGAATTTATTCTTTTACAAAAGACATTATCTTATTTCACAGGAGTACTACCTGCCTCAAATTCTCAGGCACAAGAAATGTCATATTTATTTATGACTCCATAAATTAGTAACTTTCTTCCAGTCCAGAAACATACCAGGAACTAGTCTTCTGTCTTTTCTTTTTCTACTGCAGAAATCCAAAGCGGCCCTTTGAGCCATTTTTCTGACATTTGAGCAATTTGACAATTGATCAGATGAACCAAAAAGAATAAAAATATAAGGCAACCTGTCTGTCATAACTGTGGGTAGAAGAGCATTGAACCCGGAGGAAGTAAGCCTTCCCTTTCCTGCTCTCTCTGCTGGGAGGACGGGGGGTTAGGGAGCAGTACATGATTCAGGGTGTTTGTGGACATCTCCATTCCTTCCCAACATCCCCTATCTTACCTGTATTGGCTGCTAAAACAAAAGACTATAGACCCCATGGCTTGTAAAAAACAAAAATTGATCACAGTTCTGGAGACTAGAAGTCCAAGATCAAGCATGCAGATTCAGTGGCTGGTGAGGACCCACTTTCTGGGTTATAGACAGCACCTTCTCGCTGTGTCCTCTCACGGCAAAAGGGACAAGGGTGCCCTCTAGGGTCCCTTTCATAATGGCAGGAATTCCGCTCATGAGGCTCCACTCTCATGGCCTCATTACCTTCCAAAGCCCTGCTTCCAAAAAACCTACACAGTTGAGGACTAGGTTTCAGCACATGAATTTGGGGCGGGGCGGGAGGGGAACATATACATTCAGTCTACACACTGCTAGATAATCCATCCTCCCAACTACCGCAAATGCTCCAGGATAAGGATCTGGAAATACTGCCAGAGGAAGTAGTAAGAAGCCATGGAGATATCCTCTGCATTCAGCAATATTTCATTTCCCTCCAGAGTGGGAAAAAAGTCGGTCTTACATGCTTTCTCAAAGATGAAACACTTTTCCAAAAATAGAGGCAGTGGAGATTCGAGGGAAAATGCAGAACGGTCATCATTTTTTAGAAACATTAGGAACAGCAACTCCACTTTTGTGGGGCCTAGGATCCAATGGTATAATAGGCAAGAGGAGTTTGGTGAAGTGGTGAGGGCTTTTTACTGATTGGAGTGGATTTAAGAAAGGATAGGTGGAGAGGAGTTCAGATCTGATCGGTGAGGACTCTTGGAAGACGAGGAGATGGTTGCCAGAGAAACAGAGATGTGCAGCCACATCAGGCAGAGAAAGTGAAGGTCAGGCACGTATTTCCAAATGGGGTAAATGAAAGAATGTGGATGTGATGTTAGGTGTGCCTAGTGGATATAAACTACAAAAGATGTAGATGTTGGGAACAATGTTCTTGAGTAGGTGTGAGAAGGATGGGGTTTCTTACGTAAGATCCTCTATGGCTGCTTCTCTTTTCCTGTATCTATTGCCTATTTTTATATGAGGCTGTGGCTGGGAATAGGTGTCTGTGAGCGGGTGTGCATTTATAACATACACACCAGATGACGAATTAGACTTTAGTGTAAGTTATTCAAATTCCAATTTTTCTAAAAATAATAAGTGGTACTAATATATATCAAAGTTCTCTGCTAAATTTGCTCACCAATATAGGTTAAATTTATTAAATTGATCTACTTTAAGGAATTGGCTCATGCAACGTGGGAGCTGGCAAGTCTGGAATGTGTAAGACAGGCTGGCTGGCTGGCTGGCTGGCTGGCTGGCAATTCGGGAGGGAGGAAATGCAGACTAGAGGCCGAATGCTTTCTTCTGCTCTGGGGGCCCTCAGGTTTTGCATGCCCCTCAGTAAAACTGTACGTGTCCCGCACCTTATATTTTAATTTGCAATGGTCCGATATTAAACTGAAAATCTGATGAGCATCAATATACTTTTCTCTGCTTATACATTGTAACAGAGAAACAGACAGCAACCTCAGTGTATTCATATAGGTAACACAAGGTTAGTGATATTTAGAGAGATCTTTGCAGTATCTCGTTCACTATCCAAAATCTTTGAAAGCCCAGTTATTGGGAAACTCTATCAAAAATTCCTATCAGCCGGGCACAGGTTCACACCTGTAATCCAAGCACTTTGGGAGGCCAAGGCAGGAGGATCATTGGAGCTCGGGAGTTTGAGACCAGCTTGGGCAACACAGTGAGACCTAATCTATACAAAATTAAAGAAATAATAATTAGCCAGGTGTGGTAGCATGTGCCACTCAAGTGGCTGATGTGGGAGGATTGCTTGACCCCAGGAGATTGAGGCAGCAGTGAGCTATCATCACCAAACTGCACTCCAGCCTGGGTAACAAAGCAGGACTCTGTCTCAGAAAAATCTACTATTTGATAGCACAACAGAGTGACTATAGTCAAAAATAATTTGTTGTACATTTTAAAATGACTAAAGAGTGGATTTGGAATGCTCTTAACACAGAGAAGGGGGAAATACTTGAGGTGGTGAATGCCCCAATTACCCTGACTTGATTATTACACATTGTATGCCTGTAGGAAAACACTGCATGTGCCCCATACATATATACATCTATTATGTATCCATGATAATTAAAATTAAAGTCAAGTGAAAGACATCATTGTGTGTATTTGAAGAAGAACACTTGAGAATTCAAAATTGAGAGCCTTCTCTTCTAATTTAAAGGTACCATATTCTGATGCATTCGCGTTCGCCTGTAATACGCTCTTCTTTTTTCCCAGTTTCGAACGGCAATGTGCATCATGTTCATACAAGCAGCAAAAAGATGTTGGAATATTTGGCCTAGGTTTCACCACAGCGTTATCAGCAATGATAGGAGATGCCCCACAGAAGCCCCAGGCAGGCTGCAGCCTTGAAGGCCTCTTTGCCTTCATGGGTTGTGAATTTGAAAGCACAGAAGCTGCCTCTGCCAACAGACTAGCCCCATGGAGGGTCTCCTGGGGCTAAAGGCCATATGTGCTCAACCTAATAAAGTTATAATTTATGCCCGCCCTGTGAAACCCAGAGAAGAGACAGCACCGGCATTCTGCCAGGGATTCCAGGCGATGCGGACAGCTGTTGTAAAATTCTGAGCTCTATCTTCCCCTCAATTATCTGAGAAATTTAGGAGAAAAACAATCAAGTTTTGGAAGGTTGCAAGGATTCGGGGGACTAGGCAAGGCTGGAGGGTCAGCACATACACAGTATTTATTCATTTATTTAGAGACAGGGTCTCCTTCTGTCACCCAGGCTGGAGTGCAGTGGTGCAATTATAGCTCATTTCAGTCTCCAACTCCGGGGCTCAGTGATACTCCAGCCTCAGCCTCTCAAGTCACTGGGACTACAGGCAGGCACCAGCATGCCTGGCTATTTTTTTTTAAGAGATGAGGTCTCATTATGTTGCCCAGGCTGGTCTCAAAGTCCTGGGCTCAAGTAATCCTCCTTCCTTGACCCCCCAAAAGTGCTAGGATTACAGGGATGAGCCACCACGGCAACATCATACATTGATGCTTTGTAGCTAAATGGCTCCATGGTATCATCCCTTGGGCCCTGGCAATTTCCCTCTCTCTTTCAATATTTCTCAAATGGTCAATTGGGAGTTAAACAAATTGCAAATATCTGGATCTTGCCCAGAATCTAGCACTTCCAGGGTCCGTGGGGGGTAATTTGTACTTTCCCACTCCCCATTCTTTTGAAATATCTGGCTTTTTAACTTTCAGTTTCACATTCACATGTTTCTATGACAGTAAGGCTCCAGCATTGAAGGATGTTACCGTAACTAGTATCTCTGAATTTCTGTCTGCAGCTGATCACTATAGTTATTAGTTAGTCTGTGGATGGGGTTTTTTTTAATCACGAAAATTCAGGACCAGAATATAGCTTGTAGATGCTCTTGAAATTGATGAATGTTTATTAAGGTAAATCAGATACTTAAAATATAAAATACTCTATTTTTTTAAACTTGCAATGATATATCTGACTTCACAGTATCGAAAGTATTCCCTATTATTACCATTTTAGCATGTTTCTAAAATCCTTACCATCTGGTAACACCTCAGGATTTAAGCCAAAAATATCTGGATTGTGGAACAGCAATCCACTTAGTACCATGAGAGAGCCCTTTATTTCTTCATCAGTAAGTGATATAGAAATAGTTCACTGGCTCTAGCTGCAGTAGCTGATGTGTCAGGTAAGAAAATAAACATATCCATCACCAATGAGAATTCCAAACCCCGCTCTTTTACAGACAGATATCGAAAGCTTTTGTTTTATCTAAAATATATCTGACCATAAAAAGAAATATATTCGTTAGAAAGTAAAGTTTCTTTTTTTGCTGAACCAGTATAAAAGAATGATAATTTCCACTCTCACAGGGAAGAAAAAAAAATTCAGGGTCAGGTTTAACAGAGTCAGGTTTAACATCTCAAAAGAAACAAGGAACTCAGTAATGAGTCCATGGAAATGATAACCAATTGCCAATGGTGGAATCAAAGGATGTTATGGAATAATAATGTAACATCATAACACAAAGTGGCAAAATAATGACAGAAAAATAATCAGAACATTTAAAAAATTTAAGAAGTATTTTTTTTTCAGAAATGCATTGTGTGACATTACCTAGGGAAAATGATAGGAAACTCTCATTCTCCGTGAAAACCAGCATTAAAAATTTTAAAGTACTTCAATATTTGTTAGATTAAAGGAAAAAAGGAGAAACAACCACACTTAAAAAAAAAAAAAAAAAGACAAAATCCTGTATAAGACCACACCAACACACCACACAGATCAAAGAGATTCAAGAAACTGCTTGTGTAGTTTATTTGTTTGGAAAGCAATGCAAGATATTCTTAAATACTCAGCACCATAAAAAGCATTCAGGAAAAATGCAAGTAACTAATTACAACCATGTGTCTTCTAAATATTCCACCTGAGTTGTACTGTCAATATGCACCCTTTCCTGATATCAGGAATATGAATAAAAAGTCCTGCAATACTGGAAATCAAACTGTAGAAAACAATATGACTAATGAAATTAAATACATATATATTATATATATTTATTCTGTAATATATAATATGAAATATATATTATATATTTATATATGTGTGTATATATTTATCTATATATGTGTGTATATACACATATATATATATAAAAATATATAATTTTGACTCCCAAGAAAAAATACTTATATATTTATATTTATATCTATATTTGCCTGAGAGTCAAAAGTTTTAAGATCATAGCACTAAAGTTAAAGAGGCATAAGCTGGTTTGCATGCCACCAATTATATTCTAAGACATACACACATTGATAACATCATAAAATAAGCAATAGTTTAGTTGTGAAGTTTGGGAAGAAAATTTATATAAATTATACACTGGGTAGAAATGGAAAGGTTGAGAAAAATTGGTACTGCTGGTTGAAAACTGTGGCTGCCTACGTTTGCAATCCAAGAAGCACCCAAAGTACCTTTCTCATTGTGTTTCCATTGCTTGAAATGTGTAGAATTACAGGAATTGAGCAGATGGCTTTGGGGACAATCATCTATGCCCCAGTTCAAAATCTCTTGTCAGGGTGCATAGCGCCTCTGAACCCCAGCACGTGCATCACCAACCCGAAGCCAGGGAGGCAGGAGGAGGGAAAACATTTGAAAACTGACAGAAAGCTAAGAAACCCTCCACTGGGCATTTGGTTTAGATTAGTTACTACATAATGTAAACATGACAAAAGGTATCCTGATCTGTTGTCCTCCTGTTTCTTCGATATGTGAGAGACAAGAGAATAGAAAGCCACATTGAAAGAAAATAACTGCCAGTTTTACAATCTAATTATTGGCATTTTTTATTGGTGTTGTGTGTTAAGAAGTTGGGAATATTCTGTGTGGTGTCTCTGTGTGTGTGTGTGTGTGTGTGTGTGTGTGTGTGTGTGTGTGTGTGTGTAAAGGGAGAGAGAAGTAAACTGAGAGAGAGAGAGAGAGTCAGAGAGAAAGAGACAAAGAAGAAATGTCTCAATTGTAGTGGACACCCCAAAATATACCTCCAGAAACTCTTTCTCATACACTCACTAACATCCTTGGGGATCCCTGGTTTTTAACAAATGATAGTTAGTGATAGATATTTAATCCCCTCCAGAATAACCTGCATTATGTGTAAATAAATACACTATTCATATGTACCTTCTTCCCCCTTTATTTGGAATGGATCCTCCTTTCCCCGACTGCTTTATTTGGGACAGTTCACTCCTCTGGTATCAACTTTAGCATCTGAGTTCCAGAAAAAACGGGGAGAGGAGACCCCAGATTCCAGATTTAAGAGGTTTTCACATAAGCACGAATCAGTACCTCTCACAACAAACATATATGACATAAAGATACGCCTTTGCATCACAGTGCATATTTCTTCTTGCTAACAAACACAGTTGTCATTATATGAAATATTTATTCAAATATCCTTAACTCCACATCTTTCGGTATCTCCATGTGTACATCAGAGCAGCCATTGGTCATCCTCTGCCTGATCTCTAGATACTGTTAGTTGACCAGGGAAAGTTACTGGTGAAGTAAAATTGCGGGACTTGTAAAGATTGCAACATTTCCTGCATTTACCAAGACAGCTGGTATGTATTGCCTGGTGAATCTGAGAAATCAACGTGTAAGGAACTCACCAATTATGCAGACCCCTAAAAACCACACCAAGAGCAGCAGCGATTAAGCAGTCCTGAATCACTCTTTGTTGTCCATGTATTTTTATGTAGTTTCATGCATAACTTTTACTCAGTATAAAATAAACTTAGTTCCATCATTAGAGTTTAACTTTCGCAAAAGCATTAAAAATTTTTCCCTATTGTGTAGGAAAGTGAAGCATGTCTGCTTTATTTTAAGGTTTTCTAAAGGCTTCCTTTTAAATTGGCCTTTTCTTGGTCTTTATCACCTTGCGGTATTGAGAAAATTTTTATGCATTTAATATAAAAACATTTGTCATCTTCTCCCAGAAGAACAGGCTTCTATTTAACCAATCTTGTGTAGGACATCTGATGGACATGCGGAATAGAGTTAAATAATAGCTGGTGAGAAATTCACAGATATTCAGGGTTTGTTGATGGGGAAAGGCAGAGAGCAGTGAGAACAAAAGTTGAACATTTCCACAAAAAAAAGCATACATGAATTTGACAAGGGTAATAATTCTGAAACTCACAGAGATGTCTGGTTTAAAAAAGAATATTTCATTAAATTTATCAGAGTAAGTTTAAATAGGTACTATCTGTCATGCATCTTTTTGTAAAAAAAAAAAAAAAAAAATCTGTCATAAGTGGAGATTGAGGAAGAAACTCCAGATTTTTTTACTATAAATTTAAGCATAGCAAGTCCATCTCCTTAATACTACATACTCACAATTTCCTGCTTGACACTCATTAAGGGGTTTAGAAAGTGTTTCTGCTTGATGTCTGAGGAGGTATGCTAGGCCTATGGGCTATGTGGCTTTTGCAGACCACCTGAAATGCTGGACATATTACTAAAATAAGCTGAAAATGGTTTTCCAAAGTAATTAAGCTTCTGAACTTAGTAATGGAATATAAGTACTTGTACCATGTGGGCTCCCATTCAAAATTGCCATCTTATCCCTTCCCTAAAGTATTTCTGCATATCATTCTCTTCTTCTTGCTGGGTCATGGTTTATTTAAGATTTGCCTACAGCAAACACATGCAGCATTTCCCTATGCAGAAACTAGGCTGCAGATAACATAGAGATACGGGCTATTGCAGTTTTAATATTACCCGGCTGAGTTTCACTAGGTTCAGCCCGTGGGGACGCCCTAGGTCAAACCATAACGTCAATGTTGCAAGCTACCTGAGCTAATCTGTTCACACACAATTTTTAGGTTCATTTTGGTAGGTAACAGTAATGGCAGAAAAAGAGGGAGATGAGAGATAGTTTGTTATTCCTCCCCTCATCCTGTGTGTCTCAGGCCCAAATGTGTTACACATATAGGCAGTCATTCATTCGACTTCCATAGCAGACACAAAACAGTTCATACATCTTGTTCTATAAACTTGTGAGAGGCACAACTTCTATTGTGTAGCTCTTCTGCCTCTGAAGTCTCTAATGACAAAACAAGTGGTGTTCTTTTATCTTTTTCAGTCAGCATCAGGTAATGAGAAATTTTCCTTAGTCCATTGGCTGAGCTTAGGACTAAAGAGACTTCAAGTTACGGGCATCGGAGCAGGTCAAAGGCATAGGCATTTCTGGATTTTTACACCTTCATCAGGCCACTGTGAAGATTTTCTCTAAACAATTTTAGCGAATTCGTATGTTTTGAATATTTTAATGTTATGGGCCAATGAGAGGTCATGCTAACATTCATCATGATGTTTAACTAGTAATTCCTTTCATGAATGTAGTGCATTTCTGGCATGCTAATGACAAAAGGTTGTGTTGATTGACATGTGAACAGCTGAAGAACTAAGATGTGGATTTTCTGATGTAGAGCTAGCGAACCACTCCAGGAATGTGGGCATAAGGTTAAAACAATTTTATCCTCCTCAAACTGAAGCGCAGGTACATAATATCATATTATCTATTCTATTTTCCTACCTCAATTTCCCTGTCAGTCAGATACATACCCTGCATTTGACATCACAGGGTGGATGGGGTGGGCAAACCTGTCAGTTCTTGCTTTAAAATTTAATTATTGAAATATTATTCAAATACTCAAAACCCTCATGAAATTTTTTTTGTTGATTTCTTCTTGGTGATGTTATTTGTTTTGGTTATGATTTAGATTTCTACTCCAGGGCCCTGGCAACCCTGCATGAATAAGATGCATTTGCATTTTATCAATAACGAAAAGAATTATCCCTGGAAACCTGAGTTAATTGGCAGTATATATCTAATTTATTACACTGACATTATAATGTGTCTTTGAATTTGTGACCAGATTGCGTCACAATCAGCATCTGATTACTTATAGAATTATCACAAAGCTACAAAAGGATAGAAAGAGGGTTTTACACTGCAATGTTGTTGATAAGTGTTCCAAATAACACTGAGGTAGTTTAATCAGTTACGGTATATCAATTAAGTTCAATCAATATTACACAATTGCTTGAAAATTAACTTCAGTCAACTTCCATATTAAAAATAGTAAATAAAGCAAGTTGCAGAGTAGTATAATTAATGTGATGCCAATTTTGAAAAAAAAACAAACAAACAAACAAAAAAAAAAAAGACACCAAAAAGAAATATGTGCAAATGAATAAATGTGTGTGTGTGGGTGGTATAGTTGTAGAATTGCTGTTTGTAATTCAAGAAAGAGCTGGAGAAAATACACAGAAAGCACTGATGGGGAAATTTCACTATATTATGCATTCCCTTATTTTTAAAACGTTAAAGAGTAAATATATTTTAAAGCAACATTTCAAAGAACTTACTTAAATACTTTCACAAAGGAATTTAGGTGTGATGAGCTGCATGAAAGCAAAAAAGTGCCCTATTTTGACTGAAAATAAATAATTTATCTTTATTAGGCTGTTGTTTCTTACACATCATAAGAAAATATATAAATTGTGTGTGACAAGCTTAATTTACTAGGTTTTCTATTTAGTACTTTAATGGGTAGCCTTCTAAAGACATTGTTCCTTAACCTGAAGGAAAACTCTAAGTAAAATAGCAGGACATGAGAGGAAGAAGTTTTAGGAAGGCAAGTGGATAGTCATGTATTTTTTCAGATGTAAAATAGTTTCTTATTCTTTTTAACCAGTTTGCCATATGATCCAATAATTAGTTCACTTTTAAGGCAAGGTTCTAGCAAGTTTATGAATGTTATACTTCACTGCCATATTTTCCATAACTTACAGTACCTTTTACAATAAAAATGCTTAAAATATTCACATTAATGATAAATTTCAGACCTCAGAGGGATACTTTTTTATCTTTAAACAAAGATACAGTAATTCTGTAGAATGTTCATTGTGGAAATGAGTTAAAATTGTGAACAATGTTTTTGGTAATGAGAGACTGGCTTTCAGAATCTAACAGATATTTTGGTAGACTTGTAATAAAGGCAGTGAAAAGATTTTGAATCTCTCAGAAGAAACCTATTGTCACTCCATTAACACTCTTTGACTCCTTACAGTTCTTATTTAAGTAAATTACAATAATTCCTTCAGAATTTCAACTTTGTTTTCAACAGGTATATAGATTTGCCTCCATCGACATGCTAAGTTCTCAAATTTGAAATTCGCATATACACAGAAAACCTTGCACAGGTTGGATGGGTATCAAAAGCTATATTTTAACACCATATCCCTTTAAGATCTAAAAATGAGAATGTTAACTTGTTTTATATTAGGTTCCATGACATTTTCTGGAATATTCAATTCCATAAAAGTCAGCGCAGCCATTTACATAAGACACAGGAGTTTAAAAAAAAAAAGCTAATTCTGATTTACTAAAATGTCAATGTCAATTTGAAATCCTATTAAGGTTGGAAAAGCAGTTCTTTGCCATGGATACTAAAAAACGTGAGTCATTTCAAACTTTAAACATATTTTTACATTTTTGCGAACCCCTGAGGTATCCTGAAGAGGATTTATCACCTGAAACTCATACAACATTAAAAAATATATGATTTTGAACTGCTCAAACCGAGTTTTCAAGGATGTTCTTATTTCTACTGCATGTAGGAGCACATCTCTCTATGATATGTGATAAGGCAAACAAAGAGAAATAGAACACATTCAGTCGCATTTTTCTTCATGACATCTTATACCTGCCTTTTCCTGTTTTGAATGAGGTGGTTCTGTCTCCATGTTAGTATAAATGTGAAGCTTTAAGCTCATTTTGTGTTGAGTTCTAAGAGAAGGCAGTTACACACAGTAAGATGAGAAGAGACAGTACTTACCCATATTAGCTAGTGAAAAGATACAAACTATTTGACATTAAGTATGTATGTATGTTTCCATAAAAAGAGCTATGGAGTCAAACAGATTCTAATAACGCCTAAACCTGCAGCCTCAAAACACAGTCTGCTCAAAGAACATGCATACTGCATGCATCATTGGGCAGAGCATCCTATAAGGCAGGTAGAGCTGAGGTCATTTTAGTCACTTTAAGACTCAAGACAAGTTCCGAGATATTTGGCAGCTTTCCAAGGTCTTATAAAGTCAGAGAGGAGACTTATAGCCAATGCATAGCAACACTTTTGCAAAAACGTCATGGAAGAATTAACTATCACTATGTACATTTGTTTTCTAGATGAATAATAACAAATATAAAGTAAAAGATGTACACCAAAAATGCACTTGCTATATCTTAATCAAAACAGTAGAAGAGTTTATTGATTCCTGTAGTTTTCCTATACTATCTCCTTTTATGGGCTGAATGTTGGCATTCTCCCAAAATTCAATCTTGAAATCCTAAACTCCCTTCCCCAGGAGATAGTATTAGGAGGTGGCATCTCTGAGAGGTCGTTAGATCATGAGGATGGAGTACTCGTGAATGAGATTAGTGTCCTTCAAGAAAAGATCTCAAAGAGCTCCCTCACCCTTTTTCCATGTGAGGACACAGGGAGAAGTCACTGTCTGTGGACCAGGAAGGAGGCTGTCAGCAGAGACTGAATCTTCTGCTGCCTTGATCTTGGGCTTCCAGTCTCCAAAACTATGAGAAATAAATGTCTGTTGTTTATTACCCCCTACCCCCAGATTATGGTATTTTTTTATAGCAGCCTGAATGGACTAAGACAGAAATTGGTACTGAGAGTGTGGTGTTGAGATAACAAATACCTAAAAATGCAGAAGTAGCTCTGGAACTGGGTAATAAGTAGAAGCCAGAAAAGTTTTGAAGTGTATGCTAGACAGAGCCTATGTTGCCATGAATAGACCTTTGAAGGTGATTCTAGCGAGGGCTCAGAAAAAAAAAGAGAAGAGCTGTACAGAAAGCCTCAATCATCTTAGGAAAAATCTATGCAATTTTGAACAGAATGACACTAGAAATATGGACAGGAAGCGCCATTTTTATGAGCTGTCAGAGGCAAATGAGAAATACGCCAGTGCACAATGAAAGAAAGGTGATCTTTGCTACAAAGTGGCAAAGAACTTGGCTGAACTGTGTTGTGGAAGGCAGATCGTGTGAGTGATAAAAGTGAATATTTAGCTGAAGTTATTTCTAAGAAAAGTGGTGAAGGAATGGCTTGGTTCCTCCTGACTGCTTACAGTAAAATTTGAGAAGAAAAAGATGTATTAGCAGCCTGAACAGACTAAAACACCTCCTTCCCTCTAAGTAACATCTTCAAAACAACAAGGTAAGAGAATTGCATCTTAAGGCTAACACAACTAACTGCTCTTAATACTCAAATCCTGGGATTACTAGAAAGGTTCAGAGGAATCACATTAATTCCCCAATGACTGGTCCTTGGAAAAGTTTAAAAGCCACTTGCATGTGGATTATCAATTCTGCTCACTAAACAAACAGAAAGGAGACCAGAACACTCAACTTTGCAGAGATTTTCTCTTCACTAATTTTTGACTATTGAAGCCTAAGTCTAATTTGTAAAGTTTTGCTCCAATGCAAGAGTTTCCATGAAACATTCTCAAATTATCGTTTCTCTCCTCCTACAAAAAAACCCAAGCATTCACTCTTTCCTGCTTCAGAATATATCTACTTTTATTACTCTTAGCACATTATTGTATGTTCATTATAATATGGTCTATTTCTTGGTGCCCCTATATGGGAAAACAATGCAAAGTGTATGAAAGTGAAGAGAAAGGACATAAAATTCAAAGATGACTTCAGGCAGTTCAGTATATTTAAGTTAGGTCTTGAGGAAGGTGTAAAGACTGGAGCCAGTCAGGGGTGGGTTATAAATGTTCAGGGAAGACTATCAACAGGATGAAACAGTGCACTCACTCCTGAATAATTTGCTGGACATGCAAAAATAAATGAGAAGAATTCTCCTCCTAAGATAAATTCTCCATTTAGATGGCTAGTAGTACATTTGACTGATGCAAGTATCTGACACAGATAATTAAAATGCAACGCAAGGAGACAAAAACAATCGTAAATATACTATGTGAATACAGTGGTATTTTATTCTATTCGTAAGTATTCTAATAAAAAAGATTACAACTAAAATAAGAACTAGCCGACACAGATAGAATGACAGGGAAAAAATGCAAGTAAAGTTAAATTTGAAAATTAATACCCTCAAAGCATAATGCAATCCTGTTATTGCTTTTTATTTTATTTTACTCATTTGTTTTTTGAAACATGGTCTCACTCTGTCCCTAGGCTGAACTGCAGTGGTATGATCATAGCTCAGTGTATCTTTGAACTCCTGGACTCAAGCAATCCTCCCAACTTAGCCTCTCGAGCAGCTGTGAGTATAGGCACATGCCACCATGCCTGGCTAATTTTTTCACTTTTTGTAGACACAGGGTGGGGAGGGAGGGCTTGCTATGTCGTCCAAGCTAGTCTTGAACTCCTGGCCTCAAATGATCCTCCTGCCTTGGCCTCCAAAAATACTGGGATTACAGGCACATGTCACCACCTGGCCTATGCTTTTTATCTTAGATGTGTATCTTTTCTAGTGAGATATAAGAGGTAACTCCTATAGCTTTACTAATGCTATGCAACTTCAAAAAGAAGGGAACTTCTTCTAGATAAGGTTTTCATTGTAATAGTTAGAATGTATAAAATAGGAGCATTCCTTCCTTATCTGTATGAAATCATCTAATATACATAGAACATGGAACAGGCGTAAAGAAATGATACATAGCTGTCTTAGGTGGATCATGAGGTAATGAATATACATGCTAAGTTTAAAGAAAAGCTGGGCATTCAGAGAACACCCTATTAAATTGAATGGCTTATCAAAAGCAAAAAGAGCACCAAAACCTGTCATACACACACAATGAGCATCTAGAGTAGTTTGACACACCTGGTGATTAACAGTCATCAACAGGCCAGCACATGCAAGCATCAAACATTTCTTCTGCACATCCACTTGGTCTTATTTGGAGTTACTCTAAAGGCCCCACATGAGACAAGAAGTTGTGTGCAGGTAAATTATTTGGAAGATGGGATAGTCAATAAATGGACCATGCACAAGTTTGTAACGAATGTGGCCAAGTTGGGCTCCATTCTTCTTGAAAACCTTGGAGGCACTCTATAGAATGTGCACATCTGGTTGAACCACACCTCAACCCTGCAGGTGTTATTCCCATTGTGTGTTTGAGTTATGTCTGCACATGGCATGGTCCTCAGTAGCTTCAGAGAAAGCACTTCTAAGAGAGACTGTCAAGACACATTTATTCCAAGAGGAATGCTGATGAGATGATGGTGGAATGCAGTGTTTGGAACTGTCCGCTGTACAGGTTCTGAAACCAGAGAACCCAGGAGATAAGGACAGACCACCATTCTTACCAGCCACACTCCTTATGGGATAGGCATATTCTCATTCGATAAGAGACAAAATAGAAGCTGGAACTAGCTAAGCCACTGACACAAGGTGACACTTTTATTAAATGAGAAAATCTCATTTCAAAGTAAATGTTCTACAACTTCATATAACACTGGCCTCACTGGGCAATGTATATATAAGTGGTTGGATATACTCAACTTGAATGAGAGGAAAGTTTCTGTATGTGTTGCCCAAACCCCATAAAAAATCCAAGAAGCAGATCTTGGTAACTCTATCACTAGACTGCAGCTTTGACATCATTTTCATTTAGTAGAAAGTGAATGCCTCATTGACATTCCCCCTTCAGGGAAACATGTCACAGTATAAAGAGAAACAAGTCACACATCGGGGTCCCTGCAAATGATACTGATCATTGATCAACTTCTGCACAGAAACAGATAAGATATGGCTTTGAAATTTTCTTTACAGTCGTTAAAAACCATAGCATGTGTTCACTGCAACTCCTGAAAAGGTAGAACATGACATATACTTTATTTATGCTTCATTGCAGTGAGAGCAATATTAAAGATAATATCCTGTCACAAAATAGTACAGGCCGTTTGGCAAAGTACAGTAACAGACTTTGAGTATGAATATGATGTTGAATCCTGTATAAACTTAGCTTAAATATTAATAAACAGTAAATTAATCACTTTGATTTCTTACTCATACTGCTTAACTTTTCAAGTTGTACTTTGCTGTTTTTTTACAAAGCTCTTCTGTTCCTGTGTCTCACAGGACATGAAAATTCAGAGTGTGATTTGTATTACATAATCTGTAAATATTATGCTAAGTGCATATGTAGAAAAGCCAATGACTACTGTACACTGAACAATGAATGAAAAGTGGTGTTTCACCTTGTACCACTTTGGCCTGTTATTATTAATAAGTATACTTAAAACTGAATAAATACAGACAAATGTTATATGCTTTGATATCATATTTAAATATACTCCCCAAAGCTGCTTTTCTGTGTTTAATCTTGAGGGAGATACAAGCATTGCAGCTATACATAAAACGTTTACTGTAGTTTCATTGACTTGAGTAGAAGACAGGTCATTCTGTAAAATGTCAAGGCTTTACTGCATTTCCAGAATGCAAATGAAAGTCATTTGGGAAATTGGCTCTAACACAAACTAGTTGTCAGGAAAGATTGTTGTGAAACTTGATTACTTAAAACTTGGAAGAGGAAATACAGCTTAGTAACCAAACCTACACCAGATAGTAGATGACAACTGTGTAGGATCATTTCCATTTCTAATATTTCCATAAAATTCAGCATCAATGTACATTTTTCACCATTACCCTAAATACAGTAGGCGGGGTGGCAGCAAATGCAATGAAGATCCTTATCAGGCTGGGGATAAATTTGGTCTGTTGTCTGAGAAAAAGTTAGCAAAGCCTGCAGTTGACAGAATGAGGCCATTTTATCATGGGGGGAGGAGATTAGACTCTACTGATGTAGGCGTTGGATTCAATGTAGGTCTCACATTTACTCCTTTCTTTTGCCTCTATCCATGACAAAATACTAATGTTCACAGCAAAATTTACTGAGGACTTATTTTTAAATATTTCAAAAATGATGGTCAGTGCAACTGTCTTTAAATTTTTATTGCACAGTTTATTTTTATGTTATTTTATTGGAATCAACCACCTAGGAACTAGAACAAGCTTTGGATAGAAGCCCTAGGTTGGGGCAAGATAGGAGAAAGCTGTCTCTTTTCTCTCTGTCTTGGCCCTGCCTGATTTTTCCTGCTGGTTCCATAGCAGCACATGAGAGACCTCTTATAAAATCCAGAGACCACAAAGCTAAGGAAGGTGGAAGGAGATTAGTAAGAAGCTGAGTCATTCCACTACCTTTCTGCTTCTGTGCATGAACTTTTGCTGTAACGTTGTCCTGCTCTGGGAAGAAGGAAACTAGAAGCTGGGAAAATGCTTCTAGTCAAAGGCGACTTTTTAAAATTTGCATCAGCAGTGCCATGCCAGGATAATGTGCATGAGAGACAAGTATGGATACAGACTGGCTCCCTTTCCTTTAAGCCTCAAGAATATGCACAAAGAAAAGCACATGAAGGACATACAGGAAAGGCTACTCCCTGTAAGATTTACAATGCTGGTCCTGTGATACCAAGCTCCCGCATCCTTCCTGCTCATCCTGCAGGTAGTGTGCAGTCCCTCCCCCATCATGGACCATAAACCTTCTTCTCTTTATCAGTTGAGCTCCTTGGGGTCCTCAAATTTACAGTCTTGAAATCTGATTTCTAACCTGGGTTGGATGTCAAGGAGCATTTCATCCCATGCTTACTTGCAGATTGCAGAAACCCATTTATGGATTTTCCTCCACATCAGACTATGTGCTGACTCCTTGAGAGCAGAAGCCACAAGCTAAGCGGCTGATCAATACTTTTATTTTTTTCAGTGAAGTAACAAATAATTCATACTGAAAGGAAACTGGAGAAATCCGTAATGCAATATTTTTATTACAATTCTCAGCTCCATTTTCAACGGTTTATTCTCTAAAAGGAACATGAATGAGAATTGACAGTCTTAATGGGTGGTGGGGAAGAAAATAAGCAGAGTGGAAAATGGACCCTTCTTCCCACTTCCTTCATTAAAGGGCACGCTGTGGATGTGGCTTTGTGTATTTTCAATTTGCCTGCGTGTTCTGGTACTTTTATCATTTTGTTGCTACCAATTGGATCTAGTATGGCTGACTTTGATTGTAAGTACCTCTCTCTCTCTCTCACTCTCTCTCTCTCTCCCCCTCCCTCCCCGTGTGTATGTGTGTGTGTGTGTGTGTGTGTGTGTGTTGGGGTGCTATTTACTAATAATGTATCGATGTGTTTGAAAACAAAATCAACTCTCATGAATGAATTAATGTGTGTGAGGAATCACGGTAGTCCCTTAAGAGTTTATAAGATCTTAGTAGCAATCATCCACGAATGAGCAGTTAGTTATTTTAAACAAATGTGCATTTTTAATGACATAGTTTTTCCGGACCATTCACAGTCCAGCGCTTGAGTCTTGACTTAATAGAATTGCCCCAATGGAGCTGTTGCAGGGAGGACTTTCACCAGTTCAACACTCCAGACTTGCTCAATCAAGCTCCTGTGGATTGCTGTGTTCAATGTCTCCCCCACCTCTTTCTTCCATAATTAGCTTGGTCCTTGTGGTCAATTCAACATTGACATGTAGTGATTTCACATGATTACAAAGATTCAGAAAAAAAAGTAACTATTTTCAATTCCTTTCCAGATAACAATGATTAAAGTCTGGAAGAAGCTTAGTCTTCTACCAGTCTCAATAGGAATTTATTTTCTGCAGGACTCTAAGCATTTTCCACGAGACCCAGTGACATGTTCTTTCCTAGCTTTCTGAAAGGCCTTTTACTTAGAATTCCTCATTTAGCATCTTTATAGGCTGCCATTACCAACGTGAATTTTTCCTCTGAAGCAATTTATAAAATCATATCTCCTCTCTGAAATATTTTTTCTTCTCCGGATCTAAACTGTTGGAATGGGGAGATACTTTCATCCCTATCTTAAGAAATCCATTCTTCTTACTCTCCAACTTTAGGTAACATGAATGACATAGTTATATCTAATAATATGGGTGTCTCTTACCTACCCATGTGCTTTTATTGTCAATGGTAAGCTCTTAGAAGGTAGGGCCATACCTTAACTCAGTTAAATTCAACCTGATACGGTGTTGTACCAATCAATTGATACTATATTGATCAACTGATACTGTACTGCATAATCCAATGTAGTTGCCAATAATTAGACTAATGATGACAGGGAGTTGGAATATTAAAGGCCTGGACTTTAAAAATCTCAGAATGGCAGGGAATCACAGACTTAATTCAATCCAACTTGTCTTATAATATGGAAATCATCTCTGCATGTCTTGACTACTCTCTGTACAGATACTGTTTAAACTCCTTCAGTAACAGAGAATCTGCTGTTCCCTGAGGAATCTCACCCAATAGCCACAGAGCTCAATTATTAGGAATAATATGACTAGAAATAATAACTAGATATAGCTAATAATTATTGGAAATACATTGTCTATTTTCAGAAATAATTGTAAAAACCCATTTGTCAGACCAGAGTTTCTCAGGAAAGGAATGCCACCCATGTTCAGGTGAATAATAAGCATGTTGAACAATGACATTTCAGCCTGCATTACCCTCCCTGGGTACCAGCCCCAGGAGAGTTCTCTAACTCAGATCCTATCTGTGCCTAACTCCATGCTTTGTAGACTGGCTGCTACATTTCAGGCCTGTGTTTCTGGAGCCGAGGAAGATCATGATGAATTCTGTCGACTGAGTCTCAGTGAAAGCCATGATGATGCATTTGCAATACTTTCACCTCTTACTCACACCAGCTCCCAGAAACCTCCAGTCATCAGTGTGAATCATCACCCCTTCTCTGAGTTTGAAACAGCTCCTAATAGAAGGATCAAGTCACAACTGATCCAAAGATAATTCAAGGTAATTTTCACTTCAGAGAAATGCCTTCAAAAGGTGGATGTTCATTCAGCACTTTTGTCTTATCAGTAACAATTTCCTCAACAATACTTTCCTTTTTGCAAGGAGATGACACATTTCTTTAATGAATTTCTTCTCACTGCTCAAATCCTCATTTGGACATGCATTGCACAATAACACACATAATGGACTTGGGGAAAATGATATTAGACAAAACTGGGCTTTATATGCAGCCTTCCTGTTAGGCAACCACGGTATGTTCTGTTCTGGATAAGAGGGACAATGGTATTAAATGAGTCATAACATGTTTTCCTGAAAGCAAAGAGCATCCTAGTGCATAGAAAAAGTGAAGATGACAATATTTCAAGACAGAAACTTTAATTTTTAAAAAATGATTTCCCTATCTCCAGACATGGGCTTATCCTTAAAGATAATGAATTGATTTGGGCTGCGAGAGCAACTTTTAAGTAATGGTAAGCATCTTTTAAGTAATGGTAATCTAGTGTATTGCATTTTCTCAATAAGCAATATCTAATGAAAGGGGAAAGTGTTTAATATGCAGAAATAATGTAAAAGTAACACTTCTATGTACACACACGTGCACACACAGGCACACACGCACACATAGACACATATGTATATGTGTATGTGTGCATGTACGTATACATGCATGCATGTGTGTTTGTGTGTGCATGCATGTGGGTGTGTGTGCATTCCCCATCATATCATCCTATTTACTTCATTCACTCCAAAGTATTCAGGTTTAAGACATGCCAATGCAAAATACCAAACTATGAATAAATAATTTGCAATGTGTACCCCATTTATTATACTGATTTAACCAAGGAAAACTATGTGCCAAAGCTTCTGGTTACTCCTTGCCTTTCCAAACTATCCCTGTTATTTTGCATTGACTCATGGAAACTTGTATTTTGTGGCTAAGTTCTTATTGTAATCCTTCTTTCACTAAGAAACAATCAAAAACAAAGTTGTCACTAAAAGTTCTAAAAATTGCCTACCAAATTCCTTACATATACTCTTTTGCTAAACAAATGAAGGAAGCAAATTGACAAATGATTATAATTAACACAAAATGAAAAAGATTCATATAGAAGTTAGTCTATTGCATCTACTGCATAGTCTATGAAAATGTGATTACAGGATTCTTGTCAATTACCATGTCTATGCAAGGTCAGGCCTGGTGGTTTACAACTATAATCCCAGCACTTTGGGAGGACAAGGTGGTGGTGGTGGTGGGGGCGGGGGCGTCTCTTGAAGCCAGGAGCTTCAAGAGAGCTGGGATTACAGGCGTGAGACACTGTGCCTGGCAGATCTAACTGTTTTTAAGAGTAACTGTTACAACACAAGGTAACATAATTTTTACTTGGTTCTATGTCAAATAGAAATTTATCAGAAAGTCAACTGTTGCAACGACTAAGAGATCAATTATTTTTCAGCAATATAAAATTATTTGTTTCAAATATATAGATTGCTTTTAATAAACCAACAAGAGAAAGTTAAACTGCATTATGTAAAATGAGCAAAGGATGTAATTAACAGGAAAAAATATGCCTAAGTGGATTTTAAACAGATGAACAGCTTAATTCATACAAAAGAAACGGACTAAAGATTACTATTGTTGTTACCACATAGACCAGGGTCAGCAAACTGCTCCAGGAAGCAAACCTGGCCAGGACTCCTTTTGTAAATACAGATTTATTGGAAGAGAGCCACACCATTCATGGACAAATCATCTATTGCTGCTGTCACACTGCAAGGGCAGATTTGAGTAGTCAGGACAGAAACCATGTGGCTCACATTTACTATCTGGTCCTTTACAGGAGTTTTACTGACCTGAGACAGACAAAAATGACATGCTTTATAACACTCTCTGTTGGCAAGAATGTGGCCAAGATGCATTTATAGGTTGTGCTTGGAAGCTAAATTGTTTAGTCCTCTAAAACTCAATAGCATCTATATACATTTATAATAGATATGGAATCCTACCCCCACTCAAAGGTGTGTGAAGGGCCGGGCGCGGTAGCTCACGACTGTAATCCCAGCACTTTGGGAGGCCGAGGTGGGCGGATCATGAGGTCAGGAGATCGAGATCAGCCTGGCTACCACGGTGAAACCCCATCTCTACTAAAAATACAAAAAAAATTAGCCGGGCATGGTGGCGGGCACCTGTAGTCCCAGCTACTCAGGAGGCTGAGGCAGGAGAATGGCGTGAACCCGGGAGGCGAAGCTTGTAGTGAGCCGTGCCATTGCACTTCAGCCTGGGCGACAAAGCTGGACTCTGTTTCAAAAAAAAAAAAGAAAAATAAAAAGAAAAAAGAAAAAAAAAAAAGGTGTGTGAAGGATGTTTCACTGCACTCGGGTTTATGGTAGCAAGTATTTGGAAACAATCTCCATGTCCAACCACGGCAGTCCAATTGATGAATCATGGTAGGTCCATACATGGGCCTGCGACAGAGGCTTCCTGAAGAACGAGGTGGATGTTTATGTGTCAAAATAGGACAACCTCAAACTTATGTTATTAAGTGGAAAAAGCAAGATGTAAAGAATGCTCTGTTGCACTGGCATTTCCATGGCTGTTTAGCCACAAATGTCTCTGGAAGGATTCTCAAGCCACAAGAAAGAAAAGTGGTCACTGGAACAACTGAATGAAGGGGTGGGGAATGGCACAGTCAAATGGTGTCCCTGTATGCCTTTTGTTATACTGGACTTTTTAAACCACATGCGCAATTAACTTTCAAAACAAACCAAAATGAACGCTTCATCGAAATGAAACATCATTCAGTACTAGATATTTGCAGCACATTTGTAGATGTAACCTTGAGAAACAGCACATTGAAGAAAAACAAGATGGAGTTCCATCCACAGTCATAGAGTTAGAGGATTGAGGAGACACTGCAGTTGGGGAGGCTCAAGGGAAGGGAAGAGGAGAAAATTCAAAAGCATGAATTTAAAGAGGAAACACAAACAGAAGGGTTCCCTTTCCCAAAAGCATATTGACTGACATAATGAAAAAGTTAACATTCTTCTGCAGGATAGAATGGATGAAGTGTTTAAAAGATTAAGCTGAAGGCATGCCAATTCAAATTTGCCAGAGGAGAAAAGGAAGAGGGCATGAAACAGATCACAAATGAATCAAAATCCCTTCAAATAAAACACAGACAATTGTAGTCCTCCATTACCCATGGGGGACACGTACCAAGACCTGCAGTGGTTACCTGAAAACACAGACATTACTGAACCTTATATGTGCTATGCATTTTCCTATACATAGATGCCTATGATAAAGCTTAATTTATCAATTAGGCAGAGGAGATTAACAATAATAATAATACCATAGAAGAATTATAATAACATGCCAGCATCACTACTCTTGCACTTTGGGGCCACTGTTAAGTGAAATAAGGGTTACTTGAGCACAAACACTGCAGTACCATGACAGATGATCTGGTCACTGAGCAGACTACTAAGTGACTAAGGGTCAGGCAGTCTCTACAACATGAAAATGCCGGACAGAGGAAGGATTCACCTCTTGGGCGGGATGGATTGGGAGGGAGCAGGACTGCTGGAGAATTCATCACGCTACTCAGAACCAAGGGCAATGTAAAACTGATGCACTGTTTATTTCTCGAATTTTCTGCAGATCATGGTTGACCATAGATAACTGAAACCGCAGAGAGCATAACTGAGGACAAATGAGTAGTACTAATGAATTCTGTCATCTTTTGTACAATCAAAGTTATGCAATTGTTTAGGAAGTCATCATGTAGACCAACCTGGCCAACATTGGTGAAACCCTGTTTCTACTAAAAGTACAAAAATTAGCCAGGCGTGGTGGCATGTACCTGTAATCCTAGCACTATGGGAGGCAGAGGTGGATGGATCTCTTGAGTTTAGGAGTTTGAGAGCAGGTTGGCCAACTTAGTGAAACCCCATCTCTACTAAAAATACAAAAAAAAAAAAAAATTAGTCAGGCATAGTGGTGGGCGCCTGTAATCCCAGCTACTCAGGAGGCTGAGGTAGGAGAATTGCTTGAACCTGGGAGGCGGAGGTTGCAGTGATCTGAGATGGTGCCACTGCACTCCAGACTGGGCGACAAAACGAGACTCTATCTCAAAAAAAAAAAAAAAAAAAAAGGCAGTATAAAAAATAAGCACTTTCTATTAATATATTAGAAATCCACAGGTCTGTTTTGTACTTTTTATACTGTTGGATACTTATAATAAAATCTTTTACTAGGGTACTGAATAAACCTAGTCTCATTAGAAAATTTAAAAAATAAAATAAAATAAAAAAATAAATTGCTTGACAAGAGATAAAGTTGGTTATGTGTCAAAAAGAAAAAACCTGATATTTTCCATTCTTTAGCTGAGTCTTCAATTTAATTTTTTAAATATTTAAGATGAGATACCAAAGGAAGAAAGAGGGGTCTACTACTTGAAGGCTCCATCTCTCTTTTCTTCTCCTACCTTCCCCATCTTTTCCTTTTACCACCAATTCACAAAGCAGATTCCAGTCTCCTTATTGAGCCTACAACTGAAATGTTTCTTTTGGGAAAATATCTTGGCAAAAGAAAAGACTGGCAGTTAAACTCCAGTCAACACAAAGCAGCATCTATTAATAATCATCTGATTTCAAAGTATGAGCATCTTCTGTTTTAGGTATCTTCTCTGACTTTAATAATCACAATGTTTTCAACAAACACACATTCTATTTTTTTGGATGTTCCTTGCTTAAATTACAAATGCATGCAACTACCCTTTGGCAAAGGGAAATGGACTACGTTCTTCCTAGCGAACAAAGGTCACCAAATCAGAAGAGAAGACTGAAATTTCCAGAAGGCTAGGGAATCTTCCAGCAAAATGAATAAACAGAAGAAAAATATAGAAAGGTTATGGCTCTTGCTTCTAAAGATCATGCTTCTCATTCCGTGAAAATATATGTCAGAGAAATCTCATTCAGTGACTAATGAAATTTCTTGTTGCAAATATCCCTCTCTCCTGCTGTGAAATCACTTAACTCATTTTTCAAGTGGGAGTAATCTGCTCTGAGGACTCTTACCCTTTTGTTAATGTGTCTTTCTGCTCTACTGTTGGTCTCAAAAATGAAAATAAATGCACCCCTTTTACGGCTGATAGGCATATTTTCTATCCCTCGAAAGTTGAACAGAGCACCTCCAATCTCAACACATTTTATTTTATGTTTTTCAAGATTTGTGCATTAGTATATTTGCACTACGGTTAAGCCTCCGTTATCTGTTCAGAAAGATGTTTTTAAAAACAGTAGAAGCTGTCCATGCCCCTTGACTCACAGTTTACAGAGACAAGCCCTATGGCAGAATGTTCACATTGTGCATACTTCTCATGATGATAATTGAGAGATGACCAACTCGGTGCCACTTCCGAATTTTTCCCACTTGCTCGTGGTATTAACTAAATACAAATGCGGTCAACAGCACTGCCTCATATCTTTCTCATGAGCGTGAGGAATATTGCTAAAGGAATTTTAAAACAGATCTACCCTTTTTTTTAAAATCAATAATTGGTCTCACATACTGGAGCATTAAATTCACGTAAGGAAGCTGAACTAAAGAGATACGGGTTTAGAAGTTTGTTGTAACAGTTTGAAATCCTTGAAGGATAAAAACATGGTCAAAGTAGGTGATTATCATGTATCTCCCACAGAATACATTTTTTTTTTTTTCAGTTCAAGAGCATTTATCTTGCTTATTTATTTTTATGTTTTAGAGACCAGGTCTTGCTCTGTTGCCTAAGCTGGAGTGCAGTGGAATCATCAATAGCTCACTGGAGCCTCAAACTCCTGGGCTCAAGTGGCCCTATCACCTCAGTCTCCTCAGTAGCTGGGACTATAGGCATGTATCACCATGCCTGGCTAATTTTTCATCTTTTATTTTTAGAGACGGGGTCTCACTATGTTACCCAGACTGGCCTCAAATTCCCAGGCTCATGGAATCCTCCTACCTTGGCCTCCCCAAATGCTGGGATACAGGCATGAGTCACTGGGTCCAGTCACTTATTATTATTATTATTTATCTGTAACAATGATTTTTTTCTTATTCATTTTAGTTGGCAAAAACTGTATATATTTATATACTGGTATCTGGTGGGTGTGAACCAGGGATGCTATTCAATACCTTAAAATGCACAGGACAACCCCAACAAAGCAAAGATTTATGCAGCAAATATCAGTAGTGCTGAGGCTACCAAACCTGACTGTAAATTAGGTAGATGTGGCTCAAAAACTGAAAGATGAGCATGGTCTTCTTCTCACTGCATAAAATGATCTGCTTCAACCATCAATCTTTTCCATGACATTCAACAGAGGACTGTATTGGACACAGGGAGGTCCTCCAGCAGATGGTTCAGTATACCATGTGTATTGCTAACAGTGGTTTAAAGTCAGTCTTGTTCCCTGAGCAGGTGCTCCGAGAAAGAGCCCTCTCTTTGAAGACCCATCTCTAGGAAAACGGCTGGTGCATTGCTCTTGCAGGAAGCGCATGCTTTCAACATGTCTGTGGACGGGATTGGATGGAATTGGATGGGACGTATGCACAGCTCATAAATGGGTCTTCAATACCTACATGCCTGATTGAAAAAGAATCATGTTCAGAGACATAGGATGCAAGTTAAAAAACTCAACTTAGTTGACACTTCATTTTTTTCCCAAGAGTATTCTAGAGAGTGGAAATTTTATAATATAACTAAAGCTGCTTCCAACTGGAACTGAAAAGACAGGCTTCTCTTTCTTTTCTTTTCCCTCCCTCCCTCCCTCCCTCCCTCCCTTCCTTCCTTCCTTCCTTCCTTTTCTTTCTTTCTTCTTTCTTTTATTTTTTTCTCTCTCTCTCTTCCTTTCCTTTCCTATCAATTATTTAAAAATAATCTAAATCACAAAAACTACTGGAAAATAATGTGACAATGGCTCAGACATACTGAAGGCTCTTGTCTAATTTACATGTCTGAGACACCATAAGGGAGAATTAGTAGGCAAAACAGACTTTGCACAAAATCCTATCAAACATTATTTTTTAATCTGATAAAATGTTAGTTCCCCATTATTGTTAAGGGGAAAAATGAGCATAAAGGAAACAGGGAGGTCTCACAGTGACTGAGAGTAATTATTAACTTTTTAAAAATAGGGTAATGGGTTTCTGAAGTTATAGTTGTAAAAGCATAAACTGTACATATTTAAAGTATACAGTATAGTAAGTTATACAGCTATGAAGCCATCACCACAGTCAAGGTGACAGAAATGTCAATCACACATAGTGGGGTGTGGTGGCACGCACCTGTAGTCCCAGCTACTGGGGAGGCTAAGGCAGGAGAATTGTTTGAACCCGGGAGGTGGAGGTTGCAGTGCGCCGAGATTGTGCCACTGCACTTCAGCCTGGGTGACAGAGTGAGACTCTGTTGTAAAAAAAAAAAAAAAAAATATATATATATATATATATATATGTGTGTGTGTGTGTGTGTGTGTGTGTGTGTATATATATATGCACACATATATACACATACACATACACACACATATATATAATACCCCAAAGTTTACCCATATCCCTTTATAATCTATATCTCTTGCTCCTCCTCCTCATCTCAGGCAAACAGTTATCTGCTTACAGACAGGCATTATGAATTACAGCTTCCAAAATATTAAAAGTGAAGTAAGAAAATTATGGTCTCTTCATTGCTTGGCCTCTTGGGCTCGGCATAATCATTTTAATATTCATGCAAGTTGTAGCATGTACCAACAGTTCATTCATTTTTATTGCTCAGAAGCATTCCAGCCTATGAATACACTCAGGTTCTTGGTCTTGGTATGGACATATGCTCCTCTTTTTCTTGTGTAAACACCTAGGAGTTAAATGGCTAAATCACATGGTACTTGTAGGTTTAACAACAAAAAAATTGCCAAACTCTTCTCAAAAGTCCTGGTTTCATATGACTTCTCCACTAGAAGGTTGGGGGATCCTCTAGCTCCTCCAGATCCTCACCAAGCCCTGGCATAGTGAGTCTTGTGGCTTCAGCCATTCTCAGATGTGTAGTGGTATTTCACTGTGGTTTCATTTGTGCATTTATCCAATGACTAATGATGCTGAGCACATTTCATTGGGTTATTGGTCATATGTATGTTTTCCTAGATGAACTGCCAATTCAGTCCAATTTTTATGGGGCTGTTTCCTTTTAATTCTCCTTTCAGAATATCTCTCTCTATATATGTATATACACACACACATATATGTGTATATATACACACATTTATACACACGGGCAAGTTATATACTATATATATACACAATACACATGAATATCTATCTTATATAGTACACTATACACAGTATACTATACTGATTATATATGATACAGTATACTATATATACTATATTGTATACAATTGAGTATACTACATGTGCAATATATATATAACACTGTATTTTAAATATTTATTTTATTTAAATAGGCTTTCTTTACATTTTCATAGTTCATCTTCTGTAATTTTTAGTAATAGAGATACTCAGTATATCATATATATATACGCATAGTATACTGTATGATAAATATATTTTTATATATAGTATACAGTACTGTATCATACATACTATATATGCATATTGTATATAGAGTATATAATTGTACCAGTATGTGTCTATATATATATGTCTATCTAATACCATATATACTATATATTTATAGTCAACTGCATCATATGTATGTATGTGTGCATACATTTATACTGGTACAGTTCCTTCATCCGATATTTAATTTGCCTATCTTACCTCCCAGTTTGGGAATTCTCTTTACATTCCCTTAGCAATGTCTTTCATGTAGCATAAGCATTTTTTTAAGTTTTGATGTAGTCCAGTGTATTAATTGGTTCCTTTAAAGATCAAGCTTCTTCGGTGGCTCAAGCCTGTAATCTCAGCACTTTGGGAGGCCGAGATGGGCGGATCACGAGGTCAGGACTTCGAGACCATCCTGGCTAACACGGTGAAACCCTGTCTCTACTAAAAAAATACAAAAAGCTAGCCAGGCGAGGTGGCTGGCGCCTGTAGTCCCAGCTACTCGGGAGGCTGAAGCAGGAGAATGGCGTAAACTCGGGAGGCGGAGCTTGCAGTGAGCTGAGATCCGGCCACTGCACTCCAGCCCGGGCGACAGAGCAAGACTCCGTCTCAAAAAAAAAAAAAAAAAAAAAAAAAAAAAGATCAAGCTTCTTGTTTCAAGTAAGAAATATTTGCCAAAATCTAAAGTCACAAAATTTTTCTTTTTTTTTTTCCTCCTGGAAGTTTTATAATTTTAAGCTTTACATCTAGTTATGATTCACTTTTGAGATATTTTTTGTACAAATTATGAATTACAGATCAAAGTTTTTTGTTTACATTTTCTTTTCTTTTGTATATGGATATTCAATGTTTCTAACACCATTTCTTGAAAAAAAAAATCATTCCTGCATAGAATTACCTTTGAATCTCTGGAAAATTCATTGTCCATATATGAATAGTGCTATGTGGCATCTCTAGTCTATGATATTGATCAGGTTTTCCATCTTTATGTCAATAACATCCTGTTTCAATTAATATAGCTCTATACTAAGTCTTGAGCTCAGGTACCAGGATCCCTAACAAGTATGTTCTACTGCTACAAAAATGTTTTGGTTATTGTAGATCCTTTGTATTTTCATTAAAAGTTTAAATTTATCTTGTTAATTTATGTATTTTCTAAAAGTCTACTGTTATTTCATTTGGGATTGCAAAGAGTCTGTAGATCAATTTGTACAAAATAAATATCTTAACAATATCGTATCTTCTCAGGAGGGCATTGTGTTTGTGAACACAGTCTGTCTCCACATTTGATTAAGCCTTCATCAGTGTCCCTTAGTGACAGAGTATAGTTTTCAGTGCACAGACTTTGTCAGATTTGCTACTCTATAGTTGATATATTCATCGACCAAAGTACATTTGTGATGGATTGGAAATAAATAAATAAAAATAACAAAAGACCTAATTATCCATGACAGACTAATGAAAAGCGCCATGCTTTGAGATTCCCTTGAGAAATCCGAATATTCTGAAACTTTTCCATTTCTACAATATTTATTAACATTCTGATTACATCTTAGCTTGCTGTTCTATTTTTCAATGGAAATTTGATCAAGTTTAATTCCCACTTCACCAAGATACAGGTATACAGAGTATACAGGATTTATGATTGTGTACAAGAAATTGGTGTGTATGTTTCATGTCTACCAAATTCAAAATTACTAGTGCAGCTTACTAGAGATAATGAACTTTTTTAAAGTAGACTTCCATTAAGATCTACTCAACTAAATTTTGAAAACATCCCAGAGTCAAATATTAAAAATAATCAATATAAAAGCCTAATTTGCATTAACAGAAAATACATATTTTTGAGTACACCAAGAAATTTTAATTTTGTCTTAAAATCTACCATTATTCTTTCCTGATGTGTCTAGATTTTAAAGGTAAATTCACTGCTATGGGACTGATTGATAGATAAATAATCACAAGGGTATTATTTACTGAATAATTATAGTATGCAAAGAAGTTTGCTAGGCCTATTACATACATCATGTCTTACTTATTTCTCCCAGTAACTCTCCAAGGTAGCTAGCGTTATCGCTATATTGTAGACTGATTGCAGACATACTAATCGACAGCTGGCACTTAACCCATCATCAATCTTCAAGCTGATGACCTTACAAAACCTCATGCACATATAAACAAGAGCATTTTCATTAAAAAAATAAAATCCCTAAATTTGAAACAAAACAGTGGCTTTAGTAATTTGTATTTAAAACACTCATGTTTATTTCTAAAATGGCTTTTAATCACGCATTTTCAAAGATCAAACACTCTGAAAAACACCAAATTAGCCAAACATACGTTTCCCAAGGAACACTCAAATATTGATTGAAAAGTGTAAAGAAACTTGTGAAAAAACAAGAGTATGACTCAGTGCTTCAGGAAGAAACGTTAATGAAAACATCTTTTCATACACAATGCTAGCAGTAACATAAATCCTAATGAAACCCAAGTTGCATAGGCTGTGGTGTCAGGTGATGATTAACTGAAATTTCTTTGAAGTTTGAGTTGTTAGGAATAAGATTGCTGACTTAATTTATTTTAATGTCTGTGAAATAAAGTCAAGATTCTTTGAACTCTGAACTGCTCTTAAGAGAATACAGTGCTAATAAAATATTTGCTTTATCTTTATAAACTCATGTTCCACCTACTCATTTCCGTAATATATTAGAATAAATCAGAAGCCTACATCTAGCAGTAACAGAGTAGATCATTCAAACCCACCTTCTTCTTGAAAATTGATTGTAATATGTGTGACTTTTTAAGTCTCTTAAAAACATTTTAGTGCTAAAATCATATTTAAGATTACAGCTTTAAAACTGATTATCACAGCCTTGGCAACATGGTGAAACCTTGTCTCTACAAAAAATTTTTTAAAAAGTAGCCAGGTGTGGTGGCACACACGTGTGGTCCCAGCTACTGGGGAGGGTTAGGTGGGAGGAAGTCTTCAGCCCAGGAGTTCGAGGCTGCAGTGAACCACGTTCATGCCACTGCACTCTAGCCTGGGTGACACAGTAAGACCCTGTCTCAAAACAAAATACAAACAAACAAAAAACAAAGAAACAAACAAAACACACTGATGACCAAATGATGATCCAGTTAGATGCCCAGCACACAAAGCAGCCTTTGCCCTAGTGCACTGTTCCAATCTGGAAGAAACTGTGGGAGTTCTTGCAGCATCACCATGTAATGAGGCAACTCTCAGACCCCAGTCACGCCTGAAGGTGTCCAATCTAATATACTTGCCTTTAACATTTTTCTACCTCTGTGGGTTTCAACCTCAAGGCAAACATGAAACAAAACTAAATTCAGTCTGGCAAGTACTTGAAGTCTACCTTCATAGCATCCATGAGCAATTCAGGGAAGAGCATGGTCCCATGGATGAAAGAACCTAGAATTTCGCTATCCATGGGTTATCTGCTTTGGAGAAAGATGCCACTAATCCATTTGCAAATACAATCGCCAATTCACAATGATTACCAAGCCCGTGAAGAAAGAAACAAGAAGCCACCAGCAAGAGCCAGCAGAAATCCCAAAGGAATTAAGATGCAATGAAAATATATCTACAATAAAAAATTTTTTTGAAGGATGTTCAAAAAGCTTGAAAACAAAAAGTTGGAAAACATCTGCAGGGAATAAGAAAGTATTAAAAATGAAAAAACAAAGATCAAATCAAACTTCTAGATCAGAGAAATAAAATAAACAAAATGAGAAAACGAATGGGTCCACCTAAGGGCAGATTAAACAAAGCTGAAGAGAAAAATATAAAAAAAAGCTGAAGCATAAACTGGAGAAGAGGTGAGAAGAAATGATCCAGAGAGTATCGTGGAAATACGAAAACAGCTGGGAAACTGGGGCAGCGGCCCACACCTGTAATCCCAACTATTCAAAAGACGGAGGTAGAAGGATTGCTTGAGGCCAGGAATTAGAGAACAGCCTGGGCAACAAAGCAAGACCTAGCTTCCAAAAAAATTTAAAATATAAAATATTAGCCAGGCATGTGGCATGTGCCTGTAGTCCTAGCTACTCAGGAGGCTGAGGCAGGAGACTTACATGAGCCCAAGAGATTGCAGCTACAGTGAGCTATGATTGTGCCACTGGGCACAGAGCACAGCCTCTCCAGCCTGGTCAACAGAGGGAGCTGTCATATATAAAAAATATAAAATAGAGAGTTAGAAATAAGGAAAATAATATGAGAATATCTAATATATGCATAATTACAACACTTAGTCCATGAAGATATTAGTCAATGAGACCAAAAAGCAAAAAAGAGAAAGAAACACAAGGGTGACTGAAAAAAAACAGAAATACAAAATGCAGACTTTATTTTTTTTTTTATTTTTTATTTTTTTTGAGACGGAGTCTCGCTCTGTCGCCCAGGCTGGAGTGCGGTGGCCGGATCTCAGCTCACTGCAAGCTCCGCCTCCCGGGTTCACGCCATTCTCCTGCCTCAGCCTCCCGAGTAGCTGGGACTACAGGCGCCTGCCACCTCGCCCGGCTAGTTTTTTGTATTTTTTAGTAGAGATGGGGTTTCACCATGTTAGCCAGGATGGTCTCGATCTCCTGACCTCGTGATCCGCCCGTCTCGGCCTCCCAAAGTGCTGGGATTACAGGCTTGAGTCACCGTGCCTGGCCAAAATGCAGACTTTAAAACAAGTAGGAAGAATGCATTCCAGAAAACATAAAATTGAGAGCTTCAAAAATATGGAAACTATAAGAAGAAACTAAAATTAATCCTTGAAATGTAATGAAAATACATATCAAACTTAAAGATTTGATGCATAGGTTTAACCATGCATTAGATAAAGTAGAAAAGCGATTAGTGAAATAGATTGTAGGTATTGAGAAAAAGTAATCCAGAATGAAGCTTGAAAATAAAATTAAAGAAAAAAAATACAAAAAAGAAAAAAAAAGATTTAAAAAGGAGCCAGAGGGAGAAAATCTAAATTATGTGCAAACAGAGTGAAAACAGGAGAAACAGCACCAATATCTGAAGAAGTAATGACTATTTTCAGAATGGAAGAAACCACCATTGCAAATTTCAAGGTCATCAAGGAATTCCAATCAGATTAATAAGCCCTAATTGTATCACAGTGAAATGGCAGAAACTAAAAGAAAAACTGTCTTAAAGGTATCAGGGGGATACAGACAAACTATCTGTAGAAAATATATTATTTTTAAAGGAGTAACATTTAAACTGACAGTTAAATTCTCCATACCAATAATGGAATCTAGAGAATAGGAGAATGATTTCTCAGATGGCTGAAAGAAGTAATTGCAAATTAAAATTCAATGAGAATATTGTTCAAGAAGAGGATGTCATAGACACATTGAGCCATGCAAACAGAGTTTCCAACAGCTTGTTGGCTCTGAAAATTTTAGATCACCGATAGATTTTTTAAGAGAATAATCACAGATGAAAGTAGGAGGTATAAAAAGTAATGAAAGAGAAATAAAGTAGTGTAATTGTCAGAAAATCAAAATTAATATTGAAATAATAAAATAAGCAATCATATCTGAAAAAGATTCCTAAAAAACACAAAATATTGAAAGCAACTAACAGCAAGTAAGTTAGGTCATAAACATGGAGCTAAAACACACTGATTACTGAGTATTTTCAGAGAAGTGGAAAATGTATTCATTAAAATTAGTGATTATATTACGGATCCGTGTTGTAATTTCTAGGGTTATTTACTAAAACTAGTACAGTCTTTTAACATCTAGTGTAGTGGAATAATTGGGAGTGAAGGAAATGGAATAATGTTATTTTTTTTTTCTTTATTTTCTGAGACAGGATCTAGTTCTGTCATCCAGGTTGCAGTGCAATGATGCCATCATAGGTCACTGCAGCCTTGAACTCATGGGATCAGACTCTCCTGTCAACTCAACCTCCGGAATACCTAGGACTACAGGTGCACACCACCATACCTGGCTATTTTTTTTTTTTTTTTAAATGTTTCATAGAGACGAGGTCTTGCTATCTTCCTCAGGCTGGTCTTGAATTCCTGGAGGATTCTTAAGCGATCCTCCTGCCTTGGCCTCCCAAAGTGCTGAGATTACAGGTGTGAACCACTGTGCCTGGCCTGAATGATTTTTTAAAAAGCAATTCAAGCAAGATACAGAAGTGGGATATTAATAGCACAATTTAGGATAGGAGACTTAAACACAATATATCAAAAATAAAGTAAATATCAGTGGATCTGCAGTAGAGAATCAAAGATTATGAGATGCAAATAGATGCTACATAGAAAAGACTCAAAACCTGAGTCAGCAGAAAGGCCTGAAGTAAACACACGGGAACTATACACAATTGGATTACTAACAAAACAAAGGTAATGTTAATGTTAAACTAAACAGACATTAAGGCATGAAGCACCACAAACTTACAGAGGATCACTTTATAATGAGAAGAACCTTAATTTGCCAGAATGCAATAAAAATTCTAGACTGTATCCACTAAAATTCATAAGCATATAAAACGCACAAAACTAAACTTTGGGAAAATATTGGAAACGATGTTAAAACATCCATAAACATCGTGGGAAAATGTAATAGACCTATTTTAATTACTGAAAGAATACGTCAACTACCACCTAGAAAACTAAATAGAGTATGTGAACAACATACTTCAACAGTTTGAGATAGCAGACATATAGCACATTGCACCAACCACCGCAAAATAAACACTTTTCTCAGGGATGCAATGCACACTGGCAAGAAACAAACAAAGTATAAAAATAAAAATAACTGGCCGGGCACGGTGGCTCATGCCTGTAATCCCAGCATTTTGGGAGGCTGAGGAGGGTGGATCACGAGGTCAGGAGATCAAGACCATCCTGGCTAACACGGTGAAACCCCGTCTCTACTAAAAATTAGCTGGGCGTGGTGGCGGGCACCTGTAGTCCTAGCTACTTGGGAGGCTGAGGCAGGAGAATGGTGTGAACCCGGGAGGCGGAGCTTGTAGTGAGTTGAGATTGCGCCACCGCACTCCAGCCTGGGCGACAGAGTGAGACTCCATCTCAAAAAAAAAAAAAAAAATTGTATATATATAAAACTAGAAAAAAATACATCTATTTGGAAACTAAACAATGGTCTGTGAAAAAATTCATGAGTGAAAGAAAAATTAAAAATTAAAAAACAGTTTATCTGAACAACAGCAAAAGTATCATTTACCTGATTTGTGGAATGTAGCTAATTCAGCATCTGAGAAAAATTTACAGGTATATATTAACATATTAGAAAAGAAAGATAGTTGAAAACTAATAAAATCAGCATTTCAAGAAGATAGTAAAACAACAGCAAGATTTATCACAATAAGCCCCTTAACATTTATAATTTCAAATTAGTTGCTTGAGCTCAGGAGTTTGAGGCTGCACTGAGCTATGACTGTGCCGCTGTACTCCAGCCTGGGTGACAGGATGACAGCCTGTTTTTTTTTGTTTTATTTTATTAAAAAAAAAAAAAAAAGACATCAAATTAGCTGCCAAAACTCATGCCACAAAGAAAACTATGCAGAAAGGGTTGCATTTCTTATTTCAGGAAGATACTAAGGAAAATATAGCCTCAATCTTAAACTCTTCAAGTGAGTATTAAAAACAAAAGACATATCCTTCAATTTTATTGTATGATAGTGTAACTTCTGCCCCATATCCAACAAGGAATAGGATTAAGAAAGTGGCCAACAAAGTCACCTAGGGACTATTTTCAGCAACATGTGAAAAGCACACAAATACATAATTATCAAATTAGACTTACCCCAATACACAAAGTGGAATTCATATTAAATATATGAATAAATTTTATATTATAGTATATTTTCATATATATATATATATAACAAAGAAAGTCAATATAGTGACATTAAAGAGAAAAAAAAATCAACTGACTATATTTAGTAAAAAAATACTAAAATGCAACACCCACCCATTCACAGCTTTAAAAATATTTTATCAAACAAAAAAATCAAAGAGAATCTTCCTAATCTGATAAAAATTCACAACTGAAAGCCAGTAGAATTGAAGACCTCATTTTAATGGGTTAGGGTGTTCGAAACTTTGTCTTTAAAGTCAAAAGTACATAAAGAGATGCTCAAATCTTTGTTCTATTTGGCATTGTACTTGAAGGCTTACAGAAAGCGCTGTTAAGGAGAGAAAAATAAACATGTCTAAAAATTGAAAAGGAAGCAGCAAAATTGTTTTTACTCACAGTTGATAGGAGTGTGCTCTAGGAAATTCCAAAGAATACAAGAGTTTAACAAGTCTCAAAATTAATGTTCAACAAGTAAGTAATGGCATTGTCGATTTTAGCAATAACATAAAATGAATATTTTAAGAAGACAAACATTACCGAACCTTTGAAAACATCTTTTCTTACAAATAAATTAGACAAAACGTGTAAAAGACCTCTATTCAGAACACTATAGAACATGACAGAGAAAAAATCTAAAATATTTAAATGTGTATAAGGATGTACATTTCCATGAACGTGTCTGTTCAATGTTTAAAGATGTCCAATCAGCCCTAACTTGGAGATTAATTACATTATTAATTAAAAATGAGATGCTTGTTTGTTTTCCAAGTTGGAGATTCTAAAATTTATACAAAATCGACACACCAAAAGTAACCAAGAGTCTCCTGCAAAAGAACAAGGAAAGAAGATGTGCTATACTACATATTGCGGATTATTATAAAATCATGATGATAAAAATGTGATTATTGGCACAGAGGTAGACAAAGAGATTGCTTGAACTTTGGTGATATGGATTACATTGTTTAAAATAAATTGTATTGTGATATTCTAAGGAAAAAAAACTAGACCTCTTACAGAACGCAAAAAATATATTCCCTGTGTGTTTTCAATATGAAAGATAAAATATTAAGCTTTTTGCAGATAAAATAAAAGGAAATCCTCATATCTCTTGGTAGGAAAAGATATCCTAAACAAAAATTCCAAAGCATTAATCTGAAAGAAAATATTGTAAAGTCTATAAACTAACATTAAGAACTTTAGCTTATTTAAATAAATCATTAAAAACCTGGAAGGAAAATCAGAAGATATATGCAACATATATAATCAGTGAAGCACTCTAATCAAAATATAGCAATAAGAAGACACACAACCCAATTAAAAAATAGATCAAAAACAGATGCTTCACCAAACAGGACATATGAATGGCCATAGATACATGGAAATGCCTCAACCTCAGAGTAAACACAGTGAACACACAATGGGTTTCCATGTACACACACTAGATCAGAAAAAGAAAATAGAACTTTCATACTGCCACAAGTTGAAGACTGCACACTGCTGGTGAAAACAGGCATTTCTGTACTAGAAAACAGTTCATCCTTATATAAACTATATAGCTGAAGATTCAAACCAGCAATTCCAAATGGTATATGTCTCAGAAAACCAATGCTTGTGAGAAAAGAGGGTGCTTGGAAAAGAATGTTAATAATACAAATTTGTAATAACCTCAAACTCAAAATTATAACCATATCTATTAGGAATAAAATGGATATACGGACTATGGTATGTTCAGACTTTAAAACACTGTACAACAATTAAAATGAGTGGAATGGATGTATACACAGCAACACATATGAAATTTACAAAACAGTATTATGCATTAAAAAAAACACATCAGAAAGTAATACAAAGTTGCATTCATTTAGAGTCTCCAAACAAGCAAAATTTAATTATGTGATTCAGAGATGCCTTTATCGTTGGGAAACTATAAAGAAAAGCATGGAAATGAGTAGTAAAAGAGAATAATGGTTATCACGGAGGAGGATAAGGAGATAGAACGGCAAAAGAGCATGCACTGCTTTGAAGATGGAAACATATTTCTTCACATGGGTGTTGGCTATAGAAACACTTGCCTTAAGCTTTGACATTGCATGGAGCATTGATAATATAAGATAACAGAACACACAGAACTTTGGTTTCTGTGTGTCATACTGTAAATGGATTATTTTTTTAATCAGTGTAAATCTAAGTTCAGCATCAACGTTGACCAGTTAACCTCATGCATCTATTGTATTGTTTCATATGGCCCTATTATTTGTGGTTTCTGATGGTTGTGTTCATATTGTCCACCTTGAAAATACCATGAGAAACCATGGACACATCACCAGAGAGTGATTCATGCTAATGAGAAAAACATGCTGCGGAATTTCTGTTTTCCACTTCCTGCTAATGTAAAAGGTATTGTGGCTGGGCACCATGGCTCATGCCTGTTCTCCCAGCATTCTGGGAGGCTGAGGTGGGAGGATTGCTTCAGGCCAGGAGTTTGAGACCCAGCTGGGCAATATAGCAAGACTCTGTCTCAGTGAATTTTTAAAAAAAAAAATTAGCTTGGTATGGTGGTGCCCAGTTGTAGTCCTAGCTACTCAGGAGGCTGAGGCAGGAGGAGTGCTTGAGCCCAGGAGTTGGAGGCTGCGGTGAGCCATGATCACAACACTGCACTCCAGCCCGCATGACAGAGTTACACCCGGTCTACTTTTTTAAAAAGGAGGGGTATTGAGAAAGACTCATTCAACCTCCGAGACCCTTCAGCGCCTTCTCAATGGACATGCTTCCGTACAGTAGCAGCAGCTGATGAACAGTCATGAATCCACTTATTCCCAGATGTGAAACTCCAATAGGAACTGAGCCATCGATCCAACCATCCCAGGCCTATCCTCAGGTCTATAGCATTGTCTGAAGCTTAACACTATAGTTATTCTTTCTGATTGCACATTGGTGTGTGCAATAATTTATTAGGACTCTCTAAGTGTCTATACCAATTGCTACTGTACTGTAATTTACCTATTATCTAGCCACATGAAATATTCAGTTAGTTGTGCAGAAACCACATTATAAAACCTTTAATTATTCAAAGACATTGGGGGGGGGCGATGATCTAATTTAATAGAAACCAGATTACCTGAATTTAACATGAAGCAAGTATCTTCACTGGTTATTGGCGAAGGCAGAACTGGTAAAAAATTACATGGGAGGTACATGGGAAAGTTAGAAAACATTCCACTAAACAAACTTTAAAAGGTGAGACTATGTGATGAGGGTTCTAAAAATACATAGAAGAGAACATCTGGCTGCACAGGAATGACATTCTTCATGGAAAGTCCATTTGGAAAGGCATATGCCTGGCATTTAGCTCAATGCATTGTGATTTTCTTTTCAATGTGCCTTAAGGTTTAGTTGAGGCCAGGCACATTGGCTCCTGCCTGTAATCCCAGCACTTTGGGAGGCCAAGGCGGGCAGAACGCTTGAGGCCAAGAGTTCTGGCCCATGTTGGCCTGGCCAACATGGCGAAACTCCATCCCTACTAAAAAAATTCAAAAATTAGCTGGGCGTGGTGGCACATGCCTGTATTTCCAGCTACTTGGGAGGCTGAGGCAGGAGAATTGCTTGAACCTGTGAGGTGGAGGTTGCAGTGAGCCGAGATCATGCCACTGTACTCCAGCCTGGGCAACAGAGCAAGACTCTGTGTCAAAAAAAAAAAAAAAAAAAAAAGAAAAGAAAAGAAAAGAAAAGAAAAGAAAAGAGTTAGTTGAAATAAGCTCACCTTTACTTATAGCTGTTCCTTGTCTTTGAATTAAAATTGTGTTATACAATGTGGTCGCCGACCTTACTCAACAGAACCCTGGCTGCGTCCAAATATAAATGCCTCCTTAAGGATTAAGACTTGCCTCAGCAAGATATTAAAAATAAATTACCATGGGCTCTGAAATGTTTTAAAGTGAGGAGAAATAGAGAAGTTTCCAGCAGTCTTACCTTATTGCAATTAGTGTACTGCCTCTGAAGTGACTAATTTGAATATAATAAAGCTCATTTTGGGCATATGATTTCTGATATACTTGCTAAATTATATCAGCCTAATTACATAACAGTTAGCACCCATATACCTTTATCATTTCACTAGTTTTACTTCTTAAAGTGAAGTTGCTCAGAACACTGCTAGTTTAATTTCGATTTTCATATGTAAGAATACGCATTGCTAAAATTTTGCTATTGCAACTTCCATTTTAATTTCCTAAAGTATATTTTTTGCGAAACCCTTTAATATATGAGATATATAAGATATGGTTTTTAATAACACTTTACAAAATTTCCTATTAGGTTACAACTTGGATGTTTTTCATATCTATTTAGTTTCTTCTCTCAAAACTGGAGTAGTTCCTCCACACCAGGGGCAGTGGGGGATGCTTTCCAAGACCCCCAGTGGATGCCTCAAGCCGTGGACAGTACCAAACTCCATATATGCAGTGTTTTTTCCTGTAACTACATGCCCATGATAAAGTTTATTTTATAAATTAGGCACAGTAAGAGATTAACAACAATAAAAATAAAATACAACGACTGTAACAATATATACTCTAATAAAATGTTATGTGAATGTGATGTCTCTTTCTCTCTCTCAAAATATCACTGTACTGTACTAACCTAACCATGGGTAATGGAAATCACAGATAATGGGGGTTGGTTGGGGGGACTGCATATCTCTATCTCTATTTTCCTCTTTCTTTCTCTGCTACATCTAAATCCACCCAGACAACAAGCGGTGAAGACAAAATACCAGTGGGCAAAAAGAAGGCTTCAAGAATTTTCTGAATACTAAAAGCAACTGAAAAACATTGTAACTGACATAATAATGTTAAAAAGACCAAGAAAGAAAGAAAACGTCAAGGCACTAGATACAGAAGCTCAAGCTGGTCAGAAGGAAACAGAAGGATTACAAGAGTAAATGAGAAAAGAATCATGTGCTGCAGAAAATGTATGAGATTGCAGAGATTAGCAACCAGGTTAGCTGCACAGAGACACCCTGGGCGGGAGGCTGCAGGATGCCTTCTAGAGAAACCCATGGCTCTCTGCAAAAGCAAAGACCTGCATATCATGAATGCCGGTAGTTTATACTAATAATGAAGTATGTATGAAGAAAGACAAGCCAAAGAATTATACATAACAACAATACAAGAATACACAGCAGCAGAAATACTCATTTTTTCTTTTTTCATGCATTCACTATTTCACCCATTTATTCCTTTATTCAGCTAATTTTTTTGAGTCCCTACTACATTCCAAATATTGATTTAGACAGTGGGGATAAAGACAGGCTACAAAGTGATCAAGTTGGATTAAAAGGACTAAGGGCAAATATTCAGTATGCGAAGTACAATAGGTGGAGGGGAAGGAGGAGAGGGTTGAGGGACCCTCTAGTCAAAAAAGTACCTGATACTGGGTGCATGAGAAATAGGCACACCTCTAGCCAGGTAATGCAGCCCCACAGGTATTCGGCCTGCAGAGTGCATCTGGGGCTAAATTTCAGCCTCCATTAGTCCCTTAGCCTTCAGCCTTGCACTACGCAAGCAGCACATGCGTGTGGGCATGCACACCTTCTGTTATTTTGAATTGCAAGAAATGCAACCTTATTTGGATTGCAGATTGGTTTCCCTATCCCTGAAACAGCAAGTCTAAGATGGCTTGCAACAAGGACACATGCACAATAGGGCATTTCGGACATCAGAAGACACGGCCTAGCATTTGGGGGTGATATATGTGGCCACATTTTCCTTGTGAGATTCCAATGTTTGAAGGTGGCATTGAGATTCTAGGGTAGAAAAAGTCAGAAAAAATGAAAATGTTTCCTTTCCCTTTTTTTTTTTTTTTTTTTTTTTTGCAAAGGAACAATATCCAATGAGACACTGTTCTTCTTAGGGGGTTCCTCCTCTCCCTTCCCCCCACAGCATAATCAATGAACACATAGCAGAAACCTCCCGCTCGAAGTCCAGAGAAGTGAGAGGACAGTGGAGAATTTTCTTTCCACCTCTAATTCCGTCCTCATTTCTGAAAGGGGATGCTGACTTGCAACTCCATAGTGCCTGCAGGTGCAGCTGACAAAGATGCTTGCAGTTTCCACAAGCCAGTGTTTTCTGCTGAGTGAGATGGAAATACGACAGGTGAGGGCCTGACATTCTCCTGCCTAGAAAATCCACGAGGAAATAAGGCCCCTTTCTCAGCATGCAGTGTTCAGAGGAAGACATGAAGATTACATCCATCAGTGCTAATAACAGTAAACAAGTGTGAATGATGCCAACACTTGATTTAAAACACCACATAGGCAGGGGACATCTATTGTGGGCTGGTAACACCAATGAGTCATAATTGAAATCAGCAGCAAAGACAGGATAATTGCATATCCAATCTGAAGACAGACTTCTTCCTGTTTGTTTTATTTTACCTTCACTTTAATTTCCTTATAGTGTCACAATCTAATTCCATTTAATGAAGGGGGAAAGGGTAAGGAAAAGAAAAATTTAATAAATTTCTACGAGTAGGATTATTTGACAACAGATGGGCTGCCTCCTGACAGAAGGAGTTTTACGTGTGAAGAATTCTAATTTAGGCCTTTTCCTGCCATGTTAGTTTCATGCTAAAAGTTTCAAAGCTAAAAACCAAGTCATATTGACAGAATAACACTTCTGGAGTGTTTACTCTTGGTAAGGTGCCCCTCTTAACTCCATTAATACCTATAATTTTACTATCTTTAGAGCTGGATCTAATGAGGAACAAAGACAGAAACAAACAACAGGTTTAGACACAAAGAGAGATGACATAACTTGTCTAGGATCACAGACAGATCTAGATGTGCCCAAAGTGGGACTTGTACAATGTCTTACTCCATTTGCATTGTTATAACGGAATACCTGAAGCTGAGTAATTTATAAAGAAAAGACGGTCCAGGCATGGTGACTCACATCTGTAATCCCAGAACTTTAGGAGGCTGAAGCAGGAGGATCGCTTGAGGTCAGGATTTTGAGACCAGCCTGGGAAACTCAGCAAGACTCTGTCCCTAACATTTTTTTTTAATTAACTGGGCATGGAGGCATGCACTTGTAGTCCTAGCTACTTGGGAAGTTGAGGTGGAAGGGTGGCTTGAGCCTAGGAGTTTGAGGCTGCAGTGAGTTATGATTGCACCACTGTACTCCAGTCTAACAGAGCAAGACCGTGTCTCTAATTAGAAAAATAAAAGGAAAAGAAAAGAGGTTTATTTGGCTCACAGTTCTTCAGGGTGTACAAGAAGCATGGTACCAGCATCTGCTTCTGGTGAGGCCTCACGGAGCTTCCATTCATGGTGGAAGGGGAAGGGGAGGGGCTGCGTGCACAGATCACATGGTGGGAGAGGAAGCAAGAGAGAGAGGAGAGGAAGGTGCCAGGCTCTTTTTAACAACCTGATGTCCTGAGAAATAATAGAGCAATAACTCATGCATCACTGGGAAGACTGTACCAAGTCATTCATGAGGGATCCGGCCCATAACCCAAACGCCTCCCACCAAGTCCCACCTCCAACACTTGGGATCAATTTTCAATACGAGATTTGGAGAAGATAAATATCCAAAGTATATCATACCCTGAGAGTATGGCTTCAATGCCTCTGCTTGTCTTCAAAGCTGCTTCCAGACAGCATCTTAACGGGCACCAATAAATATCCCCATATTCTAAACCAAGGTTTTCCAACCTTAATACTAGTAGCATTATGAACGGGATAATTCTTTGTTCTGGTGGGCTATCCTCTGCACTGCAGTATATTGAGCAGCATCTTGGACTTATATCCATTAGATGCCAGAAGCATCACCAATCTCCAGCTGTAACAACCCGAAGTATCTACATGCATAGCCAAATGTCCCTTGGAGAGGAAAACTTCTACCTCATTGGGGGCTAATGGTTTAGCTAGAGGAAGCATTTTAAATATGAGTAAGAAAAAAACATTAACTTAGAGCAGGGTTTATTAATGTCAGCACCATTGACATTTCGAATCAGATCATTGTTATGGATGAGTGTCCTACAAATTGTAGGATGTTGAACAGCAACCCTGGTCTTCACCAACTAAGTGCATTAACACCCTTCAAACTCACTGTGACAACTGGAAATGTTTCCTTACATTGTCAAGGAGGGTGCAACTGCCCATGACTGAGAGCCATGATTCTAAACCAAGGAGTGTGTCCACCAAGGCAAGACCTAGTAGTAGACTGTGGGGCTGGCCACACCATACTTGGCCCATCAGCCTTGTTCAGGCCTTATGGGGCACAGCAAAGACAGTGGTGAAGGATGAAGATGCTGGAGGGCTGGCCCTGTCAGCTATGATTGTGATGGAGCCAAATGTGAACCACACAGAAAGAAGTGCTCTTTCGTCATCTAGAAAGGGACTATACCCTGGTCTCACCTCTAGAGAACAGGTGAGAGTCACAGAAGAGTTTCAGCTGAAGTGATGGAGGGAGGAAAGAGACTCAACCCAAGTCAAATGAACTGCAGTGGGTGGAACTTGCCACAGAAACCCTGGAAGGCACAGATGCCTCCAAAGTAAAGTTCAACTGTGTACAGCTGCTGCTCCCAGAAGACAGTAGCATCACACTTTAACTCCACCACCAGCCACGCAAGAAGTTGCCTTTTCTTTTCATGGCCCCTCTCCCCTTAGTGAGGAAAGACGTCAACTTCACACTCCTTTCTCACGGAATGGTTGTCCTGTCTGTGGCTTTCCCAGGAAAGGAAAGCGAAAAAATTTTGTAATGGAGGAGAAATTGCAATCGACTGAACTGGATGGTTAAGATCCTTGACTGGCCAGAATTCCTATGCTTTACGCATGTTAGTCAGCCAAGGGTGAGGTTAAAGAAGGCTACTGATTAGATTGAGATGTAAGAATACATTTGCTGCCTATTTGTACTTTATTGAATCCAGCTAGCATGTACTTTACTAGAACCTCTTAGTGGGTAGACAGGAGTTGGGTAACTACCTAATGAAACATTTTACACCAGGCACTTACTAAGAGTTGCTTACTAACTTGACTACCTTAATCCTAAATAAGTGCTTGAAAGTGTATTTACTTTCACTGATAAGTAGTTAGTAAATTAATGTCAAAACATATACCTTCTCTGATGTTAGTCTTGCCCAATATTTTGGACATTTTAAAATACTTTTGAGAATACTTTTGGCAATATTTTTTATTTTACTTTGGTTGCTACAATCTTTGTCACAGTTCCTCTAATGAACGAGTCAATACTTTTAATAATCCCTCTCAATGTAGCTATAATTTTGCAAGACTTTCTCCACCTCTCACTTGGTTAACTGAACCAAGTGCTTTGGTTAAGTATGTAAATCCTATTTCAGAGAAAGGAGCTTCCCATGAAGGCACTGTCCTCTTCTTCCCTTGGGGAGCTTTATGCACAAAATTGCCTCTGTGTGTGAAGAGCACAGGAACAGACAGACAGATGAGTCAGGGAGAAGCGAGGTTGATGGAAGATGTTGGTATCGAAACAGCTAGAACTTGATTTGGAGCATTTTGGTTATTTCTGACTTATTCCTGACCTATACAGCAAAACCAGCAATGAAGCCATACGACTATGCACTTTGTAAACAGGACACTGAGTCCTGTTACAGATAGTTAGAGACATCTGACTGGGGCCAGGCAAGATGTTGATCAACATCAAGACTTGACCAGATTTTAGGAACTAAGAGCACACTGGGCTTTACCTAATGGTTCAATGTAGGCTTAAAAAACAGCTGACACATGTACCAGTGCCCAGGCACAAGGCACAGATATGAATTTTAGTAACCATGACAGACTTCTAAGGAGTCCTTGTCAATGAGGCTCTACTTCAAAGATGTCATGTTTGAGGGGCCATCGAGCTGGTGATTCACTGATATAAGGGCAAGGGTCAGGCAGGGTTTAGAATGAAAATCAAAGTACCCTGCTCTTTTAACCAGCAAGAGACCCTCAGAGTTCACTGGCATCTGGATCCCGTGCCCATCCTCACTATTTCTTTTCTGACATTTTGTATCCTAGCTTATCACTCAAGAGGAATTCAATGAGCACTTACTGTATATACATATGTATCCATAAGTGCCATTCATCAGACTGTGAATAAATACGAAAACTAGAGCCCCTTGTCTTACAATTAAACTTTTTTTATAAGCCCAGAACACACATTTCTGTACAAGATGACACATGAATAGACAACTAAAAGTGTCCTCAACCAAGTGAAAAATAATTAGGGCATCAAAGCCATCCAGAGATAGCTGGACGGTCACAGTGCCTGAAAGGATTCCCTGGAAAGTCAGATCCAGCTTAGTCATTCAAAGCAGCGCCTTCCCTGATGAAAAGAAGAGATCACAATGCAATCAGTCAAGCTTATCTGGGGTCCAGAGCCTTTGCAGAATCTCAGCCTGCCAGCCTGTGGCTCAGGTGTGCCCATCTAGATAAGAGTCCGACTTTGATATGTGCGATCACAACTTTCCTCTCATCCTTGCCTTTGGGGCGTTTTTCTGTGCTACTGAGTCTGATTCCAGTGGTTTTTCTCCCTGCCCTGGTCACCTAGGGACTGCAAGATAACAGAGGCATGGAGCTTCCACTTACACAGAGCAAAGCAGTCTGTGGGATAACGAACAGTCAGCCCCTTGAAGCTCTGTCAGAGGTACTCAAAGACTTTCCCATTTACCGGTGCAGTTTCTGAGGAATCTGATGCTATGTGGACCTGCCCACAGAAATAACAATCCTCACCCTTTTCACCGCTTTTTTTTTTTTTTTTTGAGACAGAGTCTTGCTCTGTCACCCAGGCTGGAGTACAGTGGCGTGATCTTGGCTCACTGCAACCTCTGCCTCCCGGGTTCAAGAGATTCTCCTGTCTCAGCCTCCCAAGTAGCTGGGATTATAGGAATGCACCACCATACCCAGCTAACTTTTGTACTTTTAGTAGAGACAGGGTTTCACCATGTTGGCCAAGCCACTTGTACTCCTTCGCTCAAGTGATCCACCGGCCTCAGCCTCCCAAAGTCCTGAGATTACAGGCGTGAGCTACTATGCCCGGTCTATCCTCATCCTTTTTTAAAAAACTGAAGTAGAAGTATGGAGAATATAGCCAATTCTTGTGTAGATAATCAATAACACCCTCTTAAATAAAAATCATATTTACAAAAAAAGCACGAAAGAAAAAATTGTATGATTAGCTAATGTGGTCAGAAGTTAGTAGTCCCATTTGTTGCTCCTATATAAATCATGTGGAACTTAAAATTCCTCTATTTTTAGTTTCTGCTTTTTTGGGGGTGGGGTTGGAGGAGGTTAGATTAACAAATGAAGCCACACTGTGACGATTATTCATATGTAATACAAATATGTATATATATCTATATATATAAATTATAGATAGATACAAACATATATGAAGTAATTTTTATGTTTTATACATATGTTTACAAACTCAGAAAAGTTATATACGTTATATGTATCAATACCTCATACGTATTGATATTCTCCCATGATTCAAAGGGATTTTAATAAAGGTTGATTGGGGTATGACTTGCAAAACCTATAAGCAAAATAAAATTTTCAAAATATGCTTACAAATTAAAAAAATAAAAAAAGGTAGTATATATTACATGATCTGTATTTCATAGTTTTAATATATATCACAGATTTACATTTGTAATAAAAAATTTATAAATTATACACATTTAATATATAAAATTACATATATGTGTATACATATATAGAAAATAGCCTTTCCGTGTGGCAGAGACTCTTACTAGCACTGTTTGTATAGTAACTCTTTTGATCCTCAAAACACTGTAAGACTCAATTATTTTAAAGATGAGAAAAATGAGGCCCAGAGAGGTTAAGTCAACTAATCAACAACACACAGCTCATGAGGCTCTAATACAGCATTGGTTTTGCCACAGGTAGAGAAGCCTGAAAGAAAACATTGTGTGATACGCCAATGTGGTCAGTTTTCAGAACTCCCATCTGTTGCTCGGATATAAGTCATGCGGAAATTGAAATTCCTCTACTTTTAGTCTCTACTTAGGTATAAACATAAAGTGGAAGAGACGCACATCCAAGCTGCCTTAGTCTAACTTCACTTAATACAACATCTTTAAGCTCTTTGCATTTTTCTTTGATATTTCCAGGAATGCTGTCTCTTGTTAAGGAAATTCTCTCAATTTATGAAATGTAATTGTGCATCTTTAGGCCACCCCTGTAATCCCAGCACTTTGGGAGGCTGAGGTGGGTGGATCACCTGAGGTCAGGAGTTCAAGACCCGCCAGGCCAACATGGTGAAACTTTGTCTCTACTAAAAATACAAAAATTAGCTGGGCGTGGTGTTGGGCTCCTGTAATCCCAGCTACTCAGGAGGCTGAGGCAGGAGAATCACTTGAACCTGGGAGGAGGAGGTTGCAGTGAGCCAAGATTGCGCCATTGCACTCCAGCCTGGGTGACAAGAGGGAAACTCCTTCTCAGAAAAAAAAAAAAAAGAAAAGAAAAAAAAAATGTAATTGTGCATCATTTTATCATGTCCCCTATGGTTCCTTTAAGAAAACAATTTTATTCAGACACCTTTTTCAGCACCTAGCACCATGTGTATGAAACACTTGGCTGACACTATCACAAGATATGAAACTGATTTTGTGTCACATTAAATTGTTGGTAGAATATGCCAAAAAATCATTCCCAGAAGCTCTGATGACTCAGACATACAACCAAGGCATAGTAGATTATTTTTTCCAACAGCTAAAATGGCACAGCCCCATGGCAGTTGTATTTTAAACATTGGGAAAAAAAAGAGGGAAGAAAGATCATTCTCTTGGCCTACTTGCTTTGAAAATATGGCACTCTTTAGAAAAATCAAATACAAAATATAAGTAGAGAAATTGATACGGGGTGCATGTTTTCAAAACTTTTGCCCAGAATAGGACTTCAAACATTTTATAGGGCATATCTGCAACGTGCAGTTGAAATGTTCATAGTTTTCATTTTAATAAAATGCAAATGCATGGATTCGTGTTAAGTAGATTCTACTGAAAACTCTGCACAATTTGCCTACTCAGTGCTGTAGAAAGCACTGCATCTTTCTGCTTTGTACTCACGCACTGTCGTCTCCCTTGTTGTAGAGGAAGCTTCTGAACAGCCTTTTCCAGCAATGAGCCTGAAAGCAAACTAAAACTCAAGTTGCCACCAAGATGACCTAGGCCTGAATACCCCCGCTGATCTTTTGTGGTTGATCAGTCACACTTGGTTCTGAAAGAGAAGAAATAACCATTTTTTCTGTCTACCGTTGGCCAATGGCCTTAGTTGCAGCTTGAACACTCTTGTGAAAGCATAAGCTCTCCCAGCTGGTTTAAATGCTGTAGGATTAATTTTCAACCTAAATAAATCTAAGTATAATTTTCTGTATCTAATAACCTAAAAAGCTGCCAGTCATCTTGTTTTCTAACCTGTTTCTCTTAGAATCTTTAAACATATTTTGATACCTCAGCCATGCTGTCACTTTAAAAATAACTATGATAACTTTGGCTTGCTCATAACCTTTTTAAAATAAGCAATATTCAATCATCAGAACCAAGAAAACATGAGATTAATTTGTTAAATAAGGTTTATTTGTGCACGCTTCTGGCTCTCACAAACTAGAATCATTTACCTGTTAAAAAAACTAAGGTTGAATGCATGAAAATCAAACTTAACAATTGAAAGTAAATGATGAGATATCTTTTGTCAATATTTTTCTTTTGCATGTCATCTGGTTCTTCAAACCCCAAAAGAACAAATGCACATGAATTTATCCCTTAGTGTTTCAAGGGCATGCATTAGATTTACACTATTATTGCTGGTTGGCTCTTGGGGAATTTCAGACCCTACTCCTGAATGTGGCTTGCATGTTCAATCGCCATGGGAAGAAAACAAGAAGTAGGAACGATATTGCTCTACGGAGTTTGGCTACAACAGAAAATGTCATTACTCTGCAAAAATTAACCTAAGCCCTTTGTTCTAGGAAAACATGGCCACAATGATCAGAATCACAGAACAAATATGTCAATGTGGACAAATCTGAGTCAGCCATACAGAATGTAACAACAAAACCAAGAGTCAAAGACATTAATATGGGCCATCCCTATCCAAGCTACGCTCATGGACGAAGGGGTCCTGGGCTACAAATGGAATTCTCCCATCCTTAAGATGCCTGCATCTCTCCAATGCAGATGGTGTCTGCTGACTGGCCACAGAAGATGCCTCCCAGTACGTGAGTTACACAACTCCTCTTTTTTCCAGCTTTCCTGAATTCTAAAGAACCTGATTAAAATTAACTCCCACTGAAGATTGTGTTGACTATAGGATATCTCTTTTCTGCAACAAATAAAATACTGGCGTTGGGTTTCTTAGAAAAATGCCTGGAGATTAATGGGATAGACTCTCCCGTATAGTCTTTATTGAGACTCCAGTATTATCTCCAGCTCTCTGTAGGATTTCAGGCATGTTACTCAGTTTATTTAATTCTCAATTACTCACAAAAGAGAAAAACAGCCCTTGTTGGTCAGCAGCTGACCTGGCAATGTACCCTAAGCCCTGGCAATGCTGGGAGTTGGTCTGTGCCTTGTAGCTAGGTTGTGCCATTGTCCTGTTGAACATAAAAAAAAAAAAAAAAATCATGGAACAGCAACACCAGGCAAAATCACTGTGTGATCATGATAGAACAAGACAAAATGAAGACCACACTGTGATCATGTCTGGACACTCACACAAAAAAGGTGGTTAAAGGTGGTTATCCAAACACTCAAACATGACCAAGTGTCCACCTGTCCTGGCTGTCATCAGTGGCTGTTGTTTCTTTGCCAACCACTGCTTTAACCCATGCTTCACTTTTCCTTCTCTTACATGAGATTGAATAAGATAACCAGTCATAGAATTGCCCACACTTCCTGATAGCATCAATTGCAAAGCCAAGCCTAGTTTCCCAGAATCCTCTGTAAATCACTTAACACAAGTCCCAATTATCTCTTTCTTGTACTGAGACATCCCCTACGGTACATGGTACATATTCTTCCTTGTTGTAAACAGTCAACAGAGGTGGGAGGAACACCTGAGTTCATGAGTTCAAGACCAGCCTGGGCAACATAATGAAAACACACCTGTAAAAATAAAAAAGCTAAAAATTAGCCGAATGTGGTGGTGAGCAACTGAAGTACTAGTTACTCAGGAGGCTGAGGTGGGAGGATCGCTTGAGCCCAGGAGTTGGAGGCTGCAATGAGCTATGATCACACCACTGCACACCAGCATGGGGAGCACAGCAAGACCCTGTCTCTAAAATCAAACAATAATAAAATATATAGAAATACATAAAAGAGTCAATAAACCCAAGTTTATTCAAGTATAAGGGGACTCTGGTGGTATTTTTTCAAAGAAAATAAAGATAATAGTAATGGTCTCATAGGATTTTTGTAAGAGAGAGATGGGATAACAGATGCCATTTCAGAACAACATATTTGGTAGTTACAAAGTGAGTTACAAGCATGGCATTATCATTATCATACCGGTATCTGGAGAAATGTATTAGCCAAAGTTGGCATCCCTGAGTAAAACTAACAGTGTGCTAGGGTCAATGAAAATTTTCTCTTACTCTAGAGTCTAAGGGTTTCCATAGACTGTTGCAAACTCCCCAACTGTTATACAACTTGCTGGGTCATCTCACTCAGTTTTTTCAGACAATCAAGGTTTTTCTCAATTGTTGATATTTAATTGAATCAAAATATGTGACCCCCTCCCTAGTCCTAGGGATATGAGTTAACATTGCCAAAAATACTATACTCTCAGGAACACTAAGCAACACCGGACAGCTCTCGCTTTTTGCAGGATTCTCTCCCATATACAGGTAAATGGCACCACTCATTAAAGAAGTGGAAAAGAAGCTCTAGCATTAAGTATTTTTTTTTCACTTAAGAAGAAGTCCTGACCGATATCAATCACTAAGGCAACAAATCCAAATGGCAGGTGCCTCTGGAGAGAAACCAACTGGATTCCAATGATATCTCCAAAGATTACCAGTCAGGTTATCAATAAGAATGAACTTAAACTTTACTTTACTGTTGTAAAGGGGAATTAAAAAAACATAGCACCTTCTCTTTATATTGCTTTTGTGAACTGAATTGGGCATTGCATGTAAATATCTTAAGTAGGACTGGAGGACGGAGTGAAAGCCATCTTTTTTAATTACTTGTAGTATCAGCATAATTATAAAACATTTTAGTTCTTTAATTTTCCTAATTAGTTTGAACTATACATCATAACCCTAAAGAAAAAAGCAAAGTCTTTTTTCCTAAAGTTTCATAAATAATTTTACCATACCCCAAGCCAGCAAAAGCCATAATAAAAAGGTTTGTTAATTAGTCTGTCAGCTATACAATACACATTTTAATATTAGCAAGTATTGATCTGAAATATAATTAAAATACTTAAGTCTAAAAAAAACCCTAGTTACCACTGCAAGAATTTGCTATAGTTATGGATAAGTAGAAGGTTTTTACTTCTGTGGTGGTTCTTTTAACCTTATAGCAATTCACTGGAATTTTCTCTTTAAAAAGCTATTAATAGAAATATATTCTATTGGAAATGCTGTCTTTTGCCATTTATTGAGTTGTTTATTATCAATATAATACATTTGAACAAATTTTAGAGGTACATGTGATATGGTCCTACCTGTAAACAATATGTCATGATCCAATCAGATAACTGGGATATGCATCTTCTCAAATATTTAGCTTTTCTTTGGGTTAGGAATATTCTAATTCTTCTCTTCCAGCTATTTTGAAATATACAGTTCCACACTGCATTAACCAATCCTAGAACTTATTCCTTCTATCTAACTGCATTTTTGTACCCCTAAACCAACTTGTATTTTCTTACAATGTCAATTAGTATGTCTTGCATAGTAAATCATATTAATAGGAGAATAGCTTTGTTTTGTGTGTTTTAATTTCCTTCTCCTCTGTGTAACCAAACATCTCCAGACATTTATCTTCCTTTGGCTAAGAGAACAATATAAAAATTTGTTTTATATTGTTTCTTCCTGTTGATACCTTCTCTTTAGGTCAGGTAGACATCTCAATTCTAAGACCAAAGATCAGTTCCACTTTGGAAAATGGTTTGGTAATTACTAACCTAAGATATCCATGCCCCTTCACAGACATTCTGCAAGTTTATGTGACACATCTGATGTATGAATCCTGTCTAAAGATCTAACATTTAACAACTATAACACATGGGGCATTTATTAGATGGTGAGTACTGACTCAGATAATATTTACAGACACGTACAAGGATGTTTGATCTACAGAAACCTCCCCTGCCACAGCTTGCCATGACTTTATCTGGAAGATGACTTCCCAATGAATACCCTTATTTCTGAGTAAGAAAACATTCTAGAACTGGCTTTTTCACCCCAGAATGATTTATGCGTGCGATGTGCCACGTGTATTAATCCATTCTCATGCTGCTAATAAAGACATACCCGAGACTGGGTAATTTATAGAGGAAAGAGGTTTAATTGACTCACAGTTTCTCAGGGCTGGGGAGGCCTCAGGAAACTTACAATCATGGCAGAAGGGGAAGCAAACATATTCTTCTTCACATGGCAGCAGCAAGGAGAAATGCAGAGCAAAGGGGAGAAAAGTCCCTTATAAAACCATCAGATCTTGTGAGAACTCACTCACTATCACAAGAACAGCATTGGGGTAACTGCCCCCATGACTCAATTACCTCTCACTGGGTCCCTCCCACAACATGTGGAGATTAAGGGAACTACAATTCAAGATGAGATTTGAGGGGACCACAGCCAAACCACATCATTCTGCCCCTAGTCCCTCCCAAATCTCATGTCCTCACATTTCAAAACACAATTGTATCCTTCAAACAGTCCCCCAAAGTATTAACTCATTCCAGCAATAACTCAAAAGTCCAAGTTCAAAGTCTCATCAGAGGCAAGGTCTGCCTAAGATCCTGTACAATCAAAAGCAAGTTAGTTACTTCCAAGATACAATGGGGGTACAGGTATTGGGTAAATACACCTGTTCCAAATGTGAGAAATTCACAAAAATGAAGGGGCTACAGATCCCATGCAAGTCCGAAATCTTGCAAGGCAGCTAAATTTTAAAGCTCTAAAATTATCTCCTTTGACTTCATGTCTCACATCCAAGGTATGCTGATGCAAAAGGTGGACTCCGACGGCCTTGGGAGCTCCGCCCCCATGACTTTGCTGGGTAAATTCCCCTGCCCCCAGCTGCTTTCATGGGCTGGCATTGTCTGTGGCTTTTCCAAGCTCATGATGCAAGCTGTTAGTGGCTCTACCATTCTGGGGTCTGGAGGACGGTGGCCCTCTTCTCACAGCTCCACCTGACAGTACCCCAGTGGAGATTCTGTGGAGGGGCTCCAACCCCACATTCCCCTTCCACCAGATACCCTAAATCTTCTCTCTCAAGTTTAAAGTTCCACATATCTCTAGGGCAGGGGTAAAATGCCTCCAGTCTCTTTGGTAAAACATAGCAAAAGTCACCTGTATTCTGGTTCCCAAAAAATTACCCATATCCATCTGAGACCACCTCAGCCTGGACTTCATTGTCCATATCACTATCAGCATTTTGGTCAAGGCCATTCAACAAGTCTCTAGGAAGTTCCAAACTTTCCCACATCTCCTTGTCTTCTGAGCCCTTCAAACTGTTCCAACTGGGTAACTGCCTGTTACCCAGTTCCAAAGTCACTTCCACATTTTTGGGTATCTTTACAGCAGCACCCCACTCTCAGTAGCAATTTCCATTATCATGCTACTAATAAAGACATACCCGAGAGTGGGTAATGTATAAAGGAAAAAAAGTTTGACTCACAGTTCAGCATGGCTGGGGAGTCCTCAGGAAACTTACAATCGTGGCGGAAGGGGAAGCAAACATGTCCTTCTTCACATGGTGGTAGCAAGGAGAAGTGCCGAGCAAAAGGAGGAAAAGCCCCTTACACAACCATCTGATCTCATGAGAACTCACTATCATGAGAAAATCATGAGGGTAACCAACACAAGATTCAATTACTTCCCACTGGCTCCCTCCCATGACACATGAGGCTTTTGGGAACTACAGTTCAAGATGACATTTGGGTGGGGACACAGCCAAACCATATCACCATGCCATCTAGTAAAATGGTCAGGCACTTTTAGACATACAAAATTGGCTATGTAAACTGTATAAACCAAGTCAATGGAGTAAAAATAAAAGAGAATCTGTGTTTGGTGTAGAATAAGTAGAAATATATGAGGTTCAATCAACATGCTTACTAAGAAATAGCATAATTTAAATTACTTCTTGTGACGCTTAGAAAGAGACACATTTTTAGAGCAAATCACTGACTTATAAACCACTATCATAGACAATTGCTGGAAGAAAATTTTTCACCTGCAGAATGAAGTGTGTTCATGAAAGGTACACCTATTGGTTTTAGATCAGTGGGGTTTGAAATAAAAGCATTTAATTTTTCAATTTTAAAACTATCATGTTGTGGACCATTTCAGAAAAAACTAGAAGACCTGAGAGCCTGGGAGCTCATTCAGAGTCATGCTTTAAAAAAAAAAAAATATGGAAACCACTAAGTGTACATTCACCATCAAATCCTGCCTGAACTCTTGGGAAGGTCAATCAGCTACTAATAAAACTTTGTTGCAAACCAGAACTCTATAAAGAAATAAAGGAAAAATCCAAGGTAGAATACATTGATTTGATTTTCTAATAGTAGAAACATTTAAACATCACTGTTGTTGTGTTTTAATCTCATTTGAAAACAAATGCAAATTTGACAACATGAGCACTCACCACTAAGGGGTGTAGAATATATCTAATTTGTTACCTAAGAAACTTGAAAGGAACTAGTAGAATCTCTCTTTAATTCCCATGTTAGGGTGGAAGCTCCCCTAAAACCAGGAAACATGTGCAATGACTTCCTGTAGGGGGTGCACGGCAACACATTCAAGCTAATGTAGAAGATATTTGAGGTCGAGGTATGGAAAAATACTGAGGCGTGGTGTGCATGTTGTTTGTGCATGAGACTATAACTCCTTGTCCCTGAAAACAGGACAGGGAGTAGTATGTGTGATAAATAGTGCTGAACACAGCCTCCTAAGAACGTGGTTTGAGTGTTTTTTACAAGGTCATACATGCCTCCTGACCCGACCGCAAACAGCCACCTGGTGGATGTCTTTTGTTCATCTGAATTGTAGTTTAAACAAGCTCTCTCAATAAATATTCGGGTGGATGGATCTTGGGGTGGCACTCTCTCAGAAGAGCTGTTCCCTGCCCCGTTCAGCTGGAATTGTCTGAGTACTTCATTTTCAGCGTTCACTGCAGCTATAAGCTGCACTTGCCTGTTTACGTCTGAGCTCAAAAGACATTCATTAAATCAATAAAAGAGATTTAAAATAATTAAACGTTTTTGAACTTCCATACAAACGTGCCTCTTACATACCTAAAATAAATACAAAACAGATAGGGACAGGAGGCAGGGAAATTCTGGGCAGAAGAGAATGGGTTCCCGGTGAGAGCCCCGCCCTCAAGCCAAAAAGTATGCAACCACGGCCCAAAGTGAGAATTTACATTCCTGTTTTCCCACTCAACTGTTGCCTTTTCCAAAACCACCCATGGCCCGCCCTGCACCACATCCTGTGTCCATAAAAACTCCAGGCATAGCTTGGAGAGGGGAGAAGCAGTTGGACATTGGAGATTATGGTTGGACATCAGACAGAAGTGGCTTGACTTCAGAGGGACAGCTTGATGGCATAGCTTTGGAGAGGATTCTGGCCGGGGATAACGAGACTCCTGGGGAAGATTATCTTCCCACTCCATCCCGTTTTCAGTTCCCCTTCCTGCTGAGAGCTACTTTCACCAGCAATAAAATCCCCTGCATTTACCATCTTCAATTTGTTCATGTGACCTCATTCCTCCTGGACGTCAGACTGTTGCGGGATCAAGAGGACCAGAGAGAGACCTTGGGGTGTATACAGGAGGATATCTTTATTACTGAGTGCACTCTGACCCAGTAGACTCAATGTCCAACGACTGGGACTGGAACAAAGACAGCACTTGACTTTCATACACACTTTACAAAAGGGGGTGGGTTAGCTTGAAGCAAGCTTACAGTGGCGTGAAAGCGGGGATACAGAGGCAGGACAAACTCAGGACTGCACATGACCATTGCCAAGCAACCCTGATGTCTGTTATCTAGGTTTTGCTCTAAAGTGCCTTGCACTGGTTTATTTCATAACCTTCACTACGGTGCCCAGGTAGCTATAGTTCAGGCCTAATCAGGCTTCTCACGACCTTCATTGTACTTTTTGGATAAAACACAATACTTGAAGTCACTAGTTACAGAGAACAGGAATCTATAAACTCATTCCATAAAACAAAGGAAAATTTGTTTTTCTTCTTCCTATGTTGAGGGAGTGCTGGGAGAGTCTCCAGAGCACATCAGATAATATTATCTATTATCACTTTTCCTGGGTCTGGGCTGTGCCTGTTGCTGCCTCTGGGACAAGTCAGCCTAATACAGGAAAATTTATTTCTCTTTCTTTTTAATTTTATTTTTCTTTAATTTCCCTCCTCAGGACAAGAACTTGGGTGCCATGAATATGGGTGCAAAAGGCTGTCACACTGACCCTCCACTGAGCTGTTAACACTTACGCTGTCCACGGATGGCAAAGCCAAACAGGCAGTGTAACACTTCCTCTGGGGCTTCAGCGGTTGCAGGCTACCCTCTACTAGATGCTGCCGTGGGGCTGGTATGAAGTTCATTCTTGCTGGAGCCCAAAATTGCTCGCCCTGGCTCCTGTACCTGCTCACTTGTGCTTCCCCTCCCACAAGGGGTGGAGCAGCGAGTGAGCAGAGTTCACCCCTGCTGGCCCAGAAGCAGCCGGCTACTTCCAGCACCAGTGCACTCCAGTTCCCACCCGTGAAGGGGTCAGGGAAATACCCTGTTTCACTAAGAAACTTGTAAAGAAGTAGTAGGGTCTTTGTTTATTTCCCATGTTGAGGTAGACGTTCCCTAAAAACAAGAAACAAGTGTAACAAGTTGTCTGTTTACATCTGACCTCAAAAGACATTTATTAAATGAATGAAAGGAGATTTAAAATCATTTAATGTTTTTGAACTCCTACACAAATGTGCCCCTTGCATATGTAAAATAAATACAAAATCACATTTATTAATTATGAATTTTGTGTCCCTTTGCGATCCTATGCTCTGTCATTTTACAACTACATTTAAAAGATAAAACACAACTTAAGGGAAAAATGAAAATAAAACTTGTCCTCATACACTAGATGTTTCTCAAATGGATACTACCTCTTTTGATGACAGCAAGAGTGTCTGTACTCACAAACAGCAATATGTTAAGCACATCGTCTATTCACAGAAATAGTACAAGTTACAGAGAGGAAATGAAAATAAAATGTTTCATTTGATAGGAATGGTGAAGCAGGAAATGAGAAGAGTAGAAAATGAACAAAGGCGTGCTTTTCTTTTTCTATCTCTAAACATTAAGTGATGCCAATTTGTTATTTTCTTCTTGGAACTGCATGGGTAGGGTTTTGGAAACCGGAAACTGCTGGATCAAATAAGGTTCTTGGCTTATGCACTTCTAACCCTGTTTCCCCCATTCCCTGGGGCTTCAAGATCATTCACACAAAAGGCATGCTTTTGAATATTAGGTAATACTTTCTCCTGCTGGTAATTTGCTCTGCAGATTGTAATGCTTCACGTTCCTAAGAATTGACAGAATGTTGCTCTTTAGGGGTAAATGTAGCCCACTGAGAAGAGGGTCAAGATGAAGGATCAGGATTCAATTAGATGTTTCAGAATTTATATGAGATATTATCCCATGTGCCTATCAATATTGCAATCCAGCAAGAAAACAACACTTGGTTAGATGTTTCTGGAACTGCACTAGTTTACTTATCCTGATATCACAAGATAAGTGCTTTTTTTCAATTATATTTTACCTTCAGATTATTTGGAAAAACTAAAACAAATTCAAACAAAACAAAACAAACTACAAAAGTGAGACAAGGCAGTGAATGGGGATTCTGTCGTAGTGCAGATCCCGGGGACTCTCTTACTGGCACGATGAACGGTTAATAGCTCTGCTGCATTGCGGAAGTAAAATGCATTCCTCCAAAAAAATGGACCAATGAAGACATAGCTTGGGCCTTTAAAGTCATGTCAAGCAATGGTTGAAACTACAAGGGATACATGCAATCTGAGTGCCAACTGTCATCAATACAACAAAGACATTTGAGATGAGGATGTGTCCCTGAGTGGCATTTAGCTTCCTCCCAGAGAAGTGAGCCTTTGGCTGTCTGCATCGGAACCGTCAACACACAGCCCTAGGTGGTCCTCACTACCCAGCTGTTGGGACTCAGAAACCCATACTCCAAACTATGGTACTTTGATGTGCTGAACTGAAGAAGAAGCCTCAAGGTCTCTCTCATCTTCTCCCACTCCCTCTTGTCAACCCTCTGTGACCCCCAAAGCACAGGAGGAAGTCGTTTTCTGAAGCTGTTTATCTGCCTAATGTCTGGATCCATCAAAGAAAAAAACAATGACCTCTGGTCCCTTCCCCGAGATTCTAGTAACTGAACTCATGTCGCAGGAAGAAAGACTGAAGTCTGTCAACACACTTGGACAGACTTTTGTGACAAACCACTGTCTGCTCTGCAAGCCCAACAGACTTTGTTCTAAGCCACTGTATGTTCTTCAAGCCCACTTAATTCCCCTAAAAATCATTTACTGTTCCCCTAAGTATCATCCAGGAGTCCTCACCTCCCTTTCCTCTAGGAAGTAGAGTATATAAGCATATCTACCCCATTAAGTTATGGGGTAATCATTCTCCTACTCCTTCCTGCCAAGCTATCCACATTAAAGGAAATTTGCACGCCTTTTCTTCAATTATTCTGCCTTTTTAAAGTTGATTTTTCAGTGAACCCTCAGAGGGGAAAAGGGAAGTTTCTACTAGGTGCCTACACAGCCAACAGTTTTGATTAAATCTTATAGGATAGATTTTTGCACAGTGTTCAAGCCGGAGCCAGGAACAAAGCACAGGTTCTATGAGTCAATAATGATGAGAAAATAACTCAAGTCTAAGGGGTGAAAATAGGAAAACCTGTCACCTTAATACAGTGTGTATTTTCCACAGTGGGAAGGAAAAAGTGTGGGCAGATATCTAATAGTTGCACATGCAGCTGAAAATATAAAGTAATCTAAATACCAGATCCAAATGCCAGATAAACAATTCTTGCAGTAAAAATCATCCACTAATAGTCCCAAATTTTATTATAAACCAAGTAAATGTAAGTAATGTATTGGCATGTGGTTTAAAAAGTGAATAATTTGCGCAGATGTGAATAATACACTTAAAGTTAGAAAAACTAGACCAAAATTAGACATCAAACATCTTCATCATCCTAAAAACAATTTTATCTTCCCAAATGTACTTCATCTCAAACGAGCTATTTTACCCACCTCTCTTCAGCATGGGGCTTATCTGTGGTCTTGTAACTAGAAATTATATGGCATTAAAGAAGATTACCAACTTTATCTTTCCCTTCTCTGTTAAAAGTCATCATTTTTAAGTAATTATAATAAAAGATGAAAATGAATGAAATTTTGAAACATGTCAAACAGCAGCATATGTTGGCAGAGATGCTGAGAAAAGGGTGCAGTTATACACTGTTGGTGGGAAGGTAAATTAATACCACCTCTATGGAAAACAGTATGGAGATTCCCCAAATGACTTAATAGAAGTACCATTTAGCCCAGCAATCCCACTTATGGGTTTCTACTCAAAGGAAAAGAAATGGTTCTGTCAAAAAGACACCTCCACTCATATGTTGATCACTACACTAATCACAACAGCAAAGTCATGAAATCAACTTAAGTGTCCCTCAACAGATGACTGGATATATAAATGTTTATATATGTCACGGTTTATATATCCATGGAATACAACTCAGTAGTAGTCATAAAAAAGAATGAAATTATGTCTTTTGCAGCAACATGAATGAAACTGGGTAGAGGCCACTATCCTAAGTGAAATAACTCAGAAAGTCCAAAACCCATGTTCTTACTTATAAGTGGGGGCTAAACAACAGGTACACGTTAACATACAGAGTGGAATAATAAACACTGGAGACTATAAAATGTGAGGAGGTGGAAACAGGAAGAAGGGGCATGAAGGATGAATACTACCTACTGGATATCGGTTCCACTATTCAGGTGATGGGTACACTAAAAGCCCAGACACCACCACTATGAATATACCCATATAACAAAACTGAATTTGTCACACCCGTAAATTTATAAACATTTTTTAAGCAAAAAATAAAAGGCAAATAAAAGCGTGTTTGCTTAAAACATGTTATTATTTTGTTCTTAATTTTATTTCTTAAAACATGTATTTTGTTAGTAAGTATATATATTTGCTAACAAAATAGTGGAAGCAAATACAAAATATACCATGTAGCTGTGAGCCCAGGGCCCTGTAAGGGACATGCTTGCATCATGCAATTTCTGACCATATGACAAATGGAATGGATAGAAGCTAGATACATATAGAATTTTCTCCTTTCTGCAAGTTCACAGTTTCAAAGAAATTTCTTAAAGTCTTTCCCTGGTCGAAAGCATGGAAATTTAATTATCAGCTCAAGTTTGCTCTGAGATCAAATGGAGACACTGGGGTTGTGAACAGTCAAATCCTAAGCTAAAATGCCTCTGAAAGTAACAGATAAGGAAGAAGAGAGCCCTGGGAACAGTTTAGTTTAGTCTTCCATGTCAGGATGCTGAGGGGTACATTGACATGTTTTGTTTGATTGTTGTTTAGTTTGTTTATATAACCCTTTCAGGACCTTTTCTACACTTTTAAAGAGAGCATCCCAGTGAAGTATGTGACAACTTCAGACTTTATTTTTCTTCTATTTAAGATGAAATTCACATAACATAAAGTGAACCATTTTAAAGTGTACTGTTCTGTTCGATGGCATTTAGTACATTCGCATTTTTGTGAATCTGTCTTTAGAAATTTTTCATGTTCACAAACTGAAACTCTGTAACCATGACACGCTAATTCCCTATAGTCCTGTTCCAAGCACCAGCAACCGCTAATCTACTTTCTGTCTCTGTGAATTGAATCCAAATATCCATCAAATGAAAAATAGATAAACATAATAGAATATGGTCTATCATACAATGGAATAGTATCCAGCCATAAACCAGCATACAGTACTGATTAATACATGCTACAATGTGGATGAACCTTGTAAACCTTGTAAACATTTTATTAGGAGAAAGAAACGTGATACAGAGTGTATGATTTCACTTATATGAAATATAAGATTATGTGAATACATAGAGATGGGTTTTTAAAAGTTACTTTATTTCTGCCACTCAAATATTACCATGTCCATTCCAATACTGCAGGATATGCGATACTGAACATGCTCTAACATGGTGACGTTACAAAGAGTCAATTAAATCACAGATACCATAATGATTTATTTTATTGTGATACAATACAGATAATATGAAATTGATCATTTTAACTAGTTTTTTGGTGTATAATTGAGTGGCCTTAAGAACAGTCACATTATTGTCCAGCTGTCCCCATCATCCGTCTCCAGAACATTTTATACCTTTCCAAACTGAAACTCTATCCATCAGGAAATAATTTTCCATTCTCTTTACCTCCCAGCCCCACACAAACACCATTCAACTTTTTGCCTCTGTGAATTTGACAACTCTGCGTCCTCATATTGGTAAAATCATACAGCATTTGTCCTTTTGTGACTAGCTTGTAGCTTAGTTCTCTTAGAATGATGTCCTCAAGTTTTGTTTATGTTGTAGCATTTATCAGAATTTCCTTTCTTTTAGGGCTGAATAATACTCCATTTCAGCAGTGTGTCTCTGTGTGTGTGTGTGTACACTTTTTTATCCATTCATCCATCAATGGACAGTTGGCTATTTCAAAAGTTCAGTTTTTAGCTATTGTGGATAACATGGTTAAGGACTGCATCTCTTTGAATTCCTGCTTTCAATTCTTTGGAGTATGTACCCAGAAGTAGAATTGTTGGATCACAGATGGTAGTTTTATGTTTATTTTTTTTAGGAACAGCCAAAGGGTTTTCCACAATGACTGTACCATTTTACATTCCCACCAGCAATGTGAAAGAGTTCCAGTTTCTCCACATCTCTATCACAACTTCTTATTTTACATTTACTTTATTAACAGCCATCCTAATGGATATGATTTCCATGAACTGAAAACATGATTTCTTGTGCATTACTGAGAATGTCAACAATTGAGATTTTCACTGTACTCGCCCAGGCTCCCAAGACTCAACAATGAACAAAACAAACAACAATTCATGCCCCTGAAGGGCTGACATTCTGGTGGGTGGGTATTGATCGGAAGAAAAGCAATTGAGTTGCAGTACAATTGTGGCCAAGATGGTCATAAATTTGATTGGAAACTGGATCCACTTCTGCCACTGTCAAGTTTTGTGACCCTGACCACAAGCCTTCATTTCTTCATTTGTCAAATGTGGTTGGTCGTCCAGGCCCATGGGAACATGTATGAAGACATAAACTACTTTCACAACACTGGGGGCCCCTATTTCAGCCAGATTCAAGAGAATCTGCTCTCTGTTCACAGAATGAACACATCTAAACCATAACTCTCTATCCTCCATTTTTCTTCTGTTTTGTCTCTCTTACATTTTCTGTTTAGCTTCTATGGTGATTTGAACTTGAGGCTCAGTTTCAAATGCATTCCATGTCCAGTTATTCCAATGAGATGGAGAATCACAAAGTGAAGCAAGTGGGATATATTTCTAACCATGAATAAGAGGTTGAAATGTCATGTTCTGATTAAGAGCAGTCAATTAGGGCTAATTTCCCGTAGGAGTACAGGTAAATATTATCTTGCCTATAACTTGCAGGTGAGTGACTACAAAACTTGCATTTATCTAGCAACCTTCAGTACCATTGTGCTGACTGCTGAGATCAGGAAATATCTCTTTGCTGCCTAGTTAGTGTTGTTCTCATTAATTCGGGGGTGGGAGTGGGGGTGCTTCCTGCTTCTAGACCCCTACCTTTAGACCTCCTGGATCTCCTCTATGAACCTGCAATTTAAAATGGTAGCCCCTAGCTCAATCGGCCTCCAGGACTCTAACAAAGACCCTTCCATCTGTTATAATTGATGAATGGGTCCGTAGTTTAGTGATCCTACTGCCTTCTGTATTAAGTATTTGAATTATACTTTTTGGACAATACGAATATATCAAAGTTCTTTTATTTTTTATTTTTATTGATTGATTGATTGATTGATTGATTGTGTGGACAGAGTCTTGCTCTGTCGCCCAGGGTGGAGTGCAGCAGTGGTACAATCTCAGCTCATAGCAACCTCCGCCTCCCAGGCTCCAGAGATTCTTGGGTCTTAGCCTCCCAAGCAGCTGGGATTACATGTTTTCACACCATGCCCAGCTAATTTTTGTATTCATAGTTGAGATGGGGTATTGCCATGTTGGCCAGACTGGTCTCAAATTCCTGGCCTCAAATGATCCACCTCCCATAGCCTCCCAACGTGCTGGGATAACAGGCCTGAGTCACTGTGCCCAGTCTCAAATATCTTTTTCTACATCAATTTAGGGATTACTCATTTCGAATCGCAGTAATCTCTATTTACCAAACAACAAGAAGAAGGTTTCAAATTTGAACTTCAAATGAATAAGCTCAGGATAAATTACAGGCAAGCACTACTAACTTCCTATCACTGGTATATTCAAAACTTAAATGAAAATTCCACTGCAAATCAAAGAATAGTAAATGGGACTCATTAATAATATCCTATTTGTACTCTTCCATCCATATCTTAAAAGTGTTTAATAATCTATTAATCTATACTTGCACCAGAACTATTATTCTGCAATATAAAGTATCTCAGAGTCAAAAGACTCTCTTAAATATGATAATAAAAAAGAAAGAAGTTTTGGTACTATAAAAACTTGCTGTTAATCTTACCCACAAGATACTTTATATTTAAACCAATAAGCTTGCCAACCTGTGGCAAATGAGAGCATTCATGCTGGCCAAAAGTAAGGCAAGTTTATTTCTATTCAAATGAATGAATCTCTACCAATACTCAACAGCTCAAATTCAGAAATATATATATATACATACACACACACATATGTATCTGCTTCTACAGTAGGAATTTCTGGCATCATCCTAGTAAAATTTTTAAAAGTCTATAGAACTTCTCTATAATGGCCATTTTTATTTTCATCAGTCAAACACTGCTGGAGATGCAATAAGATGATATCATGTGAAAGAAAAATATCTCTCCCGCCGACCAGTGAATTAAGATCTCATGAGGTTTAGGTATAATTTTTCTCCACCTAGGTCCTGTAATCCATGGCCTAAAGTTGGATCTCACGAGAATATAGGTCCTACCACCAGTAGAGGTCAAGGCAGCGTTAACACCATCTTCTGTAGAACACCTGACTTGTTCGAACGTTACGTAATCTTTACTCACCGGTCTTTAAAACCAGGAAAGGATGTTACATGATCTCTTCATGGTACCGTGGGGTGAAGAGAAAGTAAAAACAAAAAATAACACCATCTCACAAATCTTGGGTTCTGGCAAATCAGATATGTTCTAAAGAGAAGGCTATGAAACAGTTGAGTTTGGAAAAAAAAAAAAAAAAATGAGGCATTACAAGGCCATTCATTGCATTAAAAGTCCATGAGTCGTTTTAAAACTTGAGATATATTTGAATAAGTCCCTTTTTTAAAACCTGCATTAATCTTTGATTTTAATTTTTAAGAACCTCCATTTTCAGATGGCACATGCCCAAATTGCAATTCCAAGGCAGAGCATTAATAAGCATTTGTAATCAGACTTAATAATAGAAGGAAAAGGTGGGAACAATATAGCAAGGTAAAAGGTTTTGCTTTATATTTATAGCCTGTAATTTAGGAAGGAAGTGTGAAATATAGCTCTGCGTATTGCTGGGGCAAAAGCACAAGTTTTGTGGCCAATGGGGAAAAATGCTTTTATTCCTTGTCAAACTGATGGAGAAGTTTTAAAGGCTCAGGAAATAAACTTTTAGATACTGCATGACTACATTATTTGAAAGCAAAGAAGATGCAAGAAGGAGATGAAGAATCCCAGACTGTCCTCAGATCTTCTTGCCAGAGTGTGGCCTAGCAAGGAGAAAGCCAGGTGGCATCCTGAATACAGTGGCTGTGCACACATATGTCATGAAAACATCTGAAACACCTATATTCATACATACATATTGCAATAATGATGTGATGGGTGGAGTGGGTTGAGTAATATCCTCCAAAAATACATGTCCACCTGGAAACTCGGAATGTGATCCTATTTGAAAATAGGGCCTGAAGTTCGGGAGCAAGATGGCCAAATAGGAACAGCTCCAGTCTCCAACTCCCAGTGCGAGCGACACAGAAGACCGGTGATTTCTGCATTTTCAACTAAGGTACTGGGGTCATCTCACTAGGGAGTGCCGGACAATCGGTGCTGGTCAGCTGCTGCAGCCCAACCAGTGAGAGCTGAAGCAGGGCGAGGCATCGCCTCACCTGGGAAGCGCAAGGGGGAAGGGAATCCCTTTTCCTAGCCAGGGGAACTGAGACACACAACACCTGGAAAATCGGGTAACTCCCACCCCAATACTGCGCTTTAAGCAAACAGGCACACCAGGAGAATATATCCCACACCTGGCCGGGAGGGTCCCATGCCCACGGAGCCTCCCTCATTGCTAAAACAGCAGTCTGCGATCTAACCCCAAGGCAGCAGTGAGGCTGGGGGAGGGGCGCCCGCCATTGCTGAGGCTTAAGTAGGTAAACAAAGCCGCTGGGAAGCTCGAACTGGGTGGAGCTCACAGCAGCTCAAGGAAACCTGCCTGTCTCTGTAGAATCCACCTCTGGGGACAGGGCACAGCTAAAAAACAACAAAAAAGCAGCAGAACCTCTGCAGACGCAAACGACTCTGTCTCACAGCTTTGAAGAGAGCAGTGGATCTCCCAACACAGAGGTTGAGATCTGAGAAGGGACAGACTGCCTGCTCAAGTGGGTCCCTGACCCCTGAGTAGCCTAACCGGGAGACATCCCCCACTAGGGGCAGTCTGACACCCCGCACCTCACACGGTGGAGTACACCCCTGAGAGGAAGCTTCCAAAGTAAGAATCAGACAGGTACACTCGCTGTTCAGCAATATTCTATCTTCTGCAAACTCTGCTGCTGATACCCAGGCAAACAGGGTCTAGAGTGGACCTCAAGCAATCTCCAACAGACCTACAGCTGAGGGTCCTGACTGTCAGAAGGAAAACTATCAAACAGGAAGGACACCTATACCAAAACCCCATCAGTACGTCACCATCATCAAAGACCAGAGACAGATAAAACCACAAAGATGGGGAAAAAACAGGGCAGAAAAGCCGGAAATTCAAAAAATAAGAGTGCATCTCCCCCTGCAAAGGAGCGCAGCCCATCGCCAGCAACGGATCAAAGCTGGTCAGAGAATGACTTTGACGAGATGAGAGAAGAAGGCTTCAGTCCATCAAACTTCTCAGAGCTAAAGGAGGAATTACGTACCCAGCGCAAAGAAACCAAAAATCTTGAAAAAAGAGTGGAAGAATTGACAGCTAGACTAATTAATGCGGAGAAGGTCATAAACGAAATGACAGAGATGAAAACCATGACACGAGAAATACGTGACAAATGCACAAGCTTCAGTAACCGACTCGATCAACTGGAAGAAAGAGTATCAGCGATTGAGGATCAAATGAATGAAATGAAGCGAGAAGAGAAACCAAAAGAAAAAAGAAGAAAAAGAAATGAACAAAGCCTGCAAGAGGTATGGGATTATGTAAAAACACCAAATCTACGTCTGATTGGGGTGCCTGAAAGTGAGGGGGAAAATGGAACCAAGTTGGAAAACACTCTTCAGGATATCATCCAGGAGAACTTCCCCAACCTAGTAGGGCAGGCCAACATTCAAATTCAGGAAACACAGAGAACACCACAAAGATACTCCTCCAGGAGAGCAACTCCAAGACACATAATTGCCAGATTCACCAAAGTTGAAATGAAGGAAAAAATCTTAAGGGCAGCCAGAGAGAAAGGTCGGGTTACCCACAAAGGGAAGACCATCAGACTAACAGCAGATCTCTCGGCAGAAACTCTACAAGCCAGAAGAGAGTGGGGGCCAATATTCAACATTCTTAAAGAAAAGAATTTTAAACCCAGAATTTCATATCCAGCCAAACTAAGTTTCATAAGTGAAGGAGAAATAAAATCCTTTACAGATAAGCAAATGCTTAGAGATTTTGTCACCACCAGGCCTGCCTTACAAGAGACCCTGAAGGAAGCCCTAAACATGGAAAGGAACAACCGGTACCAGCCATTGCAAAAACATGCCAAAATGTAAAGACCATCGAGGCTAGGAAGAAACTGCATCAACTAACGAGCAAAATAACCAGTTAATATCATAATGGCAGGATCAAGTTCACACATAACAATATTAACCTTAAATGTAAATGGACTAAATGCTCCAATTAAAAGACACAGACTGGCAAACTGGATAAAGAGTCAAGACCCATCAGTCTGCTGTATTCAGGAGACCCATCTCACATGCAGAGACATACATAGGCTCAAAATAAAGGGATGGAGGAAGATCTACCAAGCAAATGGAGAACAAAAAAAAGCAGGGGTTGCAATCCTAGTCTCTGATAAAACAGACTTTAAACCATCAAAGATCAAAAGAGACAAAGAAGGCCATTACATAATGGTAAAGGGATCAATTCAACAGGAAGAGCTAACTCTCCTAAATATATATGCACCCAATACAGGAGCACCCAGATTCATAAAGCAAGTCCTTAGAGACCTACAAAGAGACTTATAGACTCCCATACAATAATAATGGGAGACTTCAACACTCCACTGTCAACATTAGACAGATGAACGAGACAGAAAGTTAACAAGGATATCCAGGAATTGAACTCATCTCTGCACCAAGCGGACCTAATAGACATCTATAGAATTCTCCACACCAAATCAACAGAATATACATTCTTCTCAGCACCACATCGCACTTATTCCAAAATTGACCACATAATTGGAAGTAAAGCACTCCTTAGCAAATGTAAAAGAACAGAAATTATAACAAACTGTCTCTCAGACCACAGTGCAATCAAACTAGAACTCAGTACTAGGAAACTCAATCAAAACCGCTCAACTACATGGAAACTGAACAACCTGCTTCTGAATGACTACTGGGTACATAACGAAATGAAAGCAGAAATAAAGATGTTCTTTGAAACCAATGAGAACAAAGATACAACATACCAGAATCTCTGGGACACATTTAAAGCAGTGTGTAGAGGGAAATTTATAGCACTAAATGCCCACAAGAGAAAGCAGGAAAGATCTAAAATTGACACTCTAACATCACAATTAAAAGAACTAGAGAGGCAAGAGCAAACACATTCAAAAGCTAGCAGAAGGCAAGAAATAACTAAGATCAGAGCTGAACTGAAGGAGATAGAGACACAAAAAACCCTCCAAAACATCAATGAATCCAGGAGTTGGTTTTTTGAAAAGATCAACAAAATTGACAGACCGCTAGCAAGGCTAATAAAGAAGAAAAGAGAGAGGAATCAAATAGATGCAATAAAAAATGATAAAGGGGATATCACCACCGACCCCACAGAAATACAAACTACCATCAGAGAATACTATAAATGCCTCTACGCAAATCAACTAGAAAATCTAGAAGAAATGGATAATTTCCTGGACACTTACACTCTCCCAAGACTAAACCAGGAAGAAGTTGAATCCCTGAATAGACCAATAGCAGGCTCTGAAATTGAGGCAATAATTAATAGCCTACCAACCAAAAAAAGTCCAGGACCAGATGGATTCACAGCTGAATTCTATCAGAGGTACAAGGAGGAGCTGGTACCATTCCTTCTGAAACTATTCCAATCAATAGAAAAAGAGGGAATCCTCCCTAACTCATTTTATGAGGCCAACATCATCCTGATACCAAAGCCTGGCAGAGACACAACAAAAAAAGAGAATTTTAGACCAATATCCCTGATGAACATCGATGCAAAAATCCTCAATAAAATACTGGCAAACCGGATTCAGCAGCACATCAAAAAGCTTATCCACCATGATCAAGTGGGCTTCATCCCTGGGATGCAAGGCTGGTTCAACATTCGCAAATCAATAAACATAATCCAGCATATAAACAGAACCAAAGTCAAGAACCACCTGATTATCTCAATAGATGCAGAAAAGGCTTTTGACAAAATTCAACAGCCCTTCATGCTAAAAACGCTCAATAAATTCGGTATTGATGGAATGTACCTCAAAATAATAAGAGCTATTTATGACAAACCCACAGCTAATATCATACTGAATGCGCAAAAACTGGAAAAATTCCCTTTGAAAACTGGCATAAGACAGGGACGCCCTCTCTCACCGCTCCTATTCAACATAGTGTTGGAAGTTCTGGCTAGGGCAATCAGGCAAGAGAAAGAAATCAAGGGTATTCAGTTAGGAAAAGAAGAAGTCAAATTGTCCCTGTTTGCAGATGACATGATTGTATATTTAGAAAACCCCATTGTCTCAGCCCAAAATCTCCTTAAGCTGATAAGTAACTTCAGCCAAGTCTCAGGATACAAAATTAATGTGCAAAAATCACAAGCATTCTTATACACCAGTAACAGACAAACAGAGAACCAAATCATGAATGAACTTCCATTCACAATTGCTTCAAAGAGAATCAAATACCTAGGAATCCAACTTACAAGGGATGTCAAGGACCTCTTCAAGGAGAACTACAAACCACTGCTCAGTGAAATCAAAGAGGACACAAACAAATGGAAGAACATACCATGCTCATGGATAGGAAGAATCAATATCGTGAAAATGGCCATACTGCCCAAGGTTATTTATAGATTCAATGCCATCCCCATCAAGCTACCAATGACTTTCTTCACAGAATTGGAAAAAACTGCCTTAAAGTTCATATGGAACCAAAAAAGAGCCCGCATTGCCAAGACAATCCTAAGCCAAAAGGACAAAGCTGGAGGCGTCACGCTACCTGACTTCAAACTATACTACAAGGCCACAGTAACCAAAACAGCATGGTACTGGTACCAAAACAGAGATATAGACCAATGGAACAGAACAGAGTCCTCAGAAATAATACCACACATCTACAGCCATCTGATCATTGACAAACGTGAGAGAAACAAGAAATGGGGAAAGCATTCCCTATTTAATAAATGGTGCTGGGCAAATTGGCTAGCCATAAGTAGAAAGCTGAAACTGGATCCTTTCCTTACTCCTTATACGAAGATTAATTCAAGATGGATTAGAGACTTAAATGTTAGACCTAATACCATAAAAACCCTAGAAGAAAACCTAGGTAGTACCATTCAGGACATAGGCATGGGCAAGGACTTCATGTCTAAAACACCAAAAACAACGGCAGCAAAAGCCAAAATTGACAAATGGGATCTAATTAAACTAAAGAGCTTCTGCACAGCAAAAGAAACTACCATCAGAGTGAACAGGCAACCTACAGAATGGGAGAACATTTTTGCAATCTACTCATCTGACAAAGGGCTAATATCCAGAATCTACAAAGAACTCAAACAAATATACAAGAAAAAAACAAACAACCCCATCAAAAAGTGGGCAAAGGATATGAACAGACATTTCTCAAAAGAAGACATTCATACAGCCAACAGACACATGAAAAAATGCTCATCATCACTCGCCATCAGAGAAATGCAAATCA